>NW_008825433.1:338721-349868 GCF_000699105.1 Pygoscelis adeliae
CAGGTTGCCCAGAGAGGTGGTGGATGCCCCATCCCTGGAAACCTTCAAGGTCAGGTTGGATGGGGCTCTGAGCAACCTGATCTAGCTGAAGATGTCCCTGCCCACAGCAGGGGGGTTGGACTAGATGACCTTTAAAGGTCCCTTCCAACCCAGACTATTCTATGATTCAAATCTGAATATGGAATAAGTGTTGTTTGAAAATTTTCTGTTTTCCAGTAGTTACCCTCGCTGTTGACTTGCAGGCAATTTCTTGTATTATCCCTCTCTTTATAGATCACCATTAACTTAGAGCCTTAAGCAGGGTAAACAAAATCTGTTTTGGTCAATGGATTAGGAGCCAACATTTGGTCTGTATCAATTTCCCCTGAAGATATATATATGCTGCATATATAGAAAAGATGTCTCTCTAACACTGCTACAAATTGGTTTGACTGAGTTTTGTCAGCCAGGACAGAGTTGCAGGTGTGAGGTTCCCTGGTGATTCAGGATAAGGCCAGGACATTTAAACACAACCAGGTGGGCCCTCTCGTGCGTAACATCCAGAGATGATCACTAGATGGCAACATTACATAGCTGAAAGGGCCGATCTCGTCTTCCTATTGCAAGCTTTTTATTTATTTGTTATAATCAGCAGATGAAACAGTCTTTTTCACTCAGGTTATTTAGCCAGGGTGGAAGATTTCCATGAGCCTGTAGGATGAAGAAGTTATTACTGTAGATTACACAGCCATCTCAGAAATGAAATAACTATTTAGAGAGCCCTTGTTAATCATTCTCAGTCAGTCAAAGGACAGGCCATTCTGCACCAACGAAGAGCTGCTATACTTACTGTTCCTTAGGGTAATGGCTTGCATTTTGGATAAAGATACTTTAAAAAAAAAAAAAAAAGGACCGTTACTGCTTTTTTTCTTAATGAAAATATGCTTTTGAAGTCGTAATGATCTCTGACAACCCTAAGCTTAGTTTGAGATAGTGACCTCGTGCACTGATGCAGTTTTGCCCATTCTGTGCTTGATGTATGATTTTTCATGTGACTTTTTTAGAACAAAGCGCTGTCTAGGTTCTGTACAAGTAAATGAATTAAACATGAACAGTATGCACTTCAGACTGATACTCAAACTCTGATGTGATAATGCAATACATCGTATGGCCAGAAAGAGTAAATGTTATCTTACAGCACAGGCCTTGTGCTAAAAGCAGGCAATGTGGATTTCCTGGAAGGTGTGAGCTGGAGGGATGAGAGGCCAGGTGTGCACTGAGATCTCTTTGTCGTGGAATTCTGGGCGCTGTTGGTCAGAGGTTCTGGTGAACATCACAGGTTGTACCAAAAGGGAGCTTGCTGGGGCCAAAAGTCTGTCCCTGAGGTTTCTTCAGCTCCTACCAAGGCAGTTTCCAGAGATGAGGACATAGAATCTCTTTGGAGTGCATAAATATACTATTAGAGGGGTAGATTTCAGAAATCACTAGTGAAGTCAGGGAATATTATTTCTTAATTATAACTGATCAAAATGAGATTGATCATTTGTGGGTTAAAGAAATATATTCCTTTAAATACAGTATGAACGTTGAAGGCTAACCGGAATAACAAACCTCACCTTTGGCAGAAGAGAAACAATTTTCTGCTACTACAGTAGCAGATGAACATTATAAAATGGTGATTTCAATAACTTTCATGAGGACAGTGACTCCAGAGACATGAAGCTGTTTGTTCCAGATTCACCGTATTGCACAAGAATTTCTTTTGCAAATTGGAAATTACAGACTGGGGAAAGACCACATGTATACATCAGTATATATGCAGCCATGACATCCTGATATCAAAAGTAAGTGTAGGATGTTTCTGATAAGGTATTCCCACTGAAGACAAGGAAGAATTAATGCTCTGGAGAAGTTAATCTCTGATCCTGATATATATCTCTCTCATAGTTCTGGTCACTCCATGTTCAAGGAAGATTAACTCAGACTAGGACAGGTATTAGCACAGCCCCAGGTCTATTGAGCCATAAGGTACAAGACGAGACTACAATAACTTTTCTTGTTTAACCAGCAAAATGAAGGCTGGGAGGCTGAGCGTTTAGGGGTGACAATGACAGTGGGAGAAGGGGAGGGAGAAGCTAAAGAACCATGGTAGCAAAAGAGCAAGTGGTCATACATTAGGCGTACACTCTGGCTGGAAAGTATATCTTGCCATCAGAACGGGGAGGTCTACATGAACTAATAGGCACAGTGCAGGCAAGAGAAACCTAACTGATGCTTTTCTTGAATGAGTTATATGGCTTGGTTGACTGTGGGAGGACTGATCTCTTCAGCTCTTTTCATTCCTCAAACACGTATACAACTAAAGTGTGTGATGCTCCAGTGAATAATCATGCAACAGCGGACTATACCGTGGCTGTAAACCAGACTGCTTTGGGAAGGGTGGGAAGGGTTGTGTGCTGGATAGCTCAAAGAGGTGTGCTTGAGATGCCCACTATTTTCAGGATTGCTGTGGGAATATTTACTAGTAGCAATAGTCTGAGTCTTGATATGGGAATTTCAAAAGCTGAACTGCACCTCTACTGATATTGGCATGGACTTAATCTTTCCTCTTATCTCTGCCAAGCTGAAGAGCTTCTGTCAGCAGTAGAAGCCTTCTTTTTTTGGACATTAAAATGAAAAGGGCAAGATTTTAAATCTCCATTCACTTTCATGCTGCTTCATTGCTGCTCCCATGGTCTGGGGCAGATAAAAACTGGTCTGTAATGTGTAGGATGGAATGTAGAATGCCAACATTATATCTCTCAGATCTTCAGGTATGTATCTCCACATGTTTTCTCTTCTCACCTGTCAACTGAAAAGAAAACGTCTGGTCTTGTCCACTTTGCAGTGTGTATAGCACAAGATGGTAGTACCAAATGGCTGCTGCGGCATTACCTTTCCAATGCTCTCTTATCCTGAACCCCACAGTAAGGAAAAATTCCACGGAGATCAGCCAGCTGATCTGTCCTGTCTTGTCCCATCAGGGAGAAGGGCGAGAGAAGAAAGGGAGACATGCTAATATGTTCACATATTTTTAATGCAACTAGTGTAGGTAGTGGAAATTCCAGTCATGTTGACACATGACTTCAGTTTCTTTTGTCTTTTCATGGGAATACGTGCAAAGCGCGCAATTTTGCAACGACATCCACAAGGAGGAGCCCCGCGCTTGCCGAAGAAGGGTCTAGCCCTGTCCTGTTTTTTACTGCTGCATCTGCCGAGGGTAGCCTTGTCTTGAAGCGTAATTAGTTCTGAGGAAGAATTTTATCAGCCTAGTCTTTGGGGAGCGGTAGCATGTAAACACTTATTAAAATGTTATTTTGGGGTCATAATTCTGTCATGAGTCAAACTTGACATGCAGATAGAAGAAGGGGTTATCTCTCCACAGGGACCATTTGTGTTTCCTTCTGAAGATTTACATCAAATGGTGCATTTCCCCTCAGTCTGTGGGATCGTACAAGGATAGAGAACATTTTAATATTTTGAGTAAGACAGTGCATAGCCTTTAACACTGGGAAGGTTGTAGACAGTCTAGATTCTTATAAGCAAGATTTTTCTTTTGGTAGCTTCAGAAAGAAAAGTAATGGGCATTAATTGACACAGACATCAGGTCTGACTTCCCATCTCCCCCACCATCCCCCCCCGAAAACTGCCACTCAGCTGCTTTTAAGTTAAGGTATTAGAAGGGACAAATGATACGTGTTTTCAGCTCTGTGATCTTCTATAGGCTTACTGTGTGACTGGATGGATTGCTTCATCTCCGCATCTTGGTTTCCTTTTGTTAGAAGAAGGACCACAGTTCTCCTTGCTTTCTATTCCGAAGACGATCCCTTTCTGTGGGAAGGTCTCTTACATACTGTCTCACATGAAAGGGCATGGTTACATAGGGGCTGTCCAAGAAAATATCCCAGGATGCATTAACCTTTTTTGAATTTTCTAGTTGGGGAGTGACTCCATTTAGATTATAGCCACAAACCTACTAGTGAAGGCAAATCAGTGATGGCTTTGGGGCTACCTGCCACTGACTCTGATGGATGCAGTCCCCTTCCTAGTGAAGGGGATGCTGTGTCACTCTGTTCTGTTACGAGTTGCAGAGCATGTGCTTCCTTGAGCAGTGTTGCATGGGAAGATGGCAGGATTGCAGACATCTAACTTCCTGCCTTCCCCTCTCCAGTTAATTGGTTCTTGTGATGATTAGCAAAATTTCCCCAGACATCAACGGGACTAGGATCAAGCCTTTTGAGCCTGTTAAAATTAAAAAAAAAATTTTTTTTTAATCAATTGCATTTGAAACATGAGTAGGAATTAAAGTGCAACCTTCTGAAATCAACTACCATTACCTTTGCCAGCTGAATGCACAAATACACTTCAAAAGCAGGAAACCAACATGTTCTTAAAGTCTTACTTTTATCTTGGTGTTGCACATTGCTGAATCAAATGCCCCAAGACAGTTAACTTCACTCAGAAGCCTAATTCTCATCTCGCCTCACAAAACTTTTATTCTGGAGCAGCCCTAGTACCCACATTGGAATCTTGCCTATGTAGTTTTTAGAACAGTGTGCCTGCCCTGGCAACTGGTGCTTCTCCTGATTTGGAGGGATGGCTGAACTGGCTCCAGGAAATCATAACGTGCAGAGGACCTGCTGATACCTGTGTTGTCATTCCTGGACACAGGTGCCTGCCTCTCAGGGAAGGATATGCAACTGTTCTTCACTGTTAAGTGAACACAAACAGTGCCTAACGCTTTCATTTGTACCTACTGAAAACTCTGTTCTGTTCCTCAGTGCTCATTAGCAGTGAAATTGATAATATCATCTGATTGTCCCAGCATGAACTGGGCTTCTGTGATTGATTAAATGCAGAGGCAAATTTGAGACATTAAATTAGTTGCAGAAGTGGTTTCTTGCAAGTGGACCATGGAAAGTAGTACTGATTGCTATTGCACAGTAAGCCACAGGGGTCTTTGTCCTTTACCTCTATAGAGGCTTAAATGTGTTGTGGCATTTTGTTTCCTCCATGGCTCTGTAATGAAGAGGGATTAGGTTGTGGTCATGGAAAGGAGCACAGCATGTGGGTAGGTGTCAAGAGATTTGTGTTGTGCTTTGGCTATTTCAGTCAGACTCCCTGCTCATGTCGAGGTAAGCATCTTTGCCTCTGCACTCCATCTATAAAATGAAGCTAATGTGACTCTGCAGTTGCCTGGGGACATCAAGAGGCTCAATGTTAAAAGCTGATAATGACCACCAGTAAGTGAGCCTCTGGAGAGGCATTATACCAAACAGTTTTTTCAGCTCAGTAGAAAAGAAAAATCCCTTTATCTTCTTCAAGACAAGTAGGAGTTGTGGAGCTAGTGCCTCAGGGTTATGGAGACTTTTGAGTGTCTCAGAAATGCAAGGCTGGCTTTGAAGGCTCTCCCTCTTTGCACACCTAGAAGTGAAGAGTGGTTGGAAGCCCAGGAGTTAGAGACAGTGCAGGCACTTCTGTAAGGCCTTGAGAGGAAGCAAGATGACTGATTTTTGGGTCGAGTTTACAGAAATGGCTGGCCTGGGATTTCTCTGAGTGACAGAGCAGCCTACTGTGCGTTTCTATTGAATTAAGGGGAAGGACTTTACATTCCCGTTTCTTCTTAGCGTAGTCTTGCTCACTTACAAAATTTAGTTCTCTCTGAAATTGCTTGCCCTGCTGGAACAGGTCTTCAAACCCCGGGTACTTGCAACCTTTCCTGCCACAAAGGCAATGTTAGTATTTAAGTGCCTCTTGGATCCTCGTTCTGGCAGTGCTGTATAAAACCAGAAACTGTTTCTGTGTAGAGGCTGAGGGAGTGGCTCACATCCATAGCTGAACCATTTAAAATTAACCATTAAGATTAAACATTGTAGTAGTGATTCAAGGATCCCCATTGTCCTGGTTTCAGCAGGGATAGAGTTAATATCCTTCCTAGTAGTTGGTACAGTGCTGTGCTTTGGATTTAGGGTGAGAACAATGTTGATAACACACCGATGTTTTAGTTGTTGCTAGGTAGTGTTTACACTAGTCAAGGACTTGTCAGCTTCCCATGCTCTACTGACTGAGAAGGCTGGAGGTGCACAAGGAGCTGGGAGGGGGCACAGCTGGGACAACTGACCCCAACTGACCCAGGGGACATTCCACACCATATGGCGTCATGCTCAGCATAGAAAGCTGGGGGAAGAAGGGGGAAAGGGGGGACATTCGGAGTGACGGCGTTTGTCTTCCCAAGTCACTGTTAGGTGAGATGGAGCCCTGCTTTCCTGGAGATGGCTGAACACCTGCCTGCCCGATGGGAAGGAGTGAATGAATTCCTTGTTTTGCTTTGCTTGCGTGTGGGGGGAAGAAGAAGGAAGGGGGGGACGTTCGGAGTGATGGTGTTTGTCTTCCCAAGTAGCCATTACACGTGATGGAGCCCTGCTTTCCTGGAGATGACTGAACACCTGCCTGCCCATGGGAAGTAGTGAAGGAATTCCTTGTTTTGCTTTGCCTGCGTGCACGGCTTTTGCTTTCCCTATTCAACTGTCTTTATCTCAACCCATGAGTTTTCTCACTTTTACCCTTCTGATTCTCTCCCCCATCCCACTGGAGGAGGAGTGAGCAAGCGGCTGTGTGGTGCTTAGTTGCTGGCTGAGGTTAAGCCACAACACCCATCTAGTAACTAAGTGGAACAGAAAAGGAATGGCCTGGAGACTATTCCAGCTCTTTTAAGGATAAATAAAGGACTTCAGTTGTGGTGTTTTTCATTGGTGTCAGTTTTTGATGGGGGACTGTCAGCTGGTGAGGGCTAGGATACCCCCAGCCCCCTCTATGGGGTGCAACCAGCTGAGCAGTTATTTAAGCGTAGTATTTGGGCCATGCTTTAATACCAGGAAGTGTGTTGTGGCAATGAGTTTAACTTCCCTCTTCCCTTCCCCTTCACCAGTCTCTCAGCAGTGCTGGTATTTCTGTCAAGGCCTGATTCTGCTTTGCCATGGTGTCTGCAGTGCCTGTTGGCCGTGCTGCGCAGGGCGCATGGGACCAGATCCTCTGGCTCTGAAGCTTTTTGCACAAATTGAAGTACTTGTGCACTTTGCAAGTACAATTCATTCTGTTTCCTCCTGGAAAAACTCAACGGGGTAAGATAGCGTCTTGTAGTGTTCTCGTCATGTTTCCTTAGCAACATCCCTGCCATCTTGTCCAGATGAATAACAAAGCCAGGTCTGCAGTTTTGTCTTGAAAGGTAATAAAAATGAACTCCAGCTGCCTTTGTTCTGCTGTATATAAATTGTTAGCCCTACTGTATCCTCCAGAATCAGAATTTGTTTTCTCTTTTCTGGCTATTGGTGGTGCTGATGCATGGGAGAAACGCTGTAGCCTGCGTTTTGCAAGCAATGTTGGTAGTGTGGAGCAGAGACTAATACAAATATGGCTATTCCAGTATATAATAAATTAGGCAATGCTGACATGGATGTGATAAGATACAAATAGGTAACATTGAGTTGTTGTGCTTACTAGGGCGGTTTCTCCAGAAGCATAATCCAGTAGCTGATTCTCATGCTCTTTCACTCTTCTTTCCCTCCCTCCTGCATATTTTTCTGTCTTCTCTCCAACTTAATTTTTGTGCATGCTTCCTCCTGCCACATCAGCCTTGAAATCTAAAGACCAGCCTTTTGAGGGGGGATTATTTCTTTAAAAAGAAGGAATAACAGTAGAAATTGGACATAGCTTATTGTTTTCTGAGGCAAATGGCATAGACCCAAAGGAGCCATACTGACTTACATGTGCCAGGGACATACTGCTGAAAGTCCCATCTCTAATTTTTGAGTGTACTGAGGCTACTTCTGCAGACATTTCTTCCTTGGGAGGTGTTTGACATGAAGCATGTTAGTGGGATGGGAGATTGTGGCAACTTAAGTACACTTGGGAGAGGTTTGTTTGAAGCCTGTGTTTATTTTGAAGGACCTTTTGAAGCGTGTGCTTTTTTCCAGCTGGGACAGGGACATGGAACAGAAGGCTGAGGCTCAGAATGTCCTACAGCCAGCTCACCCCTGCCAGCCTGCAGCTGCCACGTGCTCGGGGGGAAGCAGGGGCATAAATTGGCCTTTGCTTCTGAGCAGGGTTTTACAGGGAAGGCTCACCATGCATCCATGCTCTTCCTGAGCCTGTCGTGCCATCGTGGGAGAACAACTGAGAGTGTAATACCAGATTTGTGAGGAGTCCACTGTAACCCTTGAGGCTATGAGAAAAACAGTGTTGTGCTTCAGTTTCATTACTGTTTCCTGAGTTCATAAGGGTCCTATCATTTATTGCTTGGTGTGAGTCAAGGGTTTGGGTTTTAGTACAGTGGAGGTCACCCATTTGTGACTTTGGCTTTGCTGCCTAATTGTAAGTGACACCCCCTTTCCCCCTGGCTTGCTTTAAAAATAAAAAAGAAAGGTTACAATTTGAAGCCTGAGAATTTTGTTTATTAAGAGAAGAGTCATGTCTTCCCTCTAAGGAAACACCTGGAAAATTAACATTTCATGGTGTGCCAAATTAGTTCCTTTGAAACTGCAAGGTGAGAAAGGTTGTTAACTCAGAGGCTCACAGAGGATTTCTTCAGCTCAGTAAAATACCTGCGTGGCCAGCAACAACCCATTCCCTCTACAGGTAGCTCTGAAGACAAGATCAGCATTTTGCTTGTATTGATCATTTCTCCCCACCCACAAGGCTTATTCTGGACTGATACCAGCAATAAAATAAAGCCTTGGAAAGTTTGAATGAACTACTAGTGGAAGAAAGATTCAGTATTGTATGTGTATGTGTATGACTCTGGGCCAAATAAAGCCTTGGTGTTACTATTCTGGAATTTTGTTCTCAAACATGTAAGATGATATTGTGTGTTTCTGCACATCTGTGTATGTTTTGTTTGCACGTAGTTTTTTCTAAGTAAGAAATACCTACTCACTAAATGTGTTTACATCAGCTCAGCTGTAAGGAAGGTTTGGGACTGGAAAGAATTTAAAACCCTGTATCTTTCAAGTTGGTAAAATCCATCCAGGAGGTCAGCAACCCATCTGTTTGATATGCATGGCTCTTACCCAGGAACCATGAGCAGGAAATAAAAAAAAAAGAGGTAACATTTTCAGTTGTCTTGTGTCAACCTCCCAGAACATAGTCTTGACTAATTACAGTTGATATTTAACAAAACCGCAATGAGCTTGTGAGCTCTTGTGAGCTTTTGTATTCTAAGGCAGGAGATGGGAGAGAAGCTGGAGCAAGAGGCCAAAACGTTATCTACAGAGCTACCACCACCTCAGTCACTCTTTGTCTGATTTATGATTTAAACAAATAAACAAAATAGAACGTTCTTGACAAGAAATATAGTTTGTATTAAACAGATCATTAGGCAAGGCAGCTGCCTAGTACTGAAGTTCAGTTAATGACTTTGCATGAAGATTTGCCACTCTCTAGTCTTCCAGTGCTATTATAATTTTACATATTTAAAAAGGCAAGATGCTGTGCTGATTGTGTTTGTTCTGCTTCATTTTTTACCTGCATGCTGAGTAAGAAAATGCATTGTTCAATAAGCATGCCATCTCCCAGTGCCCTTTCGGTACTTCAGTGAGGAACTGGAGCTGCTAAATGCTTGGCTCTGATGGGGCCCATCAGCTTCTATGTTGCCTAATTTGGGAGATTTACATTCGGTCATTTGAAATCCCACAGCGATCAAACTTAATATCCAGGTTGTCAGGCTAAATGCGCGATCTTTTTTTAATATAAAATGATTCTGATCTGTTAAGCTGGTTCTGGAGTTAGAAAGTGACAGAGGACTGCTAATTTTTTAAGCTTTAAGTTCTTTAAATGCTGAGCCTAAGCCTGGAGTCAGCTTAATGCTACAAAGTTAACATGTACAAGTGGTTATTTCGGCTTCTAAAGATATCGTGTAAAACGGCTTGGCCAGGTAAGGCTCCTAGCCCTGTAATAAAGCTGTTGAATAAAGCAACCTGACTTTCCACACCTGTGGAGTATCACAGACTTGGGCAAAAGCTGTGTGGGTGTCTCGAGCAGCACAGACCTGGTGCGACGGTGAGGGAGCAAGGGTGGGGGGCACAGAGCTGCGGGGAGGCTGCAAGCGAAGCCCAGACCCCACCAGGGTAGGGAGCAGTGCTGGCTACCTTGCTGCGCAGCAGCAACTCCAACTTTGCGTTCCTGCCTCCAGCAGTGGGCACTGCAAGGGAGAAAGCGGCCTCCCTGGGGAGGTGTTTGGACATGTGTCTGGTTTAGATAGTGATTTTACCGGTGTATTTTAAATGTCAGCTAAGGCATGTGTTATGGTGTTGCTGGGGAAGAGTGTCTCTTTGGGACCTCTCCCTCCAAATTGAGCCTGGTACTGATGGAACATTTGCCTGTGCTGTGTCCAAGTGTGGTGCTTGTTTTCTGGAATTAGTCCCTGCTCCCTCAGAGATGCCGGAGAAGGTCCATGGGGTTTGTCACTGTTTAGGGTAGTAACTGGGTTTTCTTAGAGTCCTGGGATTTCCATGGTGTGGTATCACTGTAATAAGTGACATTTCTTATGGAGCAAACAGTGCCGAAGTTCACAGGGACTTCACTGAATGGCTCATTGTCACTTTTAGTCTCTCAGACACTTAATAGGATCCTCAGCCCTAAGTTTTGAACCTGGCCTTCCCATGTGATACAGGAAGCCTGTAGGAACATGTGCATAGCTCACGCATTTTTTTCATTAAAGGCAATTTACTAATCTAAAATTGCCATGGGGAGAAAAGAAGTTCTATATTCATTTTATAGAATTTCATGGGATTCTTGTTTTTATTGTAGGGGGAGGGGAAAGCCCTGTAGCATTTGCAATATGATATAAATGTCAGCTTTTTTCTAATGAAGAATCCTACAGGATGATTGCTTTCTGCTTTTGAAACCATGGCAGAAATAAGCCTGAGGAAAAAGAATAGCGTGTCTTGTCACTATCCTATACTGTCTCACAGCCACCCACAGAGAAACTGGTAGGAAGTCTCTCTTGATCATGGAAGATGGATGGGCCCATGGCAAGAGCTTAGCTACCAGATTTCAAATTTAGTATCAGTTTTTGCCTCTGGGTTTGAGCTGTTTACAACAGGTTTTAGCTTGAAGTGCAAAATTATTTTTGT
>NW_008825433.1:349889-352956 GCF_000699105.1 Pygoscelis adeliae
AAGAAATATATAAGGAGGTGTGTGAGGTATATGTGCTCTTCTCATTGCCTAAGCAAGTCGACTGAAAAATACAGTTGCTGTGTATTCAAACGTCAGGACTTTTAGCACAGTCTGAGTGCCAAAATATTTTCAGGGAAAGTTGTGTTCTGTGGTATTTTAACTTCAGCAGAAAATTAGAGGCAAGCTCCAAGTCTTGCTACCCTACCTTGAGTATTTTTGTTCAAACTGAAGAAGCTAATCTATTTTAACCTCATCACCTCCCTCTCAGCCCTACTAACTAATTTGAGTAGTTTGTATGCATCCTTTAAAGGTGAAAAGATGTACTCGGTGGAAGGAAAATTTTTTGCATTTCTAGATATTTTCATTTTTGATAGTCATTGCATCACTAGCTGCTTATCTTGCTTTGTTGCCATAAAAAATACCTACAGCACCCGAAATCTGTGCAAGGTGTTTTAGTATATCACCAATAACCTGAACATTTTCATTTTTAAGGCTAAATCTTGTTCTTAGCTCCATGTTGATGGATACCTAGTGTTTGACAGCATTCTGTTCTCTGGTTTCTGAAAGTTATTGTAGGACTGATACAGCTGTCAGAAATGTGGTCTGTGTTCTTGTTCTTTTAAAATAAAGTTACACAAGAAAAAGTCACAACAGAAATAAGTCTGCTCTGCAGCCTGCAAAGAGGCCAGTACTCTGATCAGGCTGAAAATTGCATGAGACGTGGCCTTATTACATTAGGGATAAAACTGGACTCTTGGTTCTGCTCTTGTGATATTTCACCTCCATCTACAAGGAGTAAAGAGTCCTCCTCAAGAAGAACCTAGTGGTTCATTCCTGTGAAATCCTACTTCTGCCACTGATTGGTACTTTATGATCCAGGGAAAGATTCAAGCAACTTTGTGACGACTGGTGTGATGGGAAGGACAGTGGTTTTCACTTCTCGTGTGGTTAGTGGTTAATTCATGCTCTGGTTTGTGACTGACTTCAGTAAGAACGGGTGTATGTAGGGATGTTGGCATTTCAAATCTTCTTATGAATAGGTGACTTTCTTAATGCAGTGTTTCTGGAAATTAATATCCTACATGAGCAAAGAGATGATGGGAAAGTGATCACCTGTATGGAGGCAGATTCCATCCAGAAATCTGTGGCATCTGTGAAGGCAAAAGTTTAGAGGCAAAAGCTAAGTCAGCTGTTTTGTAATGTGCTCCCTTCCCTGTATTTGCTGTCTTTCAGTTTTAACAGATCATGTTGCAGTTGTGTGCTTTAGTCCCTACTATAAGCACTCTAAGTTTTCCCGAGTGCCTGAGTCTTGTGTGAATGACGAAGCAGCACATTCTCTCTCCACGGGGCAGGGCATATTTGTAGTGTGGTGTTTGGGGAAAGAAGGTACAATTAGAATTAACCCACTAACTGTAATAGCTCTTTATGTACCACACTGACTGCAGACCCCAGTGGGGGTCAAGGCATTGCCAACTAGCTTACATCTGTCCAGCAACAAGGTTCTCTTTGATCTCTTAAGTCTAATCTAATTTTATTTGTAAGTAAAGTTGGAAAGCGCAGTCTGAAAGAGATAAATGAAAACATTGCAAAATGGCCCTGAATTTGCTATTGTAATTGTTGGAGGATATGTTTTTGTTTACACTGCATTTTCTGCAGTAAAGTGACTTAAGCCTTGTCAGCCAAGCTGGCATAACTCAGGAGCTGTTGGGTGCTAACAGTTCTTTCAGGTAATAAAAGAAACGTGTTCTGAAAGAGGGCATGTGCTATGACTTGGGAACAGGCATTTTATATGGTAATATCACAGTTTTTTATTCATGGCCAGTCTGGTAAGGATGTTGATGGAATAAAATGAAGGCTGCTTCAGACTGAGCTGGAAAATCTGCCATGGATTCTGGTGAAGATAGTAGGAAAACTCAGCGTGCCTTAGTCTTGGTCACTTGGCAGTCAGGTATTTTTTGTCTACAAGTTGACTCCTCATCTAGGGGAACTTTTGCATTATCAAAATCATAGGGTATCTAAATAATATTATTTAAAGATTACCTGCAGAGATAGTTTTCCTTTCCTTTGGCTCTTCCCTGAGCATAAGGCAATCTGAAGTTAATGTAGCACGTCTGTTAGGGATGTTATACTTCATGGCTACATGGAGGTTCAGTAGGCTCAAAAAGCAATAAAACAAAGCAAATTCTCCAAAACTTGTCATTGCTAGGGACTTACATAAAAGTAAATTCACTTTTTCTGCAGCTCTCGTGCAAGAGAGTATTGAAGAAGAGCTATTGTTCAGTGAGTGCCACACCAAGAAATAGGTCAAAAATAATTTTTTAAAATCTTTACAGAGTAAGGGAATGCATGCACAGTCATATTATGTTACAACCTTACTGAATGGGTTTCTGTTGATGAAAACTGTACCTCTCTAATCAAACAGAATTTTGAAGCACATCATAAAGAACTGGTTGACATAGTTTACTTTTAAGACATCAGAAGCATAAGGTGTTCATTATCCCATATTTACCTACTGCGAAGCTTCTACAACATTCCCCTGCAGAATTTGGTGCTGATGGGATACAGCATGGTTGAACCAAAGGTCTCATCTGATATGTTAATTCCTATGTTCCTTCCTAAATGCAGATTGCCTGCTTGAAAGTAACCCCTGCTTTCAAAGCACAAAAAGAAGTAATTATGCAGCATCTTCCAGTGCACCAGGAAAAAGAAAGTTAGCTTTGTTTCGTTGTATAATTGAATATAACTACTTGGTATTTTTCAGTGGTGTTGCTAAAAAGTACAAATATGAGGGACAATCCTACTCCCACTGACTTGAAGCTGGATTTTGTTCCGATTGAATAGTGAAGCTGCACTACCACTGCTGTGGCAGAACAGGCAGCAGGTTCAAACAGCATGGCACCACACAAACCAGAAATAATATGCAAATTACACGGTGCATGAAACAGTCTTACAGTATCTTCTTTACATATTCCTGGCAGGTGTATTTTTCAAGCAATGGTAGCAGTCCTAATGGAGTCCACACTAAAGCCCTGGTCCAGCAAAAAAAGCTGAGAATGTCTTAACAGAG
>NW_008825433.1:352985-359171 GCF_000699105.1 Pygoscelis adeliae
AAACTCAAGCTTGCTGGTGTCCCATTGCATCAGAGCTTGTTGGTGTGTGGGAGTGTGGGTTTTTTTCCTATCAACAAGGCTCTGTGTTGGGTTTTTTTGTTGTTGTTCTGTACAACAAAATAGATTGTAGGGAGTGGTTTCTCTCTGATCTTTATTGGAAACTATGCATGTGGATTCCTGGATTTTTCTGCCTAATGTTATTATGGTCCTTCCACTGACTGGGATTGTGAGCACAGTGAGACTATATAAAGCACTGGCGTAATATGACAAATATAGTCCTGGATTAGTTTCACAAACTTTCTTCTTTTCCCCTGTCCTCTTTACTCATTTTATCCACTTTGGCTGGTATTATAGTCATGTCTTCCACTCCAAAGCCTTCATTTCAGTTAACAGCCTCTCCACTGTTACCATAGAGTCCTGTTACCTTTGTTTCTACTTATAGTGTGAATAGATGTCCATCATTACATTGTTGATCATGACATGCATCAGTAACACAATAAATTGTCTGGGGAACTAGTCAGCTTCTAAGAAGAAATGTGCTGTGGCTGTTAATGCCTCCAAGGAAAAGGAATTTCATGTGGGGTGAAAACTCTAGTGAAGGACATAGCAGCCAGCACAGTGCCTTTGGAAAAGAGAAAGCCTGCGAGGGACAAGAAAAACAACAGTAATGGGGAGACTTCAGTTTCCTTCTTGTCGATTGGGTGAAGGTAACAAGATGTAATGCAGAAACCAAGTGTTGAGGTACTCATCAATGGCTGGTTCATGGAGCAATTGATTAACAAGCATGCAAGGGGTGCGGGCGTGCTCGGCTTTGTGCCAAGTGATATGTAGGTCCTGAATCCTACAAACTCTGTAATGAGGACTATAATGTACTTTGGTTCATCATCCTTGTTAGAGCAAGGGAGGCTAAAAATAATCCATCACAGCTGTCCTCAGTGTGGAGAAGGGTAATTGTGTAAAAATAAGGGAGCGTGTTACCACCAAACTGGCATGGAGACAACTTAAGGACACTGCACCTGTTAGAAGAGATTGCAGGAAGTCATGATTTGACTTTTGCCCCAAACAGAGATTAGCAGAAGTAAGAAGAATCTGTCAAGAAGCTGAAATAATGTTTGAAGAAAGAAAAAAAAATCCTACTCTGGCAGGTTATATATAAAGCTCAGTAAGGTACTCAAATTTTTGGTTTTGTCCTATTAACTACCAAGAGGGATCCAAACTTTTGTAATAATTAACACATGTTCTTCAAATGCATCAGGAGCACGAAGCCTGCCAGAATATGTGTAGGAGTAATACATGATTGAGGTATAAAAGGAATACTTAAACTTGTTAAGGCCAATGCAAGGAAATTTCATTAATTCTTTGTGGTGGTGTTCTCCATAGAATAACCTGGGGAGATTTCCCATGCCAGAACCCTTCTTCTGGGGTACACTTGAGAAAGTCTTTCTGAAACTGAAGTGACTGTAGAAGGTTATAGAATAAATTGTCAAAATGAACAGCAACAAGTCACCAAGACTAGATTGTGCTCATCCAAAAACTCCAGAGGAACTCAAGCTTACAGCACTGTGTGACCTCTGGCTTAGAGCTGCCTTTGTACCTGAGAAGCGGGAGGTGATAAATTTGATGCCCAACTTCAAGAGGTTTCCAGGGTCGTTTGGGTAATTCTAGGCCTGTAAGTCTGATATAAGTACTTGGTACAGTGTAGAAACTATAATAAAAAGTAAAATTAGAGGATGTCTGGATAAGTATTTTGTACTTGGGATGAGTTAGAATGCATGTCTGCCTTGCAAAGTATTACTGTTCTCTGTAGGAGTCAACAAGCTTGTAGATAAAGATGATCTGTGTGGTATAGTCTACTTTGTCAGAAGCCTTTGTAAAAACCAGCTTCCTCATTAGAGGATTTTAGGGAAGCTAAGCAGCTGTGAAACCAGAAGGACAGTTCTGTTATGGATAGATAATTTGGCTAAAAGTTGGAAAACAAGGTGAATGGTCAGTTCTTGCAGTGGCAGGAGATCACACAGGAATGTGTGTTGGGACCTGTGTGCTCTTAGCTCTGCACACAAATGACTTGCAGAGAAGCTGCTGGTGATACTAAGTTATCATGGTAGGGGCAGCAAGGGTGAAGGCTGGCTAGAGAACTGCAGAAGGACCTCATAAGACTGAATGACTCGTTAATTAAATGTCAGATGAAACTCAATGTAGGTAATGATAAAGTGATCCATGTGGGGAAGAAACAATCCAGTTCTCACAAAATATGAGTAGTGAGCTGAGCTCATACTGGGAAGTGGGATCTTTGGAGTGAGAACCCGGGGCTTTAGTGGATAATTCGGTGAAAAGGTCAATTTACTCACTAGTGGTCAAAAAAGCAAAGCAAATATTGGGGCTTATAAGGAAAGGAATACAGAACAAAACATGATGTTATGTGTAAATATGTTGTTTGCCTGCATCTTGAATAATGTGTGAAGCTTTGATCTCTGTATTTAAAAAATAACGTAGTAGAGCTGGAAAGGTTTGGAGAAGGGCTGCAAGCATGATCAAAGGCACAAAAATCTTTTGTAGGAGGATATGACAAAGTGAGCTGGGACTCTGGTTTGGAAAGAGGCAGCTGCGGAGTCTCTGATATAAGTCTATCACAAGTGGCATGTAAAGGGTTGAATATTCACTTTGTTGAATATTCACTGTGTGTTCCTATTCAAGAACTGGTGGACATCAAATGAAGCTAATAGGAGAAAGTCTTAAAGATTAAAAAAAAGTTGATTCCTCATGCAAAGGTTAGCGGAACTTTTGGAACGGAACACATGGAACTTTTTGTTAAAGGATGTTGTGAACATCTTTACATTAGTTTGAGGGAAACTGGATAAGTTCAGGAAAGAGAAAGTTGGGGTTGGGGGTTACTAACTATACAGAAACCACAGCAGCTCATGTCCCTGAGCTAAAACAACTGGAGGTTGGGACAATGTTAAGGATGCCATGCTTATTTGGTACTTGATCTTCTCTAATTATGGCTCCGGCTGAATACAGGGTACGGCGGGGGGAGCTGGACTTCTAGTCTGATCTAGTACAGCCACTCTTCTGTGATGGAGCAGACCAGGGCCTTAGCTTTGAGCAGGACCATGACCTGGCCCCCAGACCAGGGAGCTGCAGCAGCTCTGGTGGCCACTATACAAAGTGCAGAAAACGACCAGGTTCTGTAGTGCCCAGCCCCTTTGCTGGCCTTTCACCCCAGCGCAGGATGGATACCAATTGTTAGCAGTTAGTTTTCCAGTATTTTGCAAATGGTTCTGACAGATGTTCAGGGTGACATGTAGCGCAACTACTGAAAAAGCAGCTTATGTGGATTTGGCTGGTGGGCTTTTGAGACTGTTGCTCTATACTGAGTATATTGCAACCTGGGGATTGCCCTGCAGCTTGCTCTCTAGTCTCCAATTAGAATAACAATATTCAGCGTGCTGCATAGTGCTTTTGCAAGGTTTCTTTTTCTTTCAGTGTTACTGAGACTAGATTTTTTTTCCTTGCCATTTATTTTTATACATATCTTCCAGAACCTCGTCTGATCTCCCTGAAGTCAGGGAGAATCTTTCCCTTGACCTCCCCAGTCCAGGAGTGTGTGGACTCTGGAGTGTTGCTGTGCTGTACTCTGCTTTCTGTTAACTGTAGGGAGGCAGTCCTGGAGAACCAATTTACCACAGCCTGCACCTGAAAGTTTTGATAGCTGAATGTGGTGGAGACACAGGAAGCTGCGCAGAGGGAAAATGTGGGTTTATATTTTTCCTGTAAATCATTGGAACTGGTGTGTATTTCCATTTCTGATTTCTGGGCATGTATCCAGGAAAAGAACAGAGTAAAGTGTATGTTCATCTATTTTTTTCCCCTTGTACAAAGAAAAACAAATACAGAGCTTATACCTATTGGAAGTGAAGTAGCAGCATGTTCCTTTTAACCACTTTCTATTAGAAGTGAGTGAACCGCAAAGGCATATGTGGGATGTTCAGCCTGGAGCAGAATCTGTGCTGTGGTGTCACAGTTTTGTGTCCAGTTTCTAAAATCTGGGACAAAATGGCATCCTGAAGGAGGACATCAAGACAAGGTCTTGTGTTTTAGCATCACTCTGACCATCTTGGGTAACATCCGATAACTGCACTTCATGACTTGCTGAGGTCAGGCTGCTGCTGCGTAGGTGTGAGCTACTGCATTAATGTGGCTAAAGCCTGTAGCCAGCCTGTCTTACTGTGTTCGCTCTATTTTGTGCTGGCCCATGCTTGACCAGCAGCAGCTGCAGCGTGGGTGAGTGGGGCTGTTCAGATGCTCAGCAGTGATGGCCGACTGCCCTGTCTTTGTGGATGGCGTGGATCTGCCAGCCTCATGGCTTTTTCTGCTGAGGTGCTCTAAGCTTAGGATGCTGGGTTAGGACTGCAGTGTGAGTGATACGGAGTGATTTTTGTGAGCCACCTGGCCCCAGGAACACACATATTTTTCTGTCTTTCAGTTGGGTATCTTCTTTTTTTAATAAACTTGTCTGACCTGCTCTCATTGTCCCTTGAATACTGGTGCTCTGACACCCAGCAGAACTGCTACAGTTAGTCTGCTTGATTGTGGCTGTTGTCTGCACTTTCTACAAGAGGCCACTGAAGCCGAGGTGCCATGAGAGGCTCCTCAGAGCCGTTTTTATTCCTGTATCTTCCATTATCAGCCAGATAGTCAGTTCTTCATCCTGGAAAGCTGTGGCTAGATCTGTGAAATGCAGTCACCGGGGACTTGCCTGTGTATCATTCATTCAAAAGCAGATGCTGGCAGCCCTCAGTAACAAATCTGCATCCGTATTCCCAGCCTTGAGCAGAGCTGCAGGTGTGACTGCAGGGAAACCAAAAGGAAGCTACCTAGTGGAAAAAAAGATGCTTGCCAATGAAAACAAGAAAAACCTTGGAAAGCATTCCATGTCAGCAGCACAGAAATAGAGGGCACAAGTGAGGGGACCCCAAAAAATGGGTAAAATGGCAAATAAAACAATTATAGCAGGAAGAGGGAAAGTAATAAGGTTTGGCAGGAAAACCAGATGTGCGGATGAAGTTACTTGCAAGGTGGATTTTAAAGGCTGGGAGTAGGCACCCGGTTTTGAAAGTCTTGTCTTTGGACTTCATCTCTTCTTCAGACTTCTCTTGTGGCTGTATGTTTTCCATGGTTTTAGCTGAAGAATGGATTTTTTGATCTGCCAGCTAGCGTACCTTCCTGTTTGGACTGCTCTATCTGGAATCTGCAGACAGTTTTCCTGCTCACATGGGAGGCTCTGGCTTATAAGGGGTTCTGTTCATTCTTTCAGGGTGGACTGAAATGTTAATTAGACAGCACTTTGCAATGGAAAGCAAGCAAAACGCATCCGCCTCTCAAGCCCTTGATATTAACCAGCTTGCTTTTTACTGGTATATCCTGCTGCCGAATATGGCCCTGACTGGTGTTTGCCAGTTCATGTCCTTATGAGTGAATATTCCTTTCATACACTGAGCTGAAATAGCGTGCTTCGACACGACAGAGCCTGTTTTGTTGAACCACTTAATAGGAACTAAATGTTACCAGATCCCTGTGTTAATGAACAGCTTCTAAGTCTTAGTACTAGCAATAAAGAGAATGAAATTAATAAGGACCTTTCCTGTTGAGTTAAAGGGGCTCTGCACTAGGCTCAGTGGCTGTTCCTACACCATATTTTAATTTGGCCTTCAGTGGGACATGAGGCCTGATTCACTGACTAACTAGACTGTTGACCTGTTGGAGAATGTACAGACTGGTTTTATGGCAACTGCGGTAGTATTTTACAGACGAAAAGCCGATGCCTGTCTATGCATTGAAGGGCACTCAAATTCACACTTGCTGTTCACATTAATGCTTTATTGCTCTGCCTGGCTCACAGATCACTGCAAGAGTAGAGGGGATATCTTACTGCTAACGTTGACCCGTCTCTCTCTACAATGGTCCTGAGATTGTGTACTTGGGGGGAGATGGGGCTTTTAGGCAGTTTTTGTGTCTGGCTTCAGTGCAGATGCTGCCTGTGTCTGACTCATTGAAGTGCCAGGTATTCTTCAGGAGCTGGGCATGAAGGAGTGCTGCATGCCAAGGCAGGGGCTTACTGGTACATCCTTCCTTCCATGCTTTCCCAGGGCACTGGAGAAGTAAGAACAGAGTGTGCTTGCTCTCTCT
>NW_008825433.1:359184-371589 GCF_000699105.1 Pygoscelis adeliae
CCTGCAGGGGTGCAAGGCATGGTCTGGGAAAAGACAGGTACAGGATAATTCTTTAACTTTGTATTTTCTGCCAGTGTATGAGCCAGCACAATTGATGCTTACTGGACTTGAGCATCTGAGTAGTTATTTACTGCTAGCTTACATGTATGCTTACAGTAAATAACCACCAGCCTGCAGTGCAGTTCCCTCCTGTGGTGCCTCTGAAGCAGCGCAGAACTATACTATCTTTTGTTAAGGATGCAACACAGCCCTAAAACAAGTAAATATAAATTGTTGTTTTGGTCAGCTTTTCTATGGCTTTGTGCAGTAAATGGGAATGTGTGTGTGCTATACAGGTGTCTGTGGAGTCACTTAAAGGAAAGTTTTGGAAAAAACAGATTTATAAAAGCTCAGAAACAGTACCAGCTGATAAATAAGCAAAACTAAATATTTCTTATGTGATATAACATAGTAAATATGTCTGAGAAATATTTTGGAAAGTGTTTTAAAGTGTTCATTATGTTTCCCAAGATAGACTGAGAAGAAATAGAATTATTTTTGATGAAACAAATTGATCTCTCATTGCTAGACATTTTCTTTCTCTAGAAACTGATGAATTTAACATCATGTTAGCTTTTGCAAATGTCATATGAAATAGATGAGTAGAGCAACTTGGGAGAAAAGCTGTAATCAATCACAAGGTGCCATAGTTCTCTCTTCTCTGTTGATCATCTTCCCAGAAAGCAATTTGATGAGGGAAAGATTACAAGTATAAAGAAAATAAAAACAAATCTCCCTCCCCTTTGTGAAGGTGGATTAAGTGGGTCAACAACCATCTTTTTCCTGGACAAGAAAACCCAGAGGCTGTGGGGTGGTCTAGACTTTACTAAAAACTTCTTACTTATTTGAATAAATGGAAACAAGAAATGGCCCATTCTGCAAGCTGCTAGCTGAACTTCTAAAGTGGAAATGAAGTCATTAGGAAAGAAGCAAAATGGGAGGGTGCTGTGAAAAGAAACCAGAATTTAAGATGACACCTTGAGGTCAGACCAGATGATCATAATAGTCAATGAAAATCTTTTATAGCACCAAACTGTGTTCACACTTCTCCCAGGAATGGCTCCATTGACTCTCAGGATTTTGCCTTAGTTATGTGTAACTTTTCAGGTTTTTTATTCTCCAGTCATTTCTATTAAACAGTTACTGGCTTTTCATATCATTCACGTAGGTGGTCCCCTTCTCTCCCCAGCTCACAGCTGCCTGCCGAAGGCTGGAGTTTTCAAGGTGCTTGCACAAATAAGGGAACCACAGATGTGCCACCTATATGCCCTTTCGCAGGCTGTGTGCTCTGTGCTCTGCTCTAAGGGCACACTGGAGGAGAAACAATGCTGCTGTGCTACGGATGACCTTATTTTAGATGTAGCCTATGGTGAGCTTTTCAGCTTGACATTTCAAGAATGAAACAACAAACTTCTGCTTAAAGATTTGGGAAGGTATTATATGTGGACTTGCACTCTGTAGTGGTTGATGTGACTACAGCAACTTGCCTCCACTTGCTTGGGTGTGAAGTGGGTCAGTATTAGTGAAAATCAAGCAGCTTCTCTGCTAATTGGTATCCCGGGGTCGCTGACTTCCAGTGAGGCAGTTCACCTTCTCCCACAAGAAAAGCATTTTGGGCAGGCACTGTACAAAACTGCTTAGCATGGAAACTTCAGTAACACCTGAATTTTGCAGTCAGAAATCATGTGCCAAATGTCCTGACAATGAAGGGAATATATTTAAAACGTTGCCTTTAAGAGAAAGAAGAAAGATTTCTTATCCCTTTGGTAGCTAAAATTTCAAACTTTTAGGTGGTAAGTTTCAGAGACTCTCTTTAAAAAAAAGAAGACAAAATCCATCACATGCGAGCTGTGAATGTCAGAGCTGGGGTTTTTAAAGTAAGAAACAAACAGTGTGAGGTTTGTTGTGCTTGTTGCTGCGTACCCTTAGCAGGTAAATTTGCTGCCGCTCAGCTGACCTGCGCAGCATGGCGGCAGCATGCCCGTGGGAGCGCTACCTCTGAGCTGGCTCCAGAATGTCCATTTTCCTCTTTATGGTGTGGCTGTGCTTGCAGCTAGCCTCAGAGCCTTGAGCTTTAACAGTTCCTATTTCTATGGGAGGGCTGCAATGTGCACTTTTTTGTTTCCCATCTTTTCCTTGACTGCAGACCCCTGAGCCTACAGAAGCCTCCTCCTGGATGGAGGGATTGGAAAAGTGCTGCTGTTAAGATAGGTGGAATCTACATCTGTATGCAGACTGAATTGTTGACCTGATCATCAATGTGGTTCCTTGGATGATCTTTTCCCTGTGTTTCTGCATCAAGCACTAGGGCTGATGTAATACGTCTCTGACTGCTTTAAACATACAACAGTGTTGGGTCAATAAATAAGTCAGAAAACGTCTTTAAGTAAGGAAAATTCCAGTGAATGTTATTTTCTTAACTCTGGTTGCCGACAGTGTTGTTGGGGGCTCACTCTATGTTCTGCTGTCACTTGCAATATGCTCAGATGTGTAAGGATCTTCATGTTCTGTAATGATCCAAGACCTTCTGTATCACTCTCCACTGATCTGAAAAATAAGCAATTTCAGAGGAGTTGTCATCAAAGCTAGAAAAAGCTTCTCAACAGTGGAGTTTCTTTTTTTAAAAAATCCTACATAACCCCTGTGTCTGAAGCACTGGGGATGTGTGAGTTCAGTAGGCAACTTCAAACAATATCACAGCACAACTTTGAGCTCTTCTACAATGACCTTTCTTTTGAAAAAAGTTTTTCTTTTTTCTGGTTCAGATCACAATGTGGGCATATGGAAGTGTGAAGGATAATGGCCAGCAAGGTTTCTAAATTTTAGATACATAGTTAGAGAGATTTGGAGTGAAGGAATTTTGCTGAGGCTGGAAGACAGGAAATTAAATGGAGATGTGGCTAAACCATTTTCACTAGAAACTATGAAACAATCTCAGTTTGCATGATGAGTCTTCAAATTACCTTATAAAGCCCGCTGACAAAGATGACCAGAAAGCACATACCAGAGATTACATATTTGATTTTTGTCCTCACGTATTCTTCAGTAAATACAAGAAACAAACAATATCAGACAGAACCTAAAACTTCTTTTATGCTTGATATCAAAATAACATTTCATCTATAGGCTTTGTATGTGGATCAGCATTGCTCTGGGAAAATGTCCTCGGTCAGTATGGTCCTGGAAACATCAAGTGTGTCATATAATGTGGATCTGTGTAAAGGTAGACAAGTTCTGACTACAAATTAAAACCACAAAGGATATTTTGCAGGCATAAGGAGCAGTGGCTACTGTTCATGTGCAAATACACTGCCTGTGTGCAATAGCCAGATGTGTGGTACTGCCTGTGTATAACTGGTTAGCACTTGTCGTGAGTCTGATGCACTGGACTTGCTGCACACTGATTCTTCTAGCTGGGAGTGTAGGGTACAGCATGCCCTCTATAGATGTCTCTGCATGGAGGTTAGTGGAAGGATTGTTGAGGCAAGGCTGCTGCGGCTCCATCTTCCTAGTTCTGGACAGTAGCAAGGCTGAGCATACATTCCCACATGTACATGTGCACATGACTGGCTACATAGATCAACACATATAGAAAACACAGCACAAATGTAAACAGCACCAATGGCCTCATCTTGTTCCTCTGGCTGATCAAGATGGAAGTCTTCTAGTGGAAAATTTATGTATGTATATACACATGTATACAATATGGATCCTTCGAATAGCTGATTTTAGACACTCAGTCTGCCCAGGAGCTAGCACCCAGCTTTGAGGTCTCCCCAGTTGCTGATACCTGGGCATGCCAGCCCCAGTCCCACTCCAGTCGCTGGTACTCAGATCCCCTTGCACACACAAGCATGTGTACAGACATACACTATGGATGGCCTTGGGCACTGTCTATTGAGTAGCTGGCCCTTGGATCCTTTAGTCTTCAGTTGCCTCATGGATGCACATGCATATGTGAGTGGGTCTCAGCTGACCCCAGACCTCATGGTCTCTCCAGTAATTTGCTTGGACTTGTTGGTCCCTCCAGTAGCCAGCACTCAGGCCCTCTGGTCTTTCCCACATGCAGCCAGACTTGTGGCTGTTTCGATACTTGGCTCCCAAGCCTCTTATCCTACTCACCAGATGATTCAGCTTGATACTTACTAGCAGTTTCATACTGACATACGTACCACAGAGTACTCGTGCTCTCCATCCAGTCTCTTCAGCTGCTGGTACTATGGACTCACGGGTGTCTATGGCTTGTGGTCTCCACTCTGGTTGCTGGCACTTAGACCACTCATGCGCTCCAGTCTCTCCAGCTGCTGGTACTGCAGGTGCATTTGGACTGCCATACACACACATGCACACAAAGTAGAGTCTCCTCACCCAGGAAAATAGAAAAGGAGTTTCATAAAGACAGGCTGCAGTGATCAGATGCAGGGCATGGCCGGATAAGCGTACTGACCAGCAACCTGTTTACATGCGATCAGCCCCTTTTATCCCTGTATCTCTCTGCTTGTCTATGCTTGTTTTTCCCCAGACTGCCTTGATCCATCCCTTTCCCTATCTTTGTTTTCTCCCCTAAGCTTCCTATAATAAATCTTGTGCAATCCTAAGATGCTCTTCCCCTGCATCCCATAACGAATCCTGTACCCCTTTAGGCAGTAACTGCCACCCCCGCGGTCTGTAAGGTAATCTGAGGAGCTGCTCCTCTTGATTCATATTGATGGGTTTCACACCTGGACAGTGGGGCTGATCACTCCTCCTGGGAGGAGCCAGGGCAGGGGGCTCCCTTTCTCTTATCAAGTTATTGGTGTTCCCCTGCTTGGCATTGTACTTCTGTGCTCGTTTGTGTTTGTGAAGAGGAGCCTTCAAACACACAACCTAATAACTAGGTTTTCTACAAAGTTTAAATCAAGCCTTCTGTTATGTGAAGGGGGGAGAAAATGGCAGCTGAGTCTCCTTTTGGCACTTGGAGGAAGAGAGGTGGCAGTACAGTAAAAAATGGGAAAGCACCGTGTGGACCGAAGGAAGCCATTTAGGAGAAGAGAAAAGTACAATGGAAGAATCAGTCATGGGGTTTTGCCCTGCACTGAGAAGGAGGATAAGGGTGAGGAGACAGGAGAATGGTAACAGATCAATACTATACTGAGACTGCAGTGAATATGACACATCATGCATAGTGAGAAACCAGACTGCGCAGATTGAGGTATTTTCCTTTTGATGTACGTGCCTGTGTGGTTACTGTCACGAGGTGTCAGTGTAACCACCGTCTCTCTGTTGGAATGTCTTCACTCTCTGGTTCAGCCTCCTGGTAGCAGGATACACCTGCCTAGCACTCCTGAGACACTCTTCCTACTAATTTTCCCCCTGGAAGATAGCACAGGTTGAAGCTTGTCCCTGAAAGTGAGGAGCAATATCCCCCTAAATGTATAAATTATTTGTATGAGCTCAGCCTCAGGACTGAAGGCATGTTGGCATGGACAAGCTGTCATCATGTCTTTGGGACATTTTACCTTCAGTAACTTTCTGGTGGTGCTATGGAAAATTATAGCTATCTCACTGTAGTAACCCATTAAAACCCAGCTGAAATGATACGTAAGAATAACACAGAAGCATAGCTAGGGGTCACTTAGTCAGTGATGTGGAATATGAACATCTCAGAGAAAAAAAATCCCTAAACTTCTATTTTTATAAATAGGAGTCACAAATATGTAGCAGGAGCAAACGTATTTTCAGCCAGACTCCAGATAGGATACAGGAAAAGGAATGAGCTTCAGAGGTGGTTGTTCCACCCTGCCACTGCAGAACACAAACCATTGGTAAGGATTAAGTATGGGGCTACCTAGTACCCAGACAAAAAATATTATGGGTAAATAAAAGAATATATTCTTTTTATGAGGTTTGAAAGCAATAAATACCTTTTAAAACTCAGGAGGCTGGGCTGATAGAGCAGATGCTGAGAAAAGCAGAATCATGACTGACTTCTCTCAGACACAGGAACAATTAACAAGCTATACCATAAACTGTTCTCTGGCTGGCACAGCTTCCTCCTAGCCTGTATTCCTGTTTGGAGTAACTTCTGCAATTACAGATGAGATTTTCTTTCAACATTTTAGAAATACGATATTTCTCTACAGAGTAATTTGTATAAATATTCCTCCTGACTGATGTTTAGAGGAACATTCATGTGCTTCCACTCACCTACTGAGTTTAGTCGCTGCATGTTTCTTGACCCGTTTCCTCCTCATTATCTGGTTTTCTTTTCTGTATGTTCCAGTATTCATTTACCTCTTTGTGGAGTGCGAGACATGAACAGCACTTTTTCTTGGGAAGCTTTTTTCCAAGATCCCTTTTATTAACATCTGTGCCTCTCCTCTTCTTTTGATTAAGTTCTATCATATCCAAATGTCTCAGTATCTCCAAATCTCTGTTACCCATATTCCCCTCTGGTAAGTAACAGCTTACTGCTTCAAAAAAGGCCCTTTAGCTATGACTTTTCCTGCCACTATCATATTACTCTAATTACTTTCTCTACACACTTCTTTCTTTCACCTGGAAAGTCTCCCTCTCTTGTTCTCTGTGTCATTGCGGTCTGCTTGCCTGCTAGACCATTCTCTGATTGCACTAGGAAGGTAGTGTTACGTACTCAGAAATATGTTATATACTCACATATACATACATGTGTGGCATTACATATGCAGAACTGCTTCCTATGCACTGTTCATCTCTGAGCATCTGCTATGCATCTCTTTCCTCTGAAGTCCCTCAAGTTCCTTTGCAGTTTCTCTGATTTTGATTTTTCCCCTCCTTTCCTTTAAAGAAGTTTCCATATTCCTGCTTTTCCCTTTCAAATCTTCATTCTAAATTCCTTGATGTCTCGACTTTCATGTTCTTATCTCTTGCTGTCCAATCCAGGTTCTGGAGATCCTGTTATTTTTCTGATTCCTACCTAGTGCTCTACATATTTTTTAAATTGATGATACTCTTTTACTGTACTCATGATTTCACCTGCAAAGACTTTGATGGTTACGTTTGCCTGCTTTCCTTTTGTTGCACACACTGCCAATAAAATGACTCTGGATCTCTCTGCTCTTTAACACACTGACTGTTATTATCAAATAATCTCAGCAGTGCAGCAACAAGAATCTGTCTCTTATTTGGAACTTCAGCTACTGGGTGCTGCCTTTCCGTAACTCTAGCCCATTTGTTTGTGCCTCATCTCCATAATCTTTTCCCTCTCACTTCCTTTTTTCCTATCTTAGCCTATGATTGTATCTTAGCTTATGATCTTCTCTCTAACTAGCTTTTAATCTTGTAAATCCATTCAAGATAAAAATTGCTAGATTGTATTTAAAGCTCTTTTCAAATACATTGCTATATAGCATCTATAACATCTTTATTCCTGCAAAACAGCAAAGCATAGCATACAGACATGCACTCATTCCAAGCATACCTTAAGTGCAGTCACCTCTAGAGTGAAATACTATGACTATTAAACAGCCCACAAATACCCTGCACAAAATAACAGTATACATGAATGCAATGTCTAATACCCACTTGACACCGGAGAGGGAAGTTTAGTGCAAAGTATGTATCTACACACAGTGGAGCTGTTAAATTCCCCAAAAGTGCCAAGAGGTACAATAGTGAGCCTGTCCATGGCTATTATCTGCTTTGAAGAGATAATATTTCCTGTTATGAATACTGGGGGATAAAACCTTTGAACTTTAAAATGAGAAAAATTGATCTGATGAAAAGTTAAACATAGGTTTATAAGACACTTCTAGGATTAAATTAGATGCAGAACATAAAGCTAGACTTTAATGAGGCTTCTTCATGTGCTAATCAGTCCCACACTGGTCGTCTGATGATACTGATGAGAGCTGAAAAACAGAAGAATTAAAGAATAATTTGGAAGAATAAAAGCATTAAAGGAGGAAACCATGTATTATTGAAGATTTAGGCCCTGGTCCTGCAAAGTGTTACTCATTTATATAACTGCAGACGGCGAGTTACTTTAGTAACACGGAAGCTACTCATAGTGCTAAAAATTAAGCATATATGAAAACCTTTGCAGGTCCAGGGCTGACTGAAATAGGGTGTGAAGATCTAGTTTTAGGATAGAACAAAGAGAAAGTAAAGGGTGGTCACACGTCCTGAAATATATTTTATACATATACATTCTACACTTCTGTCCTCATCATAAAACATGGGGGTTTCGATCTCATTAACAAATACTGAAAGTCTTTCTACAAACACAAAGTGCAGCTGGGTTCTGCCCTGATGATTTTTACTTTTTAAATAAACACAATGGATGGAAGGTGGATGATAGAGCATGGTAAATTAATTAAACTTAAAACCTCAGGACCCTGCAGAGTATTTACCTCCAGAATGAAGACATGCTGCTGGTTCTGTAATGCTCAGCAGAGACTTCATGTCTCCTGTTGCGGGAGGCGCTTGGATACCATGGCAAGATAAACTCGAAGGAGTATGTAAGAAGCAGAGGCAAGGAGGCTTAAACAGATCAATACCAAAGCCAGGACACAGGTCCCGATGCTCTCATCATTAAACCATGTTTGCTCTCTATATGTATAGGAAAAAATTATGGGGGAATGCAGTAACTTTTGGCCTTAAAAACTGTAGGACTGTCTCACACCTAAGTAAATGCTTCCATGCAGACTTGCTCCCTCAGGGACGCTGCCCTTCAGTTTTCTTCCGGGTACTTCCCATTCAGAAAGGTCCAGTGTGTGCTTTCCACTTGTTTTAAGCAGCTGCTAGTGTGCTCTTGCTTAATTAATAGTAAAGTGAACATTTCTTCTTAGAAACAAGCTATTGAGAATCCAAGGAAATTTTTATATACTCAAAATTTGTCTATTTGGAGGACAAGATACTTGAAAATCTGTGCAAGCAAAGAGCACAGCTAAGCACATGGTTGCAAAAAGTTCACCAAAAGGGATCTGAACTGTAAGCACTTGGTAAACAATGAACGAAGTGAGACACAGTAAATAGAAACAGCACCTGGAGAACTGCATGCTTAAGGAATCACAAAAAGGAAACCGGTGTAGGTGGTGAATTTTAACACAGCATTCTCAGCTTACTGTTTTTTTTTTTTTAATAACTACCTTTTTGATCATGATGTTTTCATACTGCAAATTATATCTGAGCTGAGAATGCTCAGATTTTGTAGGATTACGCTCTCCCAGGTATGCATTTAGGATTCCACGGATAAGGATCTTTTTTAAAGCAATAATGATCTGAAATCCTGAGCTGTTAAACAGGCTCATTTCTTATTGAAGATAATAGAAACTGCAAGTTTTCAGAACCATTTTGTGCAGCAAATCCCAAGATTATATTTGGCTTCCTTTAGTCTAAACATGGGAAAATCCCCAGAGAAATTGACTGTATGAGAATGGATGGCTGCTAAGAAAGAAATGCAGAAGGCAAAACACAAAACAGGCAGATGTGTAAGGGCTTGGATGGAAAAGAGAAATGAGGACTGGTGGAGAAGGAATGTAAATTATTCCAAAAGTGATAAAAGCATGAATAAAAAGAGGTTATGAGAACAGAAAAGCATGTAGGGACAGAAGCCATAGTTCATCCAAGATACCTGTCCTTAGAATTTACAGAGTTAGAAAAAACAAATAGCCCATGCTACACAAGAAGAGAGGGAGAAAAGGAATTTTAATGCAAAAAAATCTGTTTGTATGTGAATAAACTGAGTTTGTTGAATGTGGAGACAACATAATTGGCATCATCATTTACAAGAATGACCTAAGCCAAAGTTTTTGAAAAGTTTTTTCTGCTGACCACTGCCTTGAGTTACACCAGGAGAAACCCTTCTGCATGTGAAACATTTCAATTCAAGATCGTGAGCATTTCACAGTGCTCAGTTTTTTGTGGGCCATGGCTACTGGCAGCTTCTTGCAGGACAACTAATTGTCTGCTCATTTTCACCCTCTTAGCTATCTGCTGACTTTCTTTATCCAGTGCTCTGCTGTCCTGATTGCTCGAAGGTCACAATTTGACTGGTGTTTTAGGTATGTTTTAGGAATGCATGTGTTTAGGAACCTTTTAAGAATGACTCTTTCTCTAGCCACCAAGAGTCAGCACAGTCTTTCAGGTAGAAAACTATGAGAAGCTATGCCAGAAAGGCCTGCTTTCTCCAATGTATTTATTTTTATAGTTTAGACAAGGGAACAAGCAAACAGACTGTCTTTCATTGGTAGGCTTGGACTTACAAGCCCTGAAATTGCTGAAAGAGAAGGGGAGTCTGCAGAAAACTGGCCAATAGGCTTATATTTCTTCTCCAGATAAACAGTCTAATGGAGATGTTTTCATGCTGTGCATCTAAAGGCAGCTTTAATATTAGCAAGGCAGGAAATAATCTTCTTGTGCACAATATGACACTCGTATCTGCTGGAGCACAGGCTTGGCTGATAAAAGAAGAAAATACATTCTTAAAAAAAAGGAAGATTGGGTTTATAACTAATTGTTTTATTTACATTTAAAGGATAGTTCTGTCTGAAATGTTTTCTATTTCTCATCAGAAAAAACAAAATCCTCACAGTTTTCATTCTGAGACTGACTTCCCATTCACCCTCTCTGGTGGCCTGAGGCAAAATGTTTAGGTTTTGGGCTGCTGGAAACAAAAGTAGTTTTGATTTTTGATAACAAGTTGAACTGCTGCATGGAGCAGTTTACTGGAAATAATGTTTCCACACTTATTGTTGTGGAAGTTTCAATGCTGAAAAGCATTTTCTGACCAAAGTTTCTGCCTGTGGAAATGGAGCACATAGTACCTCAGCCGGCACTTCCCTCACAGGAGGGAGAGGTTCGGGTGATGATGATAAGTTCCTGCTTTCCTGCAGTCCTAGAGGTCTTTGGCCCAGCTCTGATCAGGTGTAAACTCTTGTAGATTCAGCCTGGTACATGTCTAGCCAAAACAAATATATTGATGGAAAATCATGCTGCTTTAAATCACTGCTGCTTTAAAAAAAATCCTATCACATTATAGAATCATAGAATCATTTAGGTTGGAAAAGCTCTTTATTGGTTATTTAACCAAAAGCAGCATTTTGACAATTCTAGACTTTTTTTGTTTTGTTTTTAACTCAAAGTTTCCTCTTTTTCATGTGTCTGAACTTTCCCTGTGGCTCCTCATTATGTTTGCGTGTAGCAGTTCCTACTTGTTAAAGTCTGTGCTTTATCCCTATTGCAGAGTTATGGAAAGCACTTGCCTTCTGGCTAGAAAACACTGTGGGTCTCGTATATTTAATCAAACAGGGGACAGGCTGAGACAGTAATAACTTGCCACTACGCTGTTCTGTTAACATCTGAGTGTTCTCCATTTTGTGAATGTACAATTGTCATCACAGCTGACCTACAGTGGTATAAACTCATATGATGGACAACAGTCATGCAAAGTAGCTTATCTTGATGTTAGAACAAGATGGCAAAGTAAGTCTGCTAGTGGGGTAAAGATTGACCCATTAGGAATTTCCAGGATGACTGTTTAGCAAGGCACTTTCTCCATATACTCCAAAATGGTTTTGTTTAGAACTGACTTTTTCTTTTTCTTTTTCTTTTTGGTTTCCATGCTGCCATCACTTTATTAGTATGTCTGTCTCCCAAGGGCCTAATCTCTCAAGGTTTTGAAATGGCTTTGAGAGTTGAAAATTGTAAGCCCATCTCAGTGGTATTCAACATTTTACAGAATTAGATACTAAATGCATAAAATGGACAGCAGCACAAAGGAACTCCAGCCTGTAAGACAGCTTCATTGGCGGCCCAACTTAAATGCCTCTATGGAAATGCACATAGCATGGGGAATAAACAAGAGGAGTTAGAGACTTGCACATGCCTGCAGGGCTACGACCTTATTGGCATCACGGAGACATGGTGGGATGGCTCCTATGATTGGAGTGTTGGGATGGAGGGATACAGGCTCTTTAGGAAGGACAGGCAGGGGAGATGAGGAGGGGGTGTTGCCCTCTATGTCAATGACCAGCTGGAGTGCATGGAGTTCTGCCTGGGGATGGATGAGGAACCGACTGAGAGCTTGTGGGTCAGAATTAAAGGGAAGGCAGGGACAGGTGACATTACGGTGGGCGTCTGCTACAGGCCACCTGACCAGGAAGACCAAGCAGATGGGGCCCTCTATAGACAGCTAGGAGCAGCCTCACGCTCACAAGCCCTGGTCCTCATGGGGGACTTCAACCACCCCGACATCTGTTGGAGGGACAACACGGCAGGGCATAAGCAATCCGGGAGGTTCCTGGAATGTGTTGATGGTAACTTCCTGCTCCAAGTGGTAGGAAAGCCAATGAGGAGAGGTACTATGCTGGACCTTGTTCTCACCAACAAGGAGGGGCTGGTGGGGAA
>NW_008825433.1:373838-406239 GCF_000699105.1 Pygoscelis adeliae
CCCTGCCCATGGCAGGGGGGTTGGACTAGATGACCTTTAGAGGTCCCTTCCAACCCAAACTATTCTATGATTCTATGAAAATGGACATCGATGCACCTGCATTCCCCTTTAAGAATGCCACATTCCAGGAATTTTGAAGAATTACATTCAGAAAATTAAGACCACTGTCAAGAATAACATCTGGAAATGTTATGTCTGCTTAGAAGCAGACACAAAAATCACAAAATTATTCACAGGCATAATGGCTATGTGTTGTAATTGCTGCAAATTTATTCATCAGAACTACCCTTGACATGCTTGAGAGCATCAGTGGTTAAAATTATTTGGAGAATGTGGGAAAGCATCTGGAAGACACCTGCTAGATTCAGAACCATTTGTGATGCCGTGGGATTGCAAGTGTTTTAAAGGAATACCTGTTGAATCTTTCATGAGTATAATGTGTGTGTGTGTGGTGGGGGGACAGGAGGCTTACCCCTTCCCCTTAGTGCACCACTGAATATCCAGTACTATCATAATACTTAATGAGGGTAAGAAATATAAAAAGATGAGCTGCCTGTGAGGAAAACGCTTCATTTAGTGGGAACGTTGCTCATGGTAATTTTTTTGGCTTCTCTGTTCACAGGAATAATAATCTGACATAGCTGATAGCGTTTCCACAGGTCATTCTGGAAAAAAAAAATCTCATACATTTGAGTGATATATTTTCTACAGGCATCTGGGTAAGATAGAGATTCAGTAAAGCAAACAAACAAAGGGTAAAAGTGACTAAATGTGGAGCTGAGAAAGTCTACCCCCTTCCCTCTCAACTAACAGCCTCACTAACTTCCAGGGCGAGGCTGCTTTTGTTTGATGTTTCATGATAAACAACTTTTAGCAACAGAAACACAGCAGTCAGTGTAAAAGACTCAGTGACTGACAGGGAACCACTGTTTACCTAGAAAGCTCAGCCTGGACAAGGCAGTGGAAGTGAGTTCTGTAGGCTGTAGACTATGTACTTACATTCTGGAGCTGCTTTTATCTGAGAATGTCATTTTTGATAAATAGTGCCCATTGTATATTGGGAAAAATCATGATAGTTGGGGAAATTGAAGGCAGTGAGCATTGGAGAGGAAAAAAAGAATATTGAAAAGAAACTTTAATTATGTTGGATTCAGTTTTTGAGATGGAAAATAGCAGCATTATCCATCAGATAGTTGACCATCCATCATTCCTGTTCATCCACCCTCGCCACTGGAACATTTGAAATGCATGGTCAAAGTGCCAAAGAGACACAGCTACAAATATCCTTTGGAACATTTAGGAAATGAAGAAAGTGGGTTATGTATCTTTAACTCACTGCTAAGAGCAGCTAAAACAAATGGCTTCTTATTAGATCCAGTTAGTATTGTACTACTACTTTTAACTTGCCCAAACTTTGTGTCTGAAAGTAGAGCTGGAGTTCCACTTCAGGCAGAAAAATGCTATGTAAAAAAAGGTTTAGACCTATACAGGTTTTAGATGTTATTCATTGACCCTGGATTTGAAAACATGCCCAACACTGCTCAGTGATTTAGTGTTAATTACAAATTTTTAAATTGCCATGCTTTAGCTTGAGATTGGTGGGAGTTAAGACAGTTTCCAAATGGAGAATACAGTCCTAGTGTTTCATGTTTAATTATTTTTGTCCAAAACCAAGATGATTCGTAGTCATGAATATATGGGAATGAGGTACTTTGCAGAGAATCACCTTAGCCAGTGGTGAATCCCCTCCCAGAAAGATTTTAGTAGACATTAAGACATAAATTTCATGCACTGTGCTCTGATGAACACAAGAAATATCTGTAGATACTATTGAGTATTATAAACAAAGAATATTGATTATCCTAGGAATATTAAGATTTGAATCACTAATCGGCCCATAGAGGATGTGGGAAGAAAAAGCCTTTTATTTCAAAATGCAGAATATCCTGAATCTCTGACTAAAAGGTTTTATCAAACCATTTGAAATGAAGGAAGCTTGGTAAAAATAGCTAAGTGGTAAGCCCAGTTTAAGCACGGCTCTGGTGAATAATTAGAAACATTGCTCTGAACTGTAGCATTTTTAAGAGTCACAATGCTGCTTCTGTGGATATGCTGATAACTGCTGTTCTGTAAAACGGTCAGACAAGAGCAGAAGTGAAAAACAAGAGAGAGACTGAGTGGCACAAACAAGCCATTTAGAAGTCACCCGGTTAATAACCTTGAAAAAGTTGTCAGAAACAAAATCGCAATTCAATTATATTTAATGAGTAAAGAATGACTATAGGCATTAATTGTTCCTTGGATAGAGAAAACAGTGATTTGTTGACTGTGAAAATAAATGAAATAATTCTGTGATTAGAACTGATGCTATCCAGTATGCTAGTAAAATCTGAGCAGTGCAAATGTATTAGCACGTCTTACTTTTGTCACCGGAGTGGTGCAAGCAGTACCTGAATGTTTGGATGTCAGTCCTGGGATTGTGACGAGGCGTTGGCATCCCAACTCTCAAGTCCAAAGTTGTTCTGGTAAAGGTACTGGCAAATACAGAGTTTTGGAGTTTTACTCCAGATAGACTATTACATTTCAGATTCCAAAACAGAAAGCAACTAGTGTTCATTAAATATCAGGTATTAAAGAATTAGATTTCATTTTACTGGCAGAGCAGTCTCACAGTTACTGCTACTTCTTAACATCAGTAAGTGTTAGAGCTTCGTTTTGTTAAATAAAACAGATGAGGAGAGATGAAACAGCTCATACAGGTCATACGAAGGCTGGGATTTGAACTCAGGTCTTTACAGGTCACTCTTTGATCTATTCTGCTTTTGCAGTCTCAGATAAACAAACTTAGTTGTATCAACAATATGGGAAATTAGTACTACTGTTTGCTCATTTTCCAAGTTACAGTGGTGTTCCGTCATCCGTCTGGAAAAAACCAGAGGGTCTTTTAGAACAAGCTTTAGAACAGCCGCGATTAAAACATCCACATGAGAAAGAGGCTGCTTTCTTTTGCATTGTTATTTTTTGCTAAGTAACTCGCTACCTTGCTTCCTTATGAGAGTCAGTGCATATTTAGAGGTTTTGATGCTCCTGTTTCAGTTAAATGACTTCTGCACACCATCACTACATTTCTCAAAGAGGTCAGGACTGGAGACAACGTATTTTGTTGTAAGTGCTTTACAGCAGTAGTGGAAGGGCAAGAAAAAACAAATGGGTTCATTGACAGCATTAGTGCCTCCACTTCAAGTACAAATTGCTTATAATCCATCTGTGCCTCTAGTGTCAAGGAATTATTTGTTTCAGAAGCAGTTGTTTAAGGACCTGATATTGGGAGGTACCTGAGTGGAAAGACAGTAGATAAAAATTTAATGGAAATGTAAATGTGACTGAAGTCTTGGTGAACCTTCATTTTTTTTTCATTTTCTCCCAGTGGTATTGGAAGAATGGGATAGCTTGACTTTATGGTACAGTTTTTCTGAAATCTGGACAATTTTTTTCCCCACTGGAAAGGGAAAAAAATTATTATGTATCATTAGGCAGAAGGGCAAAATTCTGCTCTGTTGCCACAGTGTAAATATGGAACAAGAACCTCTCCCGATGTGCTAGGTCAGGATCAGTTCTTGTGGAGACCCACCAAAATGACTGCAATAGCACCAGATCAAGCAATCAGTTCTCATTGGTACAATCTTGAAGTTTACCAGTGGTGTATAGCAAAATGTCTGAATTAATGCCTATAAAAGCCATCCAGTGACATAATGCCACTTAGGAAATGTTCTTGCTTTAATTGTTAGCTTAAAATATTTTTTTTTCTATGCTTAGATGATAAATTTTTCTTTACAGATATACAGGGTTGAGCTTCTCATTTTGTAGCTAACAATGGCCTTGTGTTTTTTATGTACTGTCCAGGGGTATAATAAAGAAAAAAATATAAGGGGCAGAAAGAAAATATCTTACATCCCTTCTTGTTCAAGCAGCAAATCTACCTTCCCTAAGAACCTGTGAGGCTTCCTTTCATAGGAGCAAAGCCCTGATCCTTTTGTCATGTCAATGCGAATTTGGATCAGTTATCTTTTAGCACATATTAACAGATTCCTAGGTTAACATGCACTTCTAAAGTGTTGCTGTTGGATCAGGTTAGACTCATTAGAAGGTAATCAGGTTTGTTACTCTTCTTTTTGAGCACTGGTACCGTATGTTTTTCTCCTTTCTTTATGCTCCTGTCTCAGTGCCACATGAATTTTCACCATGTTCTAATTTTTGATGGTTCATCTCAGAGTACCCTGAGGAAAATATCAACCAAACTGTAGGTACTGTAGATAATTTAATGAACATGAACCTGATGATTAAAACCTCATGGCTTCTTACATGAAATGGTAGAGAAGGGCTTGCTCCAGTAATTTTGGAAAGTACAGTTAGTGCTCCTGGATCCCTTGAGAACAAGGAAAAGAAGTGATTAAAGAGAGATTTTGAGAGCCCTGTGAGGGTTTTGGCAGAGGACTGAGAACTGGCTGAGGAGGAGAGAAAACTTGAACAGAGAGTAGCTGAGAGTCAGGTCAGGTAGGATGGATAAAGAGCCCAAAGCTGAACAGGGAACAGTCAGTAACCAAGAGTGCCCAGTGAAGGTGTGTTTGGATCCAGCTTACCACCATGTCCCTTTCCTGTCTGAGTGAGAGAGCTGAGAGTCGCAGTGCTGATTTTTCTATTGTAATCACAAAGACTCCTGGTTACAACCTCTGCTTCCTTCCAGCTCTGAGAAGGGCTCCAGCCTCACTAGACATATGTGATTGTTGACTGAACATATTGGTTGGTGGACCTGCATTTCTCCTCATTCATCTCACAATGCATAAAACGATGGGTCGCTGGAAAACAGATTTTTTTTTTCTTGCATGAAATCTTTCTTTTTGATGAGGCATTGGGCAAAAATGATCAAAAATTGAGATAAGAAGAGTAATGCGCTATTCTGGGAGGAGAGAAATTTTCTAGCTTGTTTCTCACAGTAAGCTGAGATGTAGGTAGCCCAGCAGACTACAATATTGGTAGGCCCTTACACCAGCATGGGACCTTGCGTAGACCCTGTTGAGTGGGAGAGAACTGGAATGAAAACATTCTCCTAGAGTCCCTTCATGGTATGTGACAGGGCTTTTTCCAGACTGTACTCCAGATAGATGGTTCTTCACGTGTTCTACTACTTAGTGCCTTTACAGGCTGCGTATCCCTTGATCTTCTACTTGTGTTGAAGAGACCAGTGAGAATCTCATCACCAGTAATACCTGACAGATGTCAACTTTGCTAGGGCAATAAAACCAGAAACATGCATAATGTTTCTGGACTGCCCCCTCTCAATTGCAGCTATGAGATACTCTATAGAAGGACTAGCTGCCAGTCTGCCAGAGAAGAAAAGCTATAGCTTGGAGCTACCACAATTAATTCCCTTGCTAGCTTATAATTAGATCCCAGATGTACTGCAAGAAAACCCAGACTAGAATTGCTACCAGAAGAGTAGGTTATTGGGAGGGAAGCCAGGGTGTGCATAGCCAGGGACAGGAAAGTCTGTTTTCTGTGCTTTACAGCCCTATATACCACAGCATAAAAAATAAGGAAGGAAGACTCATTTGACTGACTGGCAAAATACAAATCTCCCAGTGAGGAAGCAGACCTTATTTTTTAATGACATAAGCTCTACCTTAACCAAGTTTAAAAAACCCACAATTTTATTTTTAAAGTAAGCTTTCAGAATTGCCTGGTACAAAAGCAAAGGAAGGAATGCCAAGGCTCATTTTTTCCCCTTCCAGTTCATCATTAAGATAAAGGCAGTTTCTGCAAGCATTGAAATGAAGGGAACACTGACAATATTCAGCAAAGGGTCAGGCTTGAATCAAAACTTAAGTCCTAAAACCTGAAAGTGTGGAAGAATTTTACTTCAAAATCTAGCCTTTTAGTTTGGATTAACAGCTGGTTAAACCAATAGTTAAGTAAGTGCTTGGCATGCTGTGCAAGAGAAAGCGATGCTATTAAAGCCACTATAATAAATTGTAAGAAAAGATGTCTGAATCTCGCGGTATGTAACTTTAACCTTCAGAATGTTAGCACAGCTTTTATTGCACAGGCAGACATTTTCATTTTTAAAATGGCCACAGCTGAAAGGTTAAAAGCAGGGGAAAGGTTCTCCCCAAATCTGAGAAACACCTGTCCCCACACATTAGAATTTAGTGCGTTGCTGAAAGAGATTCTGGCAAACAGTAAGCCATCTCAAAGACAGGAGGGGACACAATCATCTGAGTAGACTGAAATGTTATGTGACTCTCCTCAGTGGTCTGCCCCTGTAGGAAGAGGAGAGGAAAAAACATTTCCTTAGAGCTACATCACTGTCAGAAGGTATCCTTAGCTGAGACTATTCCTTCTGGGGGTGCCTTGTTACTATTTACATCCCTTATACAGGAATAAGATGACACAATCTCGGATTTAGGGAAACTGGACTACCACTGAGTATTTTACTTGATTCAAATAAGGAGCTAATTTGTTCAAGTGTTAGAAAACACTTGGATAAACCAGCAAAGACTCAAAAGAAAAACTTGTGATAGAAATCTGTCCTTGTGAATATGACTGAAGTATTATTTACAGTGGTGACCATTCACTTTGGTATTTGTTCACAGTGCTGTGGCATGTCTTGTCGATGTTTAGAACAGGATTAGTAATCTATGGGTTGAGAGTTGTTATCCTGGAAGGACACAGTAGGCTTTTTTCTTTAAACTTGTGTTTTGTGCTCAGACTCTGGATCATTCAAGTCATTTGAGCATCTGCATGCCTCTCTGACGTGGATGAGGCAGATGTGTGGCGATTGCTGTAATGGTATACCTGTTCTTCAGTGAAAATGTTTCATTTGCGGTGCAGTAAATAGCTTATCAATGCCTGGCACAGAATTGTTATCTTTACCTCTCTGTAGATGTGCGTTCCCTCTAAGCCTAATGGATATTTCAAATCAGTGAGTACTAGCATAGTTTGACAAAATAAACTGAATATCATGATAAAAAATAATTGCTACTAGCCAGGATATTACAACATTAGTCACCTTCTACTTTCTGATGTTTTAATGCCACTTTCAATGATAGATAATGAGGAATGGCAGAAAGCAACACATTGCTGCCAACAGAGTTCAGTAGTTATCTGATCCCATTATTAACAACTGTGCTCAGACCATTAATATCAGTATTTGTCCACAGCTCTTTGGTGGTAAGGCAGCCAAGGCATTGTCCGTTCTTTTTTTATAGTGAGAAATGCAGCCAAATGCAGCTTCTCAAATCCTCCTGTGGAACACTGACTTGTCAAAGATGACTGCTGTACGTGAGAACTGCGCACTGTACTCTACAATAATTTTCTTCTTTTCAACAATAACGTATTACAGGAAACTGAAGCTGGAATTTCTCTGGATTTGCACCTCACAGCTCATTATAAGCTCTGTTTGAAGGGTCATATATGAACTTTCTCATGTGTTGATTTGTTGGAGTCTAATTTAAAATGTTACCTAATGATTCATTTTTTTCCATCTGGACATTTATCAGTCTGCTGTGTATCTAGTTACCTGTTTTCATAAACTTGCAAGAATTTATTAATCTTTGATGTCTCTGCTGATCTCAAATGTACTTGAAAAGTGTTGTGGGGAAGAGACTAGGCAAAAACCCAGGAGATGTCTGTAATTTTTGGAAACCAGGCATAAAAGCCTGCATCCTTGTAAGGCATCCCCCCATGTTTCTCTAGCTTCTGTATCTTCTCTTTCATAAAGAATATTGCAAATGTTTATCTAAGGTTGGTGGTTTGTTTGTTTTTTTTTTTTGAGAAAAAGAGTTATAGGAATTTTGCTGCTCAGTAATCCTTGGTAATTATAACAGGATGAATTTCTCCATGTGGTTAAGAGTGTAGCCAAGATAAAGTGTGAAGGACAGGCTTCAGGATGTGTATTCTGATAGGGTATAGCAGTGGCAGCAGCAAGCCAGAAAGTTTCCTTTCTGGGCTATCTGCAGAGAGAGGACAGCCCACCAAATACGTAAGCAGCACCTTCCAAGCACCTACTGCAAGACTACATAAGCCCCAATTCTTGAAAGATGTTGCATATTTGTAATGCCAAAGCAATAATGAAATATTAACTTTAAAATCCTACTGTCTCGGCAGTTATATAACTACTTACTAGGCAGTCATATACTTAGGGACCAAACAGACAAACTGATTTGGGACAAAATTATTAAAATTAAAGCCTAAACTTTTACATTTATTTACCTAATGGTCTCCAGTGCCTGGAGGTGGTTAATCAGGATTTGGCAGAATGTTGAATAATCTTTATTTCCTCCTGTGTTTCTTGTTTGGGGACCGTTATGTATCCCCGGTTATCAGCAGATAAGCTGTTTCCTGTGTTAGTCAGGAAGAAGCACTCTGAACTGTCTTATCGGGTGGTTTGGAGGTGTAAGATTTTTTTCTTTTTCCTTTTTGCTTTTCTAGCAGTCTTGAGAAGCAACATGGCCTTTGATTCCCCTCCTTAAATGAATCAAAGTTTTTATGTTCTCACAATTGAGATGCCTGCAGATTCTTAACACCATGATGGTAACTTCTGTCTGTTTTGTGATTTTTCTGCGTCTATTGGGCTGGTTTATCTTATATCCAGTTGTGCTTCTGTTTCCTGAGTAGGTTATTTATAATACAGTAACATTTAGCTTTTCACTTTTCTTTCATAATAGTCATTTGGGAAGTGTCTTCTATATTACACTTTTGGAAGTATGTACTGCATAAGTTTGTAGGAAACCTTCTGCACAGCAGTCAGTACACCTTTCTTCCAAAGTTTAATTAAAGTGTTTGATCTGTGTATGATGTCTCGCTTCCCCAGAAAAGTTTCAGACTCTACAAGGGTGAATTGTGATCCATTATTGGATACTAATTCTTCTGGGCTCCACTCTACGGGAAACTGTGGACAGGAAAGTAATTACAGTAGCAGGTGTGACTTGTGATGTAAATGCTGTTTCTGGCCATTTATTGAAGCAATCTCTCAGGATGATGGCAAAGCAGAAGTCAATGGTGCATGAACAAATAGGTCTTTGATGTCAGTAGCAAGCCTTCCCCACAATGAATCATGTAAAGGGACAGGCTGCAATGATGATGCATAAGTCTCTGCTGCCTTGCCAGGAGACTGACAATACAGGTTCTATAGTTGCTCTTTTGTTCTGACAATCCATTGACATGAATCATAATCGAGATGTATAAATTATCGCAGTATATTTGTAAATTTTCTAGAATAATAAATCGCTGACCAACTTGCATCACAGCTTTCTGGTGGGGAAGGGTTACACTGGAGTTGAAACAGTAGGTAGATAGAGCTGGACAATGGGGTTTGGAATTAGCAGATCTTGTGGGCAAGATGCCATGTCATTTTTGCTGGACTGGACATATTAAGCAAGGAATACATTAACAGCTCTTTTGTAGATGCCGAGGAATATGTTTGCTATTTGTGCAACTATGCCTGTATCTCTGGATACACAGTGAAGGAAAAGCACGTGATAAGCGCTGAGTAGTCACATTTCTAGTTCTTGGTCTGTACTCCGTATCGTACTTACATAGATAGAGTCTTCTGTACTATTGGATGATTTGCATTAGTGCTGGTTTGAATCCTTGCTTAGTGCTGTATAAATTACAGCACTAAACTGTAAATCTGTAACCCTAAGTTACGCGTTCTCTATTGTAGCTACAGAGAAGCATATGCTTTTGCTCTAAAATGGAATGCTTTCCTCAGCATGGTCTGGGCGCAAATGGTCTTTTCAGCAGTGTCCTGTAGGTTTTTGCAAGTATGAGTCCACGTTCATAACTGGAGGCAGTGGCAGTCACAACAGTGTGCAACACAGGGTTGAATAATATAAATACCTGACTGTTTGCAAATCATCATTTCACTGCTTCAAATCTTTGCAGTTCCACAAAACTTGGCTCTGAACAATTGTGCAGCAGATGCACAGTTAAGGAGAAACATACCATGTTGTACAAATTAAGCCAGAATGTATTTGTGATCGTGGTGGTGTTGAAACTTTTGTAATCGTATTCGTTTGTTCTGAATTTTTGCTCCTGTTGGAGACATTACGGACCAAAACAAGATAATTCTGCCAGCAGGAAGTGGCGACTGGCAAAGTTTGATTTCCACCTCACTCTGCCAAGGTGCTGTAATACAGCATGAAGGCAAAGCTAAGGCTGTACTACAGGGCTTGAGAAACCTTTCCCAATAAAATGCCATTATTTTGATATCAGGCTTTAGGCTGATTATTGAGAAACATAGCTGTCATTCTTTAAAAAGCTTTGTGCATGGAAGAAAGTCTGTAGCATACCCATTTAAAACGGAGAAATCCATCAAGTGAGCTAAATGCTGTGTAGTTCTGGCAGCCCTTGCACAACATTATGTAACAGTACACAGTCTACCAGGGGTAAATAAGATCTTTGTGCATTTTGCAAATATGACATCTGATTTTTTGATGGAAATACATGAAAAGCAGTTGCTTGGCTTTGCTTGAGTTCCTTGAACACATGCAAAGATGGAAAATTTTTGTCTTTTCACTTTTATTTGTGAGACACATTCTGAAACTTCAGTTTCATCAATAATGACATTCTGGATTATTTTTGAAGGGTTGTGATGCAAATGGTGGGTTGCAATACAAATGGTGCGTTGTGTCTTTTCTATCGTATGAATAACAGAAGATATAGATCGATTTTGTTTCTGTGAACAAACCCTTTACAAGGCAGTGTTTTTTCAGTACTGTCTGTTATAGTCACTGAAATTAGAGTCTGCTACAGTAGTGTACAGTGCTGCTAAAACATTACAGACAAGTAGGTATTTGCATGTTTCCCATAACAAACAGGTGCCTGTGTTGCACATACATACATTGTATTGTGCATAGCATACCTTTATGCACAATATGGAATTCAGCAAGTGTACTATCTGGGTCAAAAATCATGTTCATGTACAGTAAACCAAGCATAGAAATTGGTTCCCCAGATCACTCGCTGCACATAATGGAGGGTCAGCAAGTGATAAACCTCTAAAGCATTGCAAGTAAATGAATTCAGGCAATAGAGAGACTGCAGAGCCAGTATCTGACATTAATTAATCACCCGTGTCTGTCCTCCTGATGTAGCAAAAATATTAGTAAGTTACTAACACAACATACATTGGAATATTTATGTACAAAGTTAAGAGGCATGCCTGGAACAGTAATTTTATTTACCCCTTTTTACAGGAAGCAACAGACCATACTCTAGCAAAATGTTCAATTTTTCTGCAGTGTTTATACTCAAATTTCTTTGCATGATATCAAGGGTCATATGCAATGCATTGTGCAGACCAGAGCAGTAAATTGGTTTTCCTTGCTGGTGTTGCAGTTTGCAGAACCCGTGGTTTGATTTTTGCAGTGTAGGAATTTTCCATAGACTCTGCTTTACACCCTGTCTTCTGTCTGGCTGCCTAGCTTGAGCGATGCGTCGTATTCCATAACTTATCACTGTTTCTTGTGCTATTACTGACTCAATCTGACTAGCAATGATTTTAGTCTTCTGTGACTAAACAATTTTCAATAGAAATTGTAATTTGAAGCTAAATTTTGAAGCATTTCATCTTCCATGCTTCCAAGCTTGTATGTGATAGTGGTATTGGCAAGCAACAGTCTTGTTTTGCTAATTTACTCGCTTTCTCCTTATGCTGATGTAATTTATAGTACCCAGCTGTAATATTTATCCTGCAAATGAAATATCCTTAAATGTACATGTATGTATCATGTACATGCATGTACATGTACGTGTCATCAGCAAGAGGAAATGTAGACAACATATACTGAGCTTTGGCTTCAAAACAGAGTCTAAGCAGAGCATGTTTTATTTCCTCAGAAAGATGATTGTCATTAAATTTAATTACATAGCTTTGCACAGATTCCATCTCAAACAGTAGAAAGAAATTGCAGGTTCTCTGGGTTTGCGGAAATGACCCAGACAAGTGCACAGGCAGAGCAAACCAGGTAATCCTGAGCCTTACACAAAAAGACGGTCTACACAGCTCTCCGTTTCTGTCTCCCTTCTCACATCTGAGCAATGTCACTTAATGCTTCGCAAGGTCTGAAGTATCACAGAATAATTGGAATTACCTAGAGTATTATTCTGAGATTCCTCCTTCCTGCTTTAAGGCAAAGATAAACTGAAAGCTCACTGTTGGAAATAAACTACACTGACAACAGTTTACTCTGATCTCAAAATCCAAGTGAGTGGGAGAGAAGATGCCAATGCAAAGAAATAATGTTTATATTAAAATAAATAGGAATTTCTGCTTGATCAATAGGCTTTTAGTTTGGAAAGATTGCTGCTTCCTAAGTTAGTTTATCAAAGACAGTCAACAACCTGCATCTAAAATGCCTCACGAATGCGCTAGTAGATCCATTTCAATTCTGTGAGCAACTTTTCATTGCATGAAGATGATGGATATCTTCATCTTGAAGAGCATATACAAAGAGAGATTCTTATGGATGTCTTGCTTGAATATTGCTTCTTATAATCAAAGTTAATTTACTAAGATTGGAAGACAAAACCTGCTATAAACCCATTCTGATGAAAAATAAACTTGCTAGGTTGCAGAACTATAAAAATCACAATTCTTTATTCTTTTACTCTGTAGAAAACAAAATATGAAAACCCAGCAGAATTTCTTGGATCACATTCCCTTGTTAAAGTATGTTGATGTTGACATTAAATCCTTTTGAAAGCTTACCACTTACCCTCCCTGCACCCAAAAAATGCTTTTAAAATTTGGGATTGCTGACTTGCATTTTCCAGTGGCACTGTTGAACTTTCTGATTTTTATTTGTGCTGTGAAGCAGCAGTACAAAGAAGTAAAATAGCCATGTTTACAGCTATACATACACCACAGACGTAACTATTTACCCCTCTCATCTGTGGGATTCTGATCTCTTCCAAAATGTGAGAGACATTCACAAAGAGAGTTTTCTGACAAGTAGTGTAATAATACCCAATTTCTGATGCAATAAATCTAACTGATGGGATTCCAATTAAAAAAAAAAATCAGGAAATTATCAATTCAAGTACTGTAATTTCCAAGTGCATTTATAGATTTCTCAGTTTCACAGCAAACTCCCACTTTCGGCATGCAACAGTGGTGTTGAAAGACAGTACAACTGTAGGATTTAAAGCTGACATCTATTTTGTGTGAAGAACATCATAATATAAAGAATTGTGTAGAAAAAACTACTACATTCATAAGATATACAGCAGCTTACTGTAAAATAATCACCATTCAATAAAAATGTAGGGGTGGAATCCTGATTCTTTTGAACTTGATGACACAATTGTCATAGTTCAAACTAAGACAATGACTCCAGGTGTTAAAATGCCAATAAAGCAGAAAACATTCAGAAAGGGTAGTTAATGGTGTTTTCTTATAAAGTGCATATTATTATTAATGCAAAGTCCAGTTCACACTTAGTTCATCATTGTTTATTTTCAAATTTGGGCTTCATGGCAATACAATATGCAAGGGTTGTTGTTCATTGTTCATCCTCATAACCTAGGAATGAACCTTCCTGCCTCCTCCGTCTCTCCAGAAGTACTTTGCCTAAGGAATAATCACATTAAAATCGGTAGGATTTCTCACTGACTGAGGTAGCACTCAGCATGAACAGTGTTGGCAGAGCTGAACTCTAACTTAAATTGACATCCTCATTCTTCTGCCCATTTCCCCTCCCAGTGTTGTTCCAGTGACGCATGAATAGTATCAAACCTGCATGACTGCTACAGATTCTAATTCTGATACTGCTGGAAGGATGATGAAATATTTTTAAAACCCACAGTCTTTTTCCCATCCCTTTAGAAGCAATAATTAAACAAAGAAATTTGCATATAGGAAAAATCTGTTGCAGCATTGTAAAACAATGGGGATATGAGATGTAGGACTGGAATTTATCGATTGGAATACCAGTTATTTCATTATTCTGTGATTTCTTCATCCTTGCTAGTCCCATTCCTACTAGTGTGATAATATGCACACTTCCCTGCACAGCAGTACTGACAAACCACGTGAAATTTCTATTCAGTTCCAAAGTAATGTTGGTCGTATGTGTTGATTGTTGCCTTGGGCAGGAAGATGACTTAGGAAGAAAAGGGTCTGATCCTGAAAACACTCCGTATGGGGCCATGTAAAGCTAGCTAGCTAGAAATCCCTCCCTTGTGCTAGACAGTAACTGAACGTGCTAGCAGAACTGAGTGCTATTGTATGAATGTGTCGTGTATTTATTTTATTTGTAATTATAGAATTACTAAACAAGTGAGAAAACTCACCTGTTTGGTGTTCCAGTAATAGCAAGGAAAGCTCTATAGTGCCAAGTTTAATGGGTAAACGCTGTCCATTTGGATTTGTCCCTGACTATGCCAGTGGTAACTGTATCTGATGGGAAGCGTTTACAGGACTGAGCTCTTAATTGTACCTACCCTGCATTAGTGTACTTGAAGTATCACGAAGAAACTGAAATGCTCTTGCCCATCTCTTGGGTAGTAGCTACTGGGCCAGGTTTTTACAATAGGAATTAGTGGAAATTGACAGAGATATGAGTATTGCTGGATTAGATGGAAACCGTGATACTTTTGATCTGGCTAAAACCTGTTCCCATAATGTTTAAACCTGACAGTTCCAAACCCGCTGTAAGAGCTGTCAGGATGTACTTCTGGAAGTGTAGGGATGGGTCAGCTTTCTTCCAGTGTCTGTGCGTTTGGGGATCCCAACCAGGAGCCAAACAAAACACTAATTAACTTATTGCTAGCATCAAAATAAACACCTTGAAAAAGCAAAGTCTGTTAGCACTTTGCTATCTTTTGCAAACTCAACCTCCTTTTTGTAGCTGGACGGAACGATCCATGTAGAAGAAACTTAAAAAGCAGCTCCAGAGACCATGCCATTTTTTTTACTTTAAGTCAGTCAAATATTTCACATATTCCTATAAACCATATATAGTGGTTTGTTTCGTATTGCATTGGGGGGTTTATTCTATTGATTAAACATTGACTAATTTACATTTATATCACTTCTGCAGTAACAGCTTTGTCACGGTTACATTATTACTATCACAATTTAACCTCAGGTAAAAAAAAAGTCTCCTATCTCTATACATTTTCTACCTAATAAATCTGATGATCATGACTTTATATTCTCTACTTCAGTTAATACAAAGTCAGTTCCTATTTTCCAGTTAGTACAGACTGGGATAATGCATTCTGAGTCAAAAGCAAACTGTGCCATGGATCCTCCTGCCAATAATTGATTTTTCAATGCCAAGTAGCAAAACTCCTAATTAAGTGGGGCACTTAGCGTTCAGATTTTTCTGCCTGCGGTATACAGAGCATTAATGAAGTCAACACTTCCTATCATGAGGAGTCTGGCCCTGCTGCGATACCTGAAAAGGGGCAGTTCTTGTTCAGAAATGGGTGAGGGGCTGGAGGCAGAACAGGAGTGTGCAGCATGCTGAATGACACCGTGTGGACAGGCTGCTTTCCAGTTAATCGTGTCAGAGTGACCAATGGTTACTGGCTCCTTTGTTAGACTCTGGACATTCTCAGTGCATACATCAGGTGAACATCTGGTCTTGGTGAAACTGGTTTTCTTTTCATAAATAAGCCTTTTCAAATAAGAAAACTCTAGTCCTACAGCATTGCAATGCTTTGGAATACAAGGTCTAAGAAAACTTCAGACAGAACTGCTCCTTGAGACCTGTACACAGTTTGTGATGAAGAACTTGAGCCTCCCTTCTTCACCCTGGCTTTTAAGAAGATTGCTAGTTAACTAGTTAAGTACCTACTCAACAACTTCAAGCCTGAATATCTCACCTTTGGAGGGACTGTTCCTATGCCCATTGAAATCGATAAGGCTCTTTTGCAGTGGCTTCCTTGAAAACAGAATCAGGCTCTCTCTTTGAATTGTCAAATCAACAAGGAAAAGGTTTAGTATTCACATGCTAATTGACAGCAATATTTTACCAAAAAGCAGTGAAAAGTGAATGAGTGGGTCTTAAAAGAAAAAGCAGGATAACTGCTAAATGTAGCTAATCTGAAAAAGTGTCTGAAACAGGTGAAAACAATTACCAAATAATAGTTTCTTTTAGAAGCTCATTAACTAATGTTAAATTAATTTGGAACACCTTAATAAAGCAAGATGGGCAAGTCATATAATTAGTAAGGTTTCATTCTGATCTTATTTGCATCTTCGAAAATAACAGCGCTTGCGCTACTGAATCCAATCCAATGATAACAGCCAAATCAGGATCATCCCCCTTGCATGTAAAAGCCTCCTCTAACAACCACTGAATGTCAATGGAATTACTTGTCTTGACTGAATGAATGCTGAATTTGTCCAGGGGTCAGTGATCTTGGTCAATATGACTATACGGTTTTTGCTTGCACAGAATCTTTTTGCGGCATGGTATTCACAGGTATGTAGGGAACCATCGGACTTCTGCTGGTGGAAAGACAATATTGAGTCTGATCCACCCATGAATTCCAAACAGAGAGGGAGAACGTTGGGCATGTGCAGCTGGTGAGAGGAAATTTGCCTTACTGAGTATTATGGGGTCAGAGACTGGAAAAGCAAACTTACTAAGTAATTTAATTTGTATAAAATGCCACAAGAAGGTGATGGAGTTATGTCACCTGAATACTTATGTTATGTCACCCTGGCTTATGTCACCTGAATACCTAGTCCAAAAGATTTATAGTTAATATGATATTGACTGTTGCAGAATTGATGAAACATTGATCATTGAAGGAATACAATTTAGAATCATCTGACAAGTGATTCTCCTGTTAAACAATTTCTGATGTTTGTTGTACATATTGCTATGCAAGGATTTACCCTTAAGAGAAAATGCTCCGCTGAAAGAGCAAACTATGTAAGTTTAGAAGTACACAAAATGGTAAGAATTGGCTAGATCTATTTTTTTTACTGCCTCTCCATTACCACCTTACTGTTCTATACCACTTCAGATGGAAAATATCTCCAGGGAATTTTTAACTTGCTTTGAAGAACAATATTGTACTATCAAAAAATGGAAAACATCAGGAAATGAACTGCAGCAATGTTTAATTTTGAACACAGATGATAAACAAAATCTAGAGGTATGTTGGTCATCAAGGTCATTGAGAAAAAACCAACCAAACAGCTATTCTTGAATAAATCAGTGGTGTTAGAAAATGTGGTTGGTAGAACTCAAGGTCTCAGAGAGGTAAGAAACATACCTGTTTTCTAAGGAGCGACTTTCTCTGAGCCGAACTTACATTCTGCCAGCGAGCATTTTCTCGCTCACGTCCGCTGCCTCCAAAGTTCTTATGCAAGCCCTGCGCTGGCCCCCTGCGATGGCAGACCCCAGAGCACACCTCATTACAGGCTTGCTCTTGCTTAGCATATTTTTGAAGTAGAGGATCCATTAAATATAAGGATGGAAGCAATCTGCAGAGCACTTATTGACAGAGGTAATCCAGAAAGATTATGTTACTTCCTCTGATGGCTGCCTATTTTTTGCCCAGACAATGATCTTTGATGTGGGTAGCGTACGGCATTCAGAGAGACTATCTGTATCTGTTGCTCGACATCAGCTGCAGCATAGCTGAAGTCTGTAAATTTGTAATGTTCCTCAGTATTTCTCTCTTTCCAGAGAGATACTGTATCATCACAGGCAGTCTTTCTCTAGTAATTATCCACCTTCTACTCCTCTCATTCTTACTTCATTTTACCCTGTCCTTGAGCAGAACTAAACCAATAAACAGAGCTTAAGTTTATTAATTCACTACTATATAATTCTCTCTCCCACACGTATCTGTGCTGTCCTACCATTTCTTAGCTTTGATTTTACAATGCAATACTGTAAAAGGTCTTATACTGTTGAGACCTTATTATGCTTCAAAATCAACTTTAGAAATCTCTGTACTATAAAATATAATAAAAAATAGTTTAAGCTGAACTACAGTAAAAATCAATAAGCAAAATACTTATCAGTCTCTAAATAAAAAATAGTGGAGCTCTGTTTTTTTAATTTATTGAGTCAATTAACTTCCTTTTTAGCTGACAAGATCCAGTTACTTTTTCTTTGTATCTCATAATGAGATGTATTCAAACACAGCTGCATACATTGCTCTTTTATGTGATGCTAAAACCAAGCAAGAACTTCTGAGGTGGAAGTTTAACTAACTACATGTATAATATTATCACACACATGCTGGTACTACTGGAGAAATGAAAAATAATAGTGATAGCTCTCATTAGTGATGGATTTATAGGAAGCCATAGTGTCATAACCATGAAGTTGTAATAGGAACCAGAAGCATGGTGGTGGTCTGTTAATATTAAAGTTCAAAATTATTCCTTATTCATGTATAATCTCTTCAAGTTTTATGACAAGACATATCATGCATTTATTGTAATCCAGAAATTGCAACAAACCCAAACATTTTCAAAAACTGAGTCTGAGGATCTGAGAGGGAAAAACCTGTTTCTGCAGTTTAAAAATGGGTGTCATGGTTTACATTGAATTGACTGCAGGCTTTCATTTTTACAATGTTAATTTCTTATTTAAAAAAAAAAAGAAAGATGAGTCGTTTTGGCATTACAACAATTCAGTATGACCACAAGGGCCTGGTGCAGCTAATGTGTTATGCACTGGTCTATTACTTCTCATTTGGTAGTGTTATGCGAGGCACTTTTGGTATGTGGAATGGTGCATCTTCCACAGCAATGCAGTATTTTGTCATCTAGTGTAGTTTGCACATTCCAGGGAACAATTCTCTAACATCCAACACTACTTGACATTGTCCAGTGAAATTTGTTCCCAGACACTTATAAAGATCACTTGATTTCAGGATTGGTATGGACATGCTACAGTATAACATAGTTCTAACTATATCTGCGAAGATTTTGTGTGCTTGTGATGCCTCTATTATGATAGAACTAAAAAAAATAAAATTAAACAAAGACTTATGGTGAGTTAAATAGCTTTTTCTGTGAAGAGAAACAGAGGCTGCAATTTTGAATTAACATATGTTTAAAGGGCGCAACACGTGAAATAGTGAGTTATAACTATGTTGGTTCACTGAAGTGTCGTTTCCAAGGTCACAGCTTGTTTTTAATGAAACACCTGCATCTTTCTTTTTTTCTCTTCTGTAAAGATAAGAAGGAAGTTTCAATTTTCCAAATTATACATTTCAAAGTATATGCAATGCAAGAGAATAATATATTTTGCTTCTTTTTAATCATCTAAAACTAAGACTGATTGATGTACAAGTTAAGTGTTTGGAAGAAAAATTCCTTGTTTAACGCGGAGTAATATATTACACTAAAATGAGATTATTTTTCTTCCAGTATATTTATAGAACAGAAAAAAGCCTCTAGCTATCCTCCATTTCAGGCTTTTTTAATGTTAATGTAAAAGATATGTATGACATTACTCTTATAATCTTAAAAAGAGGAGTTATTAAAATAAAATTAGAAATGCTGATGAATAGTATTTGGATAAAATGCGAAACTCTTCTAATGGATTTTTGTAAAATTTTAATGAGTTAAATGGTTTATAAAGAGCCAGTTCTTTCATAAAAGTCAAAAGTTGAAATAAGACAGAATTACCTTCATGTGCTTGATTTTAAATACAGAACAATGGAATGCATACATATTGTATTTGATATGTTAAAAGAAGTATCATTGTCAACAGATAATGTGATTTCAAAAGTAATTAAAAAGCTAAAAGGGAAATTGCCTAAACCTTGATATTAAGCATGTGAATAAAATGTGATGCTGTGGAGACTCAAACTCTTTCCAGAAAAGCAAAGCAATGAATGAATGCCTTGACCAAGAAATGAATATATATTACTGGAAAATTAGGAAACGAACTTTAAATATAGATCAACAATTATAAGATATAATGCAGTTTTATGGACAAAAATGATTAATTTTCTTCAATATTCTCTAGCATATAGATTTTTTTACATTTTACATACAAAAAGACTTTATCAAAGTCTTGATGTATTTGCAAATACAATACTTCAGGAATATTAGGAAACAAAGAATTGATAGATGCCTCAGAGAACTCATTTCAGCAGCCAGGTCATCCACAGTCTTACTAGAACGGCAAACTGGTCTACCATTATAGCCTACTAGTCTGGCTATTAATGGAGGTGGGGACTCAGAGTCTCCAGAAAGAAAAGCAGCTGCACAGTATCTCCTTATTGCCACAGGCAAAGATCCTGAATAAGAAGCATCTTAAAACTGAGGGAGCTTGAATTGCTGAAGAAGTGTTAAGATACTACCTGAACAATGTCTTAGATATGAGCTTGGACAGAACACGAGTGAGAGGTGGGTGCCCCATCTTCATTGGTAAATCAGTATCTGCCTGTGAAGAAGGTGAGCAAATTGGTAAGTTCTCCCAGCATGATCTTCAGTTTCAGAAAGCTTCCATAAACTTGGGAAGAGTACTGATGGTCTATTGATCCTTAAGAAAGGAATTGTATTGGCCATTTACAAAGAGATGCATAAAAATAAAGTTCTGTAATGAATAGTAAATATACTCTTGGTGTCTGTGTGCTTACATTGATCGTCTCAATAGACAGGGAATGTTAATACAAATGGAAATGTGTAGCACTTGGTGTACCAAGAACTGAGCAATCATCATGATTTCATTGGGAAGCAAAGGTGTGCAGCGTCTCAGCAAGTGAAGGTGTTTGTAAGAAGTACCTGGACAAGGACTAAACTAACTACAAGTAGCTGTACTATCTTTACAGATGGACTAGTGTACATGGAACTGACCATTATTTTTTTCATTATGAGCCTTAATCTCTTAATTTACATTTTATATACATTAGCCTGATGATGTGTTGAAAATTTTTGTAGGCTAAACACATCTAAATACACTGTGTCAGCAGCCGTCATCACTTAATGGTATATTCTGACAGGTACCTCAGCGTCATCTTGAGATTCGTACTTTTATAAATGAAGAGCTAGAAGGCAATACTGACTTAAGTTCATTCTGTGATGAAAACTAATCATCTTACTGGTATTTCTGTTGTGGTTTAAGCCATCATCATCATAATAGAAGATAACCTGTTGTAATAAGACTTAGCATGACCCATACGTGAGCTGAAGCTAGGGTGAAATGCAATTGAAGATGTATATTGTGTCTGATACCAGCTGTGCATGTAAAGGAACCTGTTGTACATAAAACACTTAGTAAGGGTTTTATGGGGGTGCTAGACTATATCTTGTATGCGTGATTGAAGAGAGGGGCTTTGCCATTCTTGTCTGCTCAGAACTGGAGCACACTAGCTAGACACTCAGTATTTTGTCTAAAAGATTTGGATGAGTACTGTATGCACTCTGTACTTCTGAGAAGGTGATTCCGTATCGCCCTCCACATACAAATTATTGTCTTTTGATTTGTCTTTAGTTTTTAGATGAAATAAACCTCTTCCAGCTGAAAGTCTCCTGCACAAATCACAGTCAGTTCATTTAGAATAAGAAATAGGAGCTCCCCAATATTTTTTTTCTCTCTTGTATAATGTTCTCTCTCATAAGGTTCAGTATATAAACACTCTTCCAAGAAGTGTACTGCTTAAAACAACATCTTCCCTATGAGGGCATTACCACTGTGCCAGTGTGTGCATTAGGGATTCTCTCCAGTACTTACTGCGTGTGCTATGGGAAAAGAGACTTTGTGACTGGGAACAGGAACATCTTAAGAGCCATGTTTCATTACCAGCTCATTATTAATTTCCTGCCTGGTCCCTATCTGGCTTCCATGTCACTTTGTGCCTCCTGATGAGCGATATAGGATTATACTTAATTTCTGCCACTCTTGTTCTGTTCTTTCTGCTTAGATTGTAAGCTTTTTTTGTCTCTTACAATATGACTGTCCAGTGAGTAGGATATTGAGCTGTTGGAAGAGCAGCTTGATAGTATTTCAACTAAGGTCATTGGAACTGTACTATTTATTTGCTGTGCTGGATTGGGACTTCATAATATTTTTCCTTATAATGGGGCTTCTCTTGTTCCCACTGAATCATTAACTTTACCCTTAGTTTTGAAGGCTAGAAAGGACCATTGGGAAAATCTAATCTGACCTCCTGTACAGTGCAGGGCATGTTGTTTCATCCATACAATCAACAGCGTATTTTGGAAAGGCATCCAACATTGATATAAAAATCAGAAATCTTAAAATACTGAACTGTACATGATTTTACCAGTGTGGACTTTATGCCATTGTTATCAGTCAATGTTGATAATACCTTTTTTTACTGTATTACTTTTTGTTATCATTTTTGCTGACCTTTTGTAGATGTCATAGTGAAGGCCTTCTAGAGCTTTTCCAGTATAGCTACTTGTATATAGTTTAACAGTTAAAAATATCAAATAGCTTAGCAAGTCCACTGGAGAACTAATTTTTTAGTGATAGGGGAGAAGGAAAGCAAGAGTTACCAGAAGGACAAACATATTTGGGAAAAAGGTTGAGGAGATAAGCTGAAGCATGTAGAGAATAGCTGAACTCTTCTTTGCTACAACTTTTTCCTCTATCCTCCCTTCATATTTTCCCACCTGTCCAACTTATTGTTCATTTCTCTTCTGCCCTGCCACCCTTATTTTTTCCACATTCCCTTATCAGTTGGAATTCTCAATGCAGGAACATTAAATATTTCTAGTGTTTAAGAAGAATTTTAATGCTATTTTAAAACTGTGTACCTAAATTACTTATCTTCCCCTGCACCTCTAGCTACCTTCTGCCTTTCTTTATCAAAGGTAATTCCTTTTGGAAAGTATTCAGGAGCAATGAATAACTGGACAAGGTACTTGCAAACTGCTGTTTAACTTCGTAGGAAACAATGTGAAGAAAGATACTAGAAACAGTATCAGGAGGAGTGTTGAAGAAAGGCTAAACCTCAGACATCAGTCTGCAGAGCAGCAGATCACTCCCTCACAAGAATTGTGCACTAGTAGGCACTAAGTAGCTAGGTGTGCTGGGGAAGGGCTTTTCACAATAATTTGATGTTAGGTGCTGTTGGAGACGAACAGAAATGTATACATCTGTTCCAGGGTAACAATTCCTCGTCCCCTCTGAAAGCATGCTACAAAAAGACGTATTCCATTTGTTTCTTCTGTTGGCTGCTGCCTGTTTAAAATCATGCATTAGTTTCAAGCTGTGCCTGAATGCTGAGTATGACATGAACCCAGACCAGCAGGGCTCTAATGCTGCCTTCCCTACTAGTGCAAGGAAAAACATAAGTTTTACCTGAAACTATGCAGCTAGGTTTGATCCCAAATTTGTGACCATAACCACAATGTGTGCTGACAAGCTATTAAACAAATCCTTTCTGCACTCTTTAATGATCTGCCTCAAGATTGCGAACCAGAACAATTAACCGGCCATCTGTTAAAAGTGGACATCATAGTGAAATAGGTAGGTACAGATGAGTAAATGTTGATTGCAGAATATACTGTCTAAAGACTATGTTCTGATAGCTTTACTCATGTTAATAGAAGAGTGCTTTTCTCTACTGGGAAGGCCAACGAAACCAGCAGGTTTACTGAAGAAGTAAGGCACTATTTGAACAATTTGGTTTTCTCTCAACGGTTGGTTTTACACTAGCATAATGCTATTATTTCCACTGGGCTACCAGTATAAGTGAGGTGAAAACCAGCTCTGCTACTTCCTGATTACACTTTAAAATTTATTTCCTTTAATATCTTAGCAAATGAAAACACTGCAAGTTTTAATTAGATCGTATTCCACTGTTTTGTAAGGCATGAATATGCCTGAAATTAGAAGTCAGCAAGAATAATATTTCACAGTGAACAGCAAAATCTATTTGTGTCCTGAGTGCATTTGTCAATATAAATCAGAAACATGAACAGTGAAAGAATACTATCCAACTACTTCTCTGTTTAAAAAAAGATAAGTTACTGCTCTGCATGAATTTTTATATACTTTTATATATTAAGAACTGCTATGCAAGTACTGCTTTGGTAATTGTCTTGCTGTAATAGGATTTGGAAGATAGAGTACATCTTCTCAAAGAGGATTTATGACTGTCTCCACAGTTAGTAGATAGATTTTGAATGTTCACCATGAGAAACAATTTGATTTCTTCCCTAAACCAATGCACTAAATTATCACTTGGTTACATTGATTTTCAACTGATTTTAAAGAAGCACTTACTTGTACTCTGGCTATTGAGTTTCTGAGAGTAGTACAGCAGTGAGAGGATCCAAAAGATACCTCATGAGCACAAGGTTAGCTTACTTTGTGATAGCAATTGGAGCAACATACAGCAACCAGAGATAATACAGATAAATAGAGATAAGCAGAAATGAACATCAGGGACTAGCATAAATCATGCAAAAGCTGTCCTCTCAATGAAGTATTTTTCACCTGACTGCCATTATAGGAACAGTCCTCTCAAGCTCAGATTTATTCCTTTGTTCTATATAGATTTCTACTTCTGACGGTTTCCTGTTTTTTTCCCCACCAGCCCTTCCTACCTGTCTAAAAGTAATTTTTTTTTTCCTTGCTATTTTTTTGTGTGCCTCTGCATCAGAGCCAGTTCTTGGGAGGGAAAACCATGTCAGTTGGCAGGAATAGAGGAATCAACTAAGACAAAGCAAGAAATGGTGCCAGACAACTCCTCCGTCAAAGGTTAAGGATAGCAATTGACAGGGTTTTCCTGGATACATCTCATCTTCTAGTTAGAAGTGGTGCACAAGTGGATTGTGAGGACATTTCATATTGGTATAAGACTTGAAAATGTCTTCTAGCCTGGCCAAGCCTGGTACTGCTCCTGCATGCTGAACTTCCAGAAATGACCAGAGCGTGCGTGTTGCATACTGCAGCCACTCAGTGCTCACACACTTGTGCACGGATGGGTTGGCGTGCTGCAGTTGTGCTGAGGATGTGCAGGAAGCACTGCGCTTACTGCATATGTGCTGCCCACGTGTTCTCACCTTTGCAGTAAATTCATTACCCCTGTTCACATCCCCTTTCCCTTCTCCCTACACATTGGATTTATTGCATGAATGCAGAACATGTTCTATATCTGAAATGCCCTGGCAATGTTGGATTCTCTGTGCTCAAAGCCCGCAGCATGTGCATACTTACTTCTGGCTGGGAACTATGGACAGAAGTGTGCAAGTCTAGCCAGAGTCCTTTCTGACTGCTGTGGTGCCTTGTTAATCTGGGAATTACTTGCTCACCACAGTGTCTGAAACTGACCCCTTCGTCTTTCAAGTTTTTCAGTAAGTTCAGTTCTTTGGTTTTGCTTTTAGCAATTCAGGTTGCTAAGTGATGGCAATGCAGTTATCTATTGCCCAGTGACTTAGAGGAAGGCTCCGGAGAGCTGACACCCTAGTAAATAAGCTTAAAGAAGCTGATATTCCCTGCTTAAAATGTTTAGGAGTAGAAATAATGCTCTGTGATGGAAGTTTCTTTTAATGAGCAGTTCTGTTCTTCTGTTCTTCTTCTATCAAACAAGAACAGTTTGATACAGGCTAGAAATATGTTGGATATTCACGAGTAACAGTTCTTTCTCAGAAATGAGCTTTGTTTTCTGACTACAGGGTGGAGAGAAAAAGCGATAAATTGAGCAGATAATTTTGTTTGCTGCTAATAATTTATCAGCTCTAATCAGGGTGAAACCTATCCATTAAAATGTATGCGGAAATGTGATGATAGTATGAAGACTGCCTCATTATTGTTAATTCATTTAGTACTCATAATAGCACTAATCATAATTAACTTCTCTGGTATTAATAGGGTTGTCATACAATACGTACAGTATTTGCATGAGAATTCCACTCTAGATTCTCATTAATTAAAACACCATAAAAATGTCAGCACTTTAATTTGCCTTATGTTAAATACCATGAGGAGGCTTCCAAGTTTTTCCTATTAGAATTTATCAAAATACTGCTGCTACATTAATTTTAGCCAGAAATAATAGTTTGTAACCACCTATTTATCAGCTAATTACTTTACTGTTTAAATGCTTTCATTTTTCAGGGGATTAGTGTTGCTAATGGACAGAGGAGGAACAGTAGCTTAATATAGCAATGTTGGAGTTTTTAATAGGCTAAATACCCTGTGTTTTCTGAATAGGTTTCTCTGCCAATCTTCACAAAACGCTTGGTGTCAGGGTCCTGCAGGGCTGGTGTCTCCCTGGGGTTGGGGGGCTGGGGGCCAGGTGCTATGAGATCTCCATCAGGGGCTGGCCGGGCAGCCAGGGCCTCTCCCATCACAGCAGCCAGGAGCAGGGCAGGCAGGGGCAGCCCCTGTCCCGGGCACTGGGCACCTCCCTGGGGACGTTGCTGGGCTAAGGCCAGGCCTGGATGTGGACCTGCGGGTGGGGGTCCATGTCTGGGCCAATAGTGCCCACGGCAGGCACAATTGTGGCTGTGGTACAGTGGGAGCTGCGGCCCCGGTGGGGGCCGAGGGGTAGAGGCTCAGGTGGAAGCAGCTCCCATGGGAAGGGGGTCTCCCCACAGCACTGTCCGGAGCCTCTCCAGAGGCACCAGGAGGAAAGGGCAGCCCAGCTGTGCTGTCTCTAGGTTGGCACAGAGCACAGGCAGCCAAGCCTCCAGGAGGGGGATGATCACAGGGCCCTTACCAAGGTGTTTCTATGTGGAAGTAAAGGGGTAGAGGCTCAGGTGGAAGCAGCTCCCATGGGAAGGGGGTCTCCCCACAGCACTGTCCGGAGCCTCTCCAGAGGCACCAGGAGGAAAGGGCAGCCCAGCTGTGCTGTCTCTAGGTTGGCACAGAGCACAGGCAGCCAAGCCTCCAGGAGGGGGATGATCACAGGGCCCTTACCAAGGTGTTTCTATGTGGAAGTAAAGAACAAAGGCAATGTATTCATAGCTGTTTTATCAGTGGCTTTAGTGCTCTGTAAGCTACCCCTCTGCAGAAAGTTAGTCTGAGCTCTCTGGCAGCCTTTTCACTGCCTCCTGCTTTCTCCTAAGCACATGCCTTGCTGTGCTGCTTTAATGAATCCTTTTGGTTGGCTTATGGAAATCTTTCTTCAGAGTACAAGCACTGAGAAATTCTTGATTTCCTTGGCCTCTGGTAGTAGGCTTCAGCCTTTTACGTGTGAAAACTGATGGCTACAAGATGGAAATGCTGCTGTTCACAAGTTGATGCATGCTCTGGATGCGAGCACTAGCAACACAGAAAGGCAGCAGTCACGTGCTTTTTGTGTCCTGATCAGTGTACATCAGGCCAGCTTTGGGCAGCCTACGTGGCTGGCACTAAGTGCTTCTCAGGAAGTCTGCTGGGTGCAGAATGAAGCCCCAATCCTGGATCCTGCTCTTGTCCACAGGAGTTGTGCTGTTGAACTGAAGGAAGCAGATATCACCCGCTGGCTTTGGCTATGACAGAATGAGCTGAGGACACATGGGGTGAAGAGGACTAAGAGCTGTAGCATTTTGGTATCTAAAGAATAAATCTATATTGTGCATCGTCTCACTTATTACACGCATTGAGCCTTGGCCAACTGGAGATTTGTCCTGTTATGGAATCACATGGCTCATGTGATAAGGGGTGGTGTTCACACTGCCTGCTCTCAGGCAGCCCACTAAAGGAGATGATGTGGTAAGAGGCAGTGCTGATGTTTCTACTGTTCAAGCTCTTGTATGCTCTTCAATAATTTCATTGATGTTATTAGCATTCAAGGCATTAAAAAATCATTACTTAGATCCTACTTCCTCAGCCCAAGTACAAGTGTGTCAAAAAATCCCAAGGGTTTTCTTTATTGTTTTTCCTTCTCTTCGCCTTTTGGTTCTTTAGAATATGCTGTCTCTGGCCTCAGCCCTAGGATATGAGAGCTGGAGGTCCTCAAGTTATCAGATGAGTCATGGAGCTGAAAGTAAAACACCAAATAGCCTGTGGCCACACACCAAGCTACTTCATGGCGGGATTATGATATAAGGTTCAGAGCGGGAGATTTAAACCTGATGTGGTAAAGAAGCAGCTGGAGGTGTACCTTGAGTGATGACTAGAGGGACTAGCATGCAGTACCTGGTTTGAGCTGGAATTATTGATCCAGGAGTTTGTAGCTCTATACAGTACCGGAAGAGTTTCTTCTCAATACTTTCCTAATCTACGAATGTCCTGTGGTATTGTTTTAATAGATTTGATACTTTATGTTATAGAAGCATGTAAGCTGAATATAAGCTTTAGAGGATCTTTGTTTTCAGAATGAGTGCTTCAGGATCTGTGAACCATCACAGGTTTAATTGAAATTCATGTTTTCCTTTTTATTTTCATGCTGCCTCATTTGTATTCAGGGCATGTCCTGAGCAGGTTTATTTTGATAGATTGTTATCCACAATAAATTGAAATACCTTTCACAGTGCTCTCTGAAAGATAAGAAAAAATTACTCGAGTTATATTCCTAAATCCTAGGTGACTATGCCAGTAGATTGATTCGTGCTGTAGGTTTCCACCTTCATTTAAACATTGCTGAAATGAGCCTGAAGCTTAATATTTTTTATCAGCCCTCTAAGAAAATATTGGAAATTATTAATTGATCATGCTTATTGAAATATTTATACAGCAGTAAAATCATCATTCTTATCACTGATACACACTATGGTCCAAAAGCCATCCATCAGTTCATCCATTTTCTATTCTGTTTTGTTTTCTTCTCTCACAGGGCAGTTTGTGACATGGTTGTGTTATGTCTGTGGTATAGTATAACAGAATGAATACACTTTTGATGCCAGCACTATTAAGGTAGCTGTTTATTTGTGTTGACATAGTACCAAAGGGCTGAATAGATGGCAGGTCTCACAACCAGGTCCCAAACTTTGTACAATGAAAGGTGAAAAAGAGGGTCTATGGACCTTGCCCAAGTAATAATGATTTTTCTGAATATAAAGGAAAGTACAGGGATTTTTCTGAATATAAAGGAATGTACAGGAATAAAGGAACCTTGATCTCTCTCGATGTGTCCATAGTAGATCTATGCAATTAGGATTTAATTTGTAGTATTTTTCCTTAAGAAGTTGCAGTTTGCAAAGGCAAACAACATTGAGGTAAGCATAAAAGTATAGCCAAAATGTATATATATGTTTAAATACATAAAATCTCCTCTCTCTTTCTACATACATATACCTATATATAAGATGCATTTTTGCATACATCAGGGTATTTATTTTGGGGGGGTCATTTTCTGATAATGGAAAATATATGGATCAGCTCTGTCTCACTGCCCTTACCCTGTCCTATGGTTACTTGGTTTTAACGTGGCTGAGATATAATCTATCACTGGAATCTGAATTCTTAGCTAAAGATGGTAAAACTTGTCTTCCAGTGGTGGGAAAAGCTCTTTAGGGATTGATAGCTATATCTAATCTGATTCAGGTCATCTAAGATATGAACTGTCTCCTGCAAGATCCCTTCTCCCTCTGTAGGCTATTGGAGTGCCTAAATAGTTGCATTAATATGAAGGCATTTAAGTGTCTGGGTAAGGTGAGATAGGACTGAGCCTACATCTACAAAACATAATGATAATTTTTAAGGACTTGTAAAATTTTTTAAAGTTTGTGAGAGACAGGTCATTCTAGTGGATGGTGAGCTAGATAGGGAGTCAGGTCTGGACCTGGCCCTGTTACTGCCTTGCTGGGTGAACTCTGAACAGCTCTTCGTCAGCTCTTCCTCAAGGACGTGTCTCTTACTGTGTTCATACAACACCCAGAGCAGTGGGATTCTAAGCACAGTGAAAGCTTTTGTACACTGTCATAAAAATGACTAATAACTTCAACTTTAGAATTCCCTTTCTTTGGGAAAAAGTGTTGTGTTTTGAAGGTGTCTTGGCAGTGTGTGATCTTGTCTGTCTTCTCACCATGGTGGGGGAGGCAAAGCCACGTACTTTTTATGCAGTCCCTTGTCAAAGGAAGAACTTGTAACACATCGGCTGGAGAAAGCTGAAATGCTGGACCAGTTTGCAAGAATTCTGACAGAAAAGTGATATATTTTGATATTCTTTCTTCCTGCTGTTTTTCCTGGCAGCCAATTCATGTTCATTTGTGAAAAGTCTGTTTTCTAACTTGGCATAATGCTATTGATTGGCAGAGATGAAGAGGGCTGCTTGCTTATAATTTGTGTCAATGAGGAAAAGACCCTTTGATACCCTATGTTGATCAAGAATTTTCTTATTTCATGAGAGGGAAATGGGAAACATGAAAGCATGGCTGCATTCAGAAAAGTGACTCTCTGAGTGTGATGCATTATTATGTTCTATGCTCTAGTGTGTTTTCTGAGTTCCTGTTTGTTGGGAGTTTCTGGGACATTTTCCTGCTGTGTGGTGGAGAAGAAATGGAAACCACTTTGAGATGGATGTTAATAAATTTAGTAGTAGAAGATATACAATAGCAGGAGACTAGACTCAGTAACTCTGGAGGTCCTTTCCAGTGTTGTATTTCTGTGGAAAGCTTAATCCTCTTCTGTATAAATGATTCCATGCTTGCCACCCCAAGAAGTAGGTTACACTGCACTATCTCTTCCTGAGCTCTAAATTTGTTAATCCTCTCCTCAGCCCCATACAGGGATGGCCATTTTCCTAATACTTTGCTCACTTTTGTGAGCAAATTGGCTGGGAGGAGAAGGGGAAGGAAAGGAGCAGGAGGAATCTGATCTGGCCCCATTTACTTGCCATTACAGCTGCTCACACTGTTTTGACTTACCATAATGAAATGTTATTTTAAAATCCATCTTTACAGATAAAATTGATTTTCACTTACATTTTTTAGTTCTTGGTAAAATCTGGAATGATTTTCTTTTTAATGCTGCTGTCCCTTTGTTTCCTTCCCTCTCTCCAGACCTGAATACCAAAGTGCAAAAACCCAGAACGCCCTGACTCCTTAAACTGCACATTGCTGACACAAGTAAAGGCTAACTTGATAACTTGGGGATGTTTTGGGAAAAGAACTTGAGAAAAATAGATGAAGACCTATTTCTTCTCAAAACGTGCAGGATTAAAATCTCATTTCTGAAGAGTTATAAAATCTGTACTTTACTGAGACAGGTTGCATCCTTTAGAAAATTACTGGCATTGGCTGCACGGGGAGGTAAATAGCATTGTATAGAAAATGAGGTAATTCACTGTTTTTCCAGAGCAAGAAACCAAAAGGAAGGTGTAAGAATTTTGAGTAGTTTATCATGTGGAAGATGTATCCTCTCTTATGTGTCCATAAGAAGAGTGTCCTCTCCACAGACCTGGCTCTGTGGGCTAGGGACCACAGCTTGGAAGCCTTTACCTGCAAACATTCTCTTGGGAAAATTTGAGAACCTAGATGAAATCCTGATCATATTGAAATCAGTGAGAAGTTTTGGCACTGACATCAATGAGGCTAAAATTTTATCCCTTTTATTTTACAGTTGTTCTGTGTTCATAAAGTGCAAGGTATGTACTTTTTACTATGGCTGCACATGAAAGCAGGCCTAGAGAGTTATGTATGTATATGAATATATATTGATAAAAAGGTGTACGGTTTCTGTTAATATGCCAGAGGATTTGTTGATGGGATATGAGCTAAAGGAATAAATTATTAAAAGTCTACTGGCACTGGGATACTCCAAATGCAAAAATATGTATAGTTAGGACCAGATGTTAAACTGGAGTTTCAAAATTAATATTCTGTATGTAGGATGGCTATGGAAGCTGAAAGGCTTAAGCAAAATCCAAACCTTCCAGGGGATATGAAAAACTTAGGCCTCACCACTGAAAACTGGAAAGCCTTCTCTCAGGGAAGGCTTTCTACCTGTGAAATGGAGATAACACCATTCCTCCTCTTTCTTTTCTTTGTTAGTCTCTTCTGGCCAGAGACTATTAGTGATAATGTATTTATATAGTCTGTGTTATAATGATCTGTTTGTAATAGTACCAACAAGAATTCACTGATATTGATCAAGGCAGAAGTTCTCTTCAATGTATTTCCCAAAGAAAAATTAAAATGACTATTTTTCAAGTACAGTAAATTGATCAGATGTTTCTCAGTATCTTACTGTGCTTCATTCAGTATTTTAATGAAAGAATAGAGTACTTCTCATCACAGTGCCAAAACCGCAGATTTGAGAGAAGTGAATTGCTGTTGTTATGGGAACAAAGGTCCAGCAAACTGCTTCAGTTCATTGTTTTGAAACAGGACTGGCTTCTTTCATGGATGCTGCACATACGGGAAACCAGCCTGGCCCCAGGATGGCCTATTGCCTGCAACACAGGCTTCCCTAATGCTCTTTGTCATCTGTGCTCTTTCAGTCATTCCTTCTCTAGGATTTCCCTTATTTCCCTTGTTTCTGATTTTGCTTTAGTTTCACATCCATTC
>NW_008825433.1:406270-412016 GCF_000699105.1 Pygoscelis adeliae
GGCCTCCAAAATCTGACATTTGGTTGATCGCATGTACTGTATGTGGACAGAACAGTCATCCATCCCTCCCCCTCACGTGCGCATGCACACAGGCACAGAATGAGAGGAAGGTGGAACTAACATCCGGATTCTCAAGAAAATTTACATTATTAAAACTAAAAGACAGCCCTCTTACCTGCTTCTGCTGATGTATCCTTTACCTTTCCCACATTATCAGTTATAGAGGATAACACAAAGTATTTATTAATACACCAATACTAATACACTAATACTTCAAAATACAAACCCAATGGTGCCCGTGGAAAAAAATAAAAAAATAATCCTTATACAGACTTGTGTGCCAACCATGTCCTGCCCTAGAGTCAGCCAATTAAATTTTGTTCTGATGATGTAATTCTCATAACTTAATATCTTTGCCTAAGGCTGTGATTTTGACTTAAGAACTAGTTTCTGTACCCACGCAGAGCATTTCAGCTCCTTAGCTTGATCATGCTCTTGAATTAATCTATCATATTAAAAGTGCTTGATTTCTGATTATATCAAAGTTTGAAAGGTGGTAATGTTGTCTTCTCTGTTCCCCATGCGCAGCACCTAAATGAAGTGTCCAGAATGCCAAAATTGTGTAGCAGTCAGAAGCTCCCAATGCACAATTTTTTTTTGAAAGGGAAACAGGCAGTTTCTCTTTAATTGGGACAGCAATGCTTTTTTCCTCAAATGTCAACACCTAACATTGTGAGGAGACCAAAAAATAATGGGGCTACCATACAGTAAATAACTGTATGTGATATTACAGTTTTACAGAGCAAGAAATACTTTGCTTGTGCTTCACTTGGCTTTTGCTTTATGAGACAATAAAGTCCTCTGGCAAATAAATGCCAGGACCTCAGCCCAAGGGAGTGGTGATGCTTCTCAGAAGACTTTTGCAAGGCTTGTTTATTGCCTCATAAACTCAAAGCCAAATGAAGTTGCTATAGTGTTACATTTTGCATATGAATTATGCCTCCCCTGTCCATCTGCAGTTATGCATACCTGTTATTGCCTGGGTTTCTTTCCCTTCTGTCTGCTCTCCTTTACATTTCTACCTGCAGATGTTGTGCTAGGTGGGACTACTAGCCCAAAACGTGTGGGAAATGTCACTACTGCTAAACCTAGGTATTTACAAGTCAGACACCAAAATCGTAAGTTGCAAACAGAAATCAGTGCATGCTGGATATGTCTTCTGGGATCTGAGCTGATATGTTATATCTGGGACATGTTTTTATGTTTTTCTCTCGAGCTATATGGACTTACAAGCAAGCTGTGTGGAAAAAAAGAAAAGAAAATGGAGATTCTTACTTAATCAAGTAGCTTTAGGGGCTCAGGCTTCAAACACACTGTGAGAGCTGGTAGCACTGAACATGTCATCTTCATTTCTGGCAAGGAAAAATTTCAGCCATGGATGACTACTGAAATGAACATGTCAGCCTTACTACAAAGTTGTCTGTAGGGAAGCTAGAAACCAGGCTGGTGAGCAAGTGAAACGGGCCATCCGGTAGCAGATGCATTCTCCTGCGTGAATCTTGCAAATCCACAGACATCTCTTCCTGTCACTGCCTACAGAATACTTAACAAATGAAAGAAAAACAAGAAAGTAGACACAATTATTTCAGGTGGTCCACAAGTGTGACAAGATATAATGAGATCATAGGATAATTCAGGCTGGGAGGGACCTTAGGAGGTCTCTAGTTCACTCCCCCACTCAAGGCAGGGCCAGACCAGGGTGCTCAGTTGGGTCTTGAAACCCTCCAAGGATGCAGACTGCACAGCCTTGCTGGGCAGCCTGTTCCATTGCTTGGCTGTCCTCAGGGACAAACTTTTCCTTGTATCTACTCTGAACCTTTCTTCTTCCTATAGATGTCCTTTGTCTGCCATCCTCCTGCCATACATCTCTGGAAGGAGTCTTGGCTCCATCTTCTTAACTGCCTTATAGATATTGAAAGGCTGCTATTAGGAGATGAAACTGAGCAAAGGGAAATTTAAGCCCACTTCTGTTATTTTTTTTTTATCAGTGAGGGTTGTGAAGCTCTGGATCCCATTGCCAGGTTAATTTAAAACTACTGAGAATATGCTGTAAGAAATAATTCTGCATTGACACCAGAGGGGAGGAGACAATTTCTTGTTATGTCCTTGATATCATATGATCCAATTAATGTTTTAGGGAGTGTGACCCGATGGAATTACATCCTGTGAAGATTAGAAGCACTTCTTTATCTGCCCATGCCAGATTAATCCTAAACTTCTTCTGGTCAATAGTTTGCAATTATGTTAATGCTATTTATGAAGATTTCATTATGGGCACTCTTACGAACTGTGGTGTATAAACCTTCATATTCTATTTCGTTAACAAACTCGTTGAGAGGAGATGAAATGCAAATGCTTTCATTTCCTCCTCTACTCAGCTCTCCCTGGTCCGCTTCAATCTTCCACGCAGTTACAGTTAAGATTCAATGCTTATTTTTTTCATAGATGATGATATATGTTAAATGTGGGAAAAGTGGGTGATCCACATGTTATTTTATGAATATTGCAGCTTCATTGGTTTGTTTTATTGCATTTGTATTGAGGTGCAGGTATGGTAGCAAAGGGGCTCAGTGGCCAGCAAGTTGCCTTGCCTTCTACAGGTGTTTGTATCAGCTGAACCTGATTGAGCATTAGGTAAAACAGGTGTATGTGCACTGCTTGATGAGTGATAACCTTTATCCTATTGCTTCTTGATTCCATTTGTTGAGATTAAACAAGGTTGCGTTTGAAAAAGGGCAGAAGAGAGCCCTGCTAGGGCTGAAGCCTGAGTGGGGGCTTGCTGGGAATGTGTGGTTGGTTGGCAGGCCTAGGGGGGTTGTAGGGTTGTGCACCTCGCAGATCCATGGACTTTGGAGAGCTGAAGGCTCAGACCTTGCTGAGGTACTTCTGGAGAGCCTGAAATGGGTTTGCAGACTGCTGAACTTACATGTCTGCATTTTGCCTATGAAAAGAGGGATTCTGCTGCTGTGAAGATGGAGAGTGTGGCACAGGAGCCTACTGCCACTGGAACTAATGGCAAAATTCACACTAACTGCAGAAGTAACTTCTGGTGTTATGCTGGGTAAGTGCCTAAAATGTGGTGTGACTACAGATGAAGCTCAGTGAGATTAATGGCAATTGAAAGTCATATGCCTGGTCAGCTCTTTAAAAGTGCCAAAATGGAAGCCAATGAAATGGCCACTGGGGATGCAAATTTGATCATATTTATGGGAGTCTTAATTTAAGTGAAAGGCCTAAGCCCAGTCCCACTAGGGCAATGCAGAAATACTCATTCTAGTGAAGACCAGGGGATCCTAGACTTCATTCGCAAACAATATTTCTAGTAGTGAAAACTTAAAAATTCAATGTCTAAGTCCTTCTATGCCATCACACCATGAAAAATATCCTAAATTGTGCATGTTGAAAAGTTTCATCAGTTTAAAGCTCATCTTGTTGTTTTGTGGAGCCTACTTAAGATTTTGTCAATGCCTGAAATTCTTTGTTTATACTGCTATTTTTGGCATACTTACATTTACTGTGGACTAATGTTCAAACTCTCATATGTGAAATAGCATAAAGTAGTAGCTGCTTTTATTGTAAATGTAACTTATGTTATTCTTAATTACCTAGGAATTTAAACATTCTGTGGCTGTTTTGCATGGCTGCTATGGTCAATTATATTTCAATTCCCATTTTTATCCCATGTCAATTAGTAGTTTAGCAATGAAAAGCCTATTTAATTTGCTACCCCTACAGTAGGTTGCCTTTCTACCACAGATCCATGTTTAAATGTTCCTTGGAGATCGGCTTTGTCAAAGAGCATAATTAAAGAATAAAATTTACAGTATTCTTTCCTCAAAGCAGGCTAACTTATATACTACATAAAGATTGCTTCCTATGCTTTAAGTATTTTTCTGTGAAGTAGCGTAAAAATTTCTGCCTTATCAAATCTGTTGTGTGTTTTTTTTGTTTGTTGAGTTTTTAGTAATTAGAGCTCCCATCCCAGATGGGACTGACCTGTGTTGAAGTCCCAGCTTAGTCTATGGGGGTTTGAATGTTTATGTTCTGTAATGGCTTGTTTAGAAGTATGTGGGGTGTCGTGTTGTCCTCCCCTGTCCACTGAGACCAAAGCAGTGTTTAAGAAAATGCAGTTCTCCCTCCGGTATTTCAGGGCCTTTGTCTGGGTTGGTGGAGAGGGACTGTTATTTTTAAATGATTGGTTTTAGTATAAAGTACGTAAGCATAAAACAGAGATCTACTGGTTACACTTGTGCTTTAACCTTTATATATTAAAAAACCCACAACCCAAACCCCTCTGTTAGCCGTTGTTCTTACCAATTAAACCTTTCAGTTATTGCAGCTGAATGACTGATCATGATCAAGTGTAATGAGGGGAGGCTGTAGCTTGGCTCAGTATGTTAGCACAGCTGCTATTAAATATGTCTAACTCTTAGATGCAGGGGAGTCAGAAATCCATGGCTGATCCCTTTGTTTTCACCTCAGTGAATCCTAAAGATCAGTGTTAGCAATGAATACATGTTAATCCGTTGCTGCCAGCTGGTAAAGCACCCATGAGTAATGGGAGAGTATAAGCAACTCTCCCTTTTCCTGAGAGCATTTATCTATATTTACTCAGAGGCAGTGCCAGTTAGGGCTTGCACAGTTGTCCTTTGCAATGAAGCTCTTGACCTAGGAAAACTATCCAGAGAGCTTTAGAAAGATGATCTCTGATAATATGCAAGTCACTGTAGCTCTCCACAATTTGTGCGTGACTGCTGCAGCTTTGACTTCCCAATCTTAAATTCATACAAGTGGCTATATGGCAGAAAAGATTATCTGATGTCTGCCTAATGCCTTGTGTATTTAGTGTTTTGTACAGCAGGGCTCTAGGAATCGCAATGAATCAGCTTCAGAGACTGCTCAGCCTCTGATGTCTGTTTACTTTCTCTGCATCACGTTAACACTGTACTGTAATTAGTCATACTGTATGCACACCTATCCAGCTCATGGGAGACTGCCACACTGTCGCAGGAGATTAGCGGTTGGTTAACAGGCTGTTTAGTTAACTAATATACAAAGGGAAAAGAAAAAAAAGAACTCTGTGTTATAAGGAAGGGGAATTTTGGGTCCCTTTCCTTATTAATATAGTAAAATGGTATATTGATAATGACAAAATGTGAGGGCTACTATGCAAGAAATAATAGGAAGTAAAACCATGTTTTTATCATGTGAGCAAATATGTGGACTCTTAACACATGGTAAAAGGCTACCAGAGAAAAGGCAGTGCTTAGTTTAACATGAGTTAGCTAACAAACCTCTCTAAAGAGCCTGAAAAGGGATTATTATATGTATATATCTTAATGAGTACAGTGCAGGGTTAGGACTAGTAGTTAGTCACTGCATCAAAGCTCAGCAGTAAGTTCTGTGCCGTAAGTGGTATTTAAAGAAATAAGGAACTGACATACATTCTCAACTTCTCTTAAAATTAATTATCTGCAAATATTTCCATCACATTGAACATTCTTTTTGCCTTTATCTGCAGTGAGGATCATGGACTTTGTCTTTAAATATAAGCATAAAGAAGGACCATTAAGAGTAATGACAGTATGACTGTTGTGTCTTAAACAGTAGTTTCTAAATATACATATAAGGTAGGGACTTCATTTAATAGGGATTTGTAATTTTTTCTTGAACTTCACTACCCCCC
>NW_008825433.1:412038-415209 GCF_000699105.1 Pygoscelis adeliae
AAGTTTAATAAAATCCTGGGCTAGAAAGGATATATAAGCACATACAGAGAGTGAGAATAAATGATATGAAAATATTTTTTGTTAAATATTGTGCCATTTTAATGAAGCATAACTGTGTCCTGTGACTTGGCTTGGCTGTTGGTTGGAGAAATGGGAATTTGAGTATTTAGTTGTTAATAAATTGCAAAGTTGGAACAATGTGTTGCATCAGGATGGAATCTGGCATTATAAAAAAAATGCTGACACTGTTTTGTAAAACAAGAAATAAATTCTTCTTTGCTGCAGTTGGTAGGGACTTGCTATTGATTTTAATAGTATTTTCTCCAAGGACACCAATCTCAACACTGTAGTCCTGAAATGCAGGCTGAGTAGGTGGCTACATAGATCCTGTCATGAGATGAATAGCTACAAAAACTATAGTTTGTGCTGAAGCATGTGCTCTGTAGGAACAATATAATGAAACGTTGTCTTCTCATTAACAGGAACACTTTGCATGGAATGACAAATTATGGAAATCCAGTGGCAGCATTTCCTATTTGGTGGTGGGCTTTGTGGTTCCACTCAGTTTTTTGTAAATTCATGGAAAAGTTTTGAGGTTTTTTTGTCAGTTTCTTAATGAAAATCTCAAACTTTGCTTTCAGTTAACTTAGTGTAGTAATCTTCAGCTATTGCTTTCATTATACCTTCCAACTACCAAAAAAAGAAGAAAAAGATGGTAATGCAATGCAAGTATTCTGGGAAAAGAAAATAAAAATTAGAGAAATACAATTTTTATAATTTCCCAGACACTGCTGAAACTACTCAAGCCAGAAGTTTGTCAGTATTTCTTGCTAACAAATAGCATTGCTATTCCTGTTCACTTGTCTGCAAAAATCAAGTTTTTCAGAGGAAAATAGTTGTGTGGTTGAAATACTTTGCTGGTGCTTATGACATTTAGTCATACATCCATTTACTGCAGCAGTCTTGTTCACTTAGTCCAAAACTGATGGTAATTATCTACTCTATGATTACATGACTGTAAATGTATTTGAATTCTCAGGAAGCTATTGGCAAAATTTTCCCCTTAAATGAGAAATGATTTCAGACACAGGACTGTTTCTGTGTTGTCCAACTTCCAGTAAGCAGTATGAGAGGATTTTTTTGTGCAACAGAAATATTGTTTGTTGTAGTACTGCAGTAGTCCTGTTTATACTGTTCAGGATGTGTTATTTGATGTACAAATGTACTCATGCATTGATATATTTGATGTACTTTTTTCTTTATCAAAATGGTTTGACAGAATTTTGATGAGATTGTTTGACAGGATAGTGCTGTTCTCTTGATGTATGGTGCTTTACTGAGATTATGGCTGTTTGTATTCTGATGTATTTATCTTTGAAATAAATTTGAAAGACATTCTTGAGAAAGTGCTGATAAGATCACAACAGTGAAGCGTTTCAGTAAACTGATGATATTTTTACAATTAAGCTTAATAATGGTCCATCAGAGTCCTTTGGACTAAGAACAGGTATAAACTGGGAAGGAGTACATAAAAAGGAAACTGAAAAAGATACAGATCTCAACTGTATTTAAGCACTTATCCAGAGCTAAACACATTAATAACTCCAGGAAACCATATGAGCACTTCATACAACTAACAGCCCTAAGTGTCAGCTAACCAGTAGCAGTGTTGTCTATTATATTGGTTATAGATGGGCATACGCTTTGTATTTCACTGAAGGGTCACTGTAGTGGAGAACTAGGCTATGAAAGCTGGTAATGCAACTAAACAAAAGCTGATGGCTGTATGGAAGAGTCATATTTGTTCCTCATTGGTCACCAGCTGCCATTTGTGGAGGGGGGTGAGGAATAAATATGTGTATTTTTATGTAAGCAACAGGCTGACTTTTGGGATGATGGAAGTGCGTGTCCAGTTTGTCCTTTGGGAGTAAGTTCTGGAGGCTGAAGTACTTAACAGTTATTTTTGTCTCAATGTTCACTTTAGAAATGAATGCAGCAGGAGCTTTGATGAAGCTGATAGGAAAGAAGGGAAAGTCACAGATCAGGAAAATGCTTGTTAGAGAATTTCTGGAGAATCTGAGCATATTCAAATCAGCAGACAGATGAAATTTAACATAGTGTGCTCAGTGAACTGGTTAATTGGATCCATTTTCAGTTAATTTGGAGAACTCATAGAGGACAGGTGAGGTTTCAAAAGGACAAATATACTTACTTGCAGGAAAGAAAAAAGGGACTTGGGAATCATGGCCCAGTGAGTTTAATTACAAGACCTTAATTGTTCTAGAAAATCTACTAAATAGGGAAGTGAGTTTTGCCAGTATCTGGAGAAAAAAATAGTTGTGGAGAGCTGTAAAACTTTAGATTCGAGGCAGAAGTATGCCATCTTTAGATGCTTGTTGGAAGCTTACACTGGCATTTGAATTTTGGACTAAAAATCCTCCTTGTCTCCCTATCTCCAGAGTCATACATGGGCGATCTTCAGTCCCTAGGGCCAGATGCTATTTGCTGTGAATAAATAGCATTACTATCTTATTGCACACCTCTTCAAACTATGGCATCTGCCTTAGTGGCTCAGTATGCAAAGTGAACCATATGTGTGTGTACTGAGAAATACTTGGATTGCCTAAACCATGGAAGGAAATTAGATCATGGCAGGGTTTTGGGGCCACCTACTCAAATACAGCTACTGAATGACCAAGAACTAGCAGTTACCGCTGTTATTACTTGGCACTAACCAAGCAGAAGAGTAGTTTAGTCTACGCCAAAGATAATGGAGACAGTTTTTTTTGATAACATGAAAATTGCAGAGAATCCCAAATAGCACAGGATAAGAGTCTGGAAGCAGAAGAGAAGCATCTGAAACTCAGTAACGTGTATTGTGGCAAATAAGACCAGGCAAGACAATAACATGGAAAACCACAACAAATGCTATCACATTGCCGTACCTTCTGAGCACTAGGCCAGAGTGTATAGCAAGGACAAAGGGGATTATGTTCTCATCTGTTGCTCTGATAAAGATGATGAACAGGCTGCCAGCCTGAACGGATTCATCTGGACCCATGTTCATTCCTTTTAATTTGGGCACAAGCCCCTGTGCTAGAAATAATGATGTCAGCACTGAGGGAAGAGCCCTAGGCACTCATTTACAGGTAGGTAAATGAGCAGTGCATT
>NW_008825433.1:415257-461532 GCF_000699105.1 Pygoscelis adeliae
CAACACAGCACAAAAAGAAACAATGTCTAAGAAAAGGCTGGGACAGATCTGAGATTGAAGAGACAATGTTGGTCATCTTCAGCAAACGAACATGTAAAATAAACATATGGATAAATAACAGATTGGAAGAGATGCAGGTTGCAATTATAGCAGCAGAAAGAAGTATTTAACCATTATTAGGTTTAAAAAAAAAAAGTCAAGCACTTTGCCTCGTGAAAAGAAGGGAACTGAAGAAGAGTTGGAGCATAAAAAGGTAATGGTGAAAGTTTCAACTGATGGCACTGTGATGAAAGATGATAGATGAAAGAACCCAGCCATCCCATAATTTATGCCCCTAGGAAAGTTCTTGTGCCTTCAGGCAGATAAAAAGAGGAGTTTGGCTCTGTCTGTGTTATTATTATGAAGGCAGTGAATTTGACTTCTCATAGTACTAATGTAAAAAAAACCCTTCCTCTGAAAATGAGAAAGTTGGCTTAGAAGGTTATGGTTTTCTTTTATCCACTTTTGAGCAAGTGTTAGCATTTATGTATTTACAATATTATTGCAGTACTGCTTTTTATTATCAAATGTTAAAAATATACAAAAGTAGTAATTTCTAAAGTGTATATACTGTATCTTCCATGAGATGGGCCATTTCTCACATAAAGACCCCTTGAGATCAATAGCTGTCTTTGAAAACCTTAATATTTGCTGGTAATTTTGGCTGTGTACTTCATGAGGTTATTTGTGTGTTTTACTGCTTCATTATCTTATTGCCTATAAACTTAGAAGTAATTATTTAACTTATTTCCAATTGTTCCTTCTGTCCTACTGGAGGACCATGGACCCTGCATTGCTTGGGGCTCTTGCAAAGTAAGATAGTATTTGCAACGCATGAGAATGTTTACCTGCTCCTTCGTTGCTCCCCCATTGTAGTTTAGTGATAGTTCAGAGACGTTAGGGGGGAGCTAATGCTTTACAGGGTGATTTGGGTGCAAAAGCTCCTGAATGCTTTATTTAGCATAGCATCTGCTATAGCACAGTTGAGAAGAAATTCAAAGCCGGGGAGCTCAAACATCAGTCTCTACTGAAGTCCACGCCATTCTTCACTGAGGTTCTCAAAACAGTTTCATTTTGTTTGGAGTCTAAATAAACCTGTGCTTATAGCTCTACATATAGGTGTCTCTGTGATCAGAAATGGAGATACCTTGTATCTCCTATCACGTAGGAGAGATTTCCACACAGGTCTTTATAGAAGCAGCTAGACAGCATGATGCGGGGAAATATACTACATGAAAAACAGTTCAAGTAGTTCCTTTCAATCATTAAGCTTAGTGATGAACTAAGCTTCTTGTAATTTGACAAATAATTGAAAGAGGTGACTGTTCAGTGCTGCAAGCAAGCATGTGTGTTCTTATTACAAATAATAGCAGGTACACCCTGAATCTGCTGTGTGTAATCTTGAAATTGGTCTTTGAATAACACTGTGAAGTGAATTACATATCCTTATAATATGTGCACAAACAGCAGTGCCTATGAAGGTTACCATGTGCCCAGGGATGTAAAACAGTACAGTGACACCGACTACAAATCTTAAGCATATCAGCACCCTGATGTTACTTCAAAGAGAGCTTTTTTGCTGCCCTGAAGGAATAGTTTCCTTGCCCACAGTGCCTATGCATGGTTCTTCTCTACACCTCCTGACATTCTGGGAGCTCTGCCCCTCTGAATGACATACAGTGCTTTAGAGCAAGGCTTGATTAATTGGGACTGAAGTGGCATTTCTGGAAGTCCTTCTTCAGATCTTATTTCATTGCTGAGTAAAATGGCTTGTGTTGAAGAGCAGCTAGCAGGCATTTTATGATACACATACCTCTACTAAATAAGATTAGATTGTCTGCTTCCTGTCTCTAACATTGCAGTACAATAAGTGTAGAAGTGACCTGGATGGCATCCAATTGCATTTTTCATTTAGAGGCATTTTTGTGAATAAAATGCAAATGAAATTCTGTAGGCGAGAGGTCTGAAGGTTCTTAGCCAAAATGTTTGTTGCTAAGGTTTTGTACTTTTAAGATTTATTCAGGAAACCTTAAACTTTCCGTTCTGGAAACACTGAAGGGTGTCTTGAAAGCAAAAGTCTTGGTGTACCCTAGCTTAGAAAAATACATTACCTCACTTAGAACTGGCAAACTCTTGAAGATGGCAGGATCTGCATGAATCTGCATTGTAGATGAGTAAATCTGCAGAGGAGAATATTGCTGAAGGAATTTTGAAAGCACTGCTCTTTAAATAGGATGAAACATTATCACTTGTTTCTATATGCTGGAGGGGAAAAAAACCCAAACATTTGAAAGGACTACAAATAACATCTTTGATTATCTTATCCCATACTTAAGTGTCCTGTTTGTGCATGTATACTATCAATAAATTGACAATGCTGCCATAATAGGCAAGATTTCTCAACAGCTCTAGTCAATAACAAAGAATGTATGCTGAGCTGGTGGTCGTATGCCAGAAAATTCATTACTAATTTGAACAAGCTATAAAAGCAGATAGAGGTTTGGTTTTAAGTCTGCTTCATAATTTATGACCTTTTCTGAAAAGGGAAGAAGAAATCTTGGGGGGGGGGGGAAGCAGAGTTAAAAAATACTTTAAAAAGTGTGAAAATCATGGTGTGTGCAGTCACCTTTAATGATTGCAAAATTTTTCATGGTTTATATCCTCTTTCTTGACAAGCTTTATCTCCCACACAGGTAAGCTCCTCTTCAGGTTCTACACTCCCAGTTGCTTGTGGAAAGTAGCACTTGGACACCACCAGGCAGAGCAAGTAGCTGTCTGTCAGGTAGAGCTATGTTCAGAAACAAGGAGATGCAGAAGATCAAGCATAAGTTTGCTATGTTTACAGTAAAAGCTGTAGCCAAGCTCACGATTTTGGATTTTATAGGAAGATAAGGAAGTGGGGAACTGTCTCTGGCAAAGTAACTTGAGTCTCTGTGCTGGTTGTGGTGTTTTGTGTAGTCTCCCTAAAAATCGGCCAGCACCTCAGAAATCATGAGGCTGACAATATCTTTGTATATGTTTTGTACAATATTTTTATGAGTGTATTGGTAGCCACAACTCCGTGTGAGTAATGTAGGCAGCTACTGGTGGGACAACCAGCAGCAAAAAGAAAATCCTTCTAAACTTTCAAATTTCCAAAAGACCCATCGATGGCTGAGGGCTGGGCCAGGCCTAGGAAGTCAGCTAGTGTGGTTCCAGAAGGTTGTCTTGGACACTTGGATTTGAATGCAACATCTAACCCCCCAAGTCATCCTGAGGGGCTGTACAGGGAAGCAGAGTGCACAGCCTGGTGGCATGTGGTGCTCTGAGCTCTCATTGTAGAAGAGCTAGAGGAGGGGCACTGAAAGCTGGGGAGGATTCCAAAAAAAAATGATGTGTTTTATGTTTGGTTTACTTGTGGTCTTTTGTTTACTTGTGACTTGCAGCAGCAAGTCTAATTTTTGTCTTGCAGAATAAACTTTTGCTGCTTCACCATTAAGTATGCTTTGTGTTGTATGGACCTAATGAGTCTGTCTAAATGAAAAATCTTAGGGTTTTCTGTTCCCATGGATGCACTGTGTCAGAAAAAATCAGATGTGTCTGTGTGAAGCAGACTGTACAAAGGGACACTATAGTAATTGTTGGACAGGTGTCTCTTCTAGATGGGAATTCCCTCTAGCTGGCTCAAATCAGCACTCTTCAAAGAGCAGATGGTAGAGAGGCATCCCATGGTGTGGATACAGCCAGAGGAATTACAGTCCCTTTTTACAATGTAACTGAGTTGCTAGCTAGAAAGAATACACAAAAACTCCCAAGTTGCTTTTTGGTCATAGGAGCTGTACATGTGAGATGTCTGTCTTACTCCCAAAATGCAAGGAATTGAAAAGCGAGTCTCCTAACAGTACATCTACTTCCATTCAGGAGAATGTTTCCCTTCCTACAGTAATCAGAAATCAGTGTACATTGCAACAATAACTGCTGTTCCCTTGGCTTCTGCTTCTCTGTCCCCTGTGGCAAAGGCACTTCATCTAACTCTACTAATTGCAGCTGTTTAGTATGATGCTGCTCTGCACTGGAAGGAGAGAGTTGGGTCAAGCCTGTTGATATACTGACTCATTGCAAAAGGGCCCTCAATGCAGGCACTCTTTTCTGCAATCCAGCTTGCTTGGGATGTGTTCCTTATGTCCCAGTGTGGTGGCACCTACAGTCAGAGGAGCAGGAGAAACGTGATTCAGACGTGTACCCAGGATCTTTACTCAAACACCTTGGCTGCTCTGAGAAGGGAGCTGAAGCTTGAGGGACTGTAAGAGAATTTAACGTAAATAACTTGCTTGGAAAAACAAACTGAATCCCCTCTGAGCTGTTATGTGCCTATTCAGAAAGGAGGTCCCTCAGTGCCTGCTAATTGGTACAAACCCTGCAAAGTGAGGTGAAATCACATCCTGGAACTCAGACAAGTCAGAGTGAAATAGTTCACTGCTGGTGATCCCATATTCCCCTCAAGGTAAACATACGAGTTAAATTCTTAAGCACAGTAAAATTGTAGGGCATTCCACATCAGGACACAGCTATATGAGTCCTGGCAGGACAATCATAGCAGCTGAATTTCTAAAGGAAAGTCCCCTATGTGATTCCTGGCAGGACAATCACAGTGTTTGAAATCTCCAGCTGTGAAAAACTGCATAATACAAAGCTATCAAAACATATGATGTTCCCAGCATGAAAAACATGAAGGGGGAATGGAGGTTTAAATTGTATTAGTAAGATCTTGCTGTAATTGGTCTTTAGCAAGAAAGAAAAAAACTGCCATTCAGTTTGCCCTGGCAAGGGCAAAACTTTATAAATTTAATGACTGAGAATAATAACCTTCCTTAGTAGGATTACACTGCAGCTTAGAGCATTGCAAGTTTAGAAGCTTATTTTAAAATATGATATTTTTTAGTATGTCTCAATTCTATGACAAAAATAAGGGAGTGGGAACAGAGGATATGGGAAAAGTGGGACAAAAGGCACTTGCGCAGTATCCATTTCCTAGGGCACTTACTGGGAGATACTGAAGTGGCCTCAGAAATAGCCAACATGACATTTTGGTTGCATGCAAGGTCCACCTCTGTCAGGATGATGCTTGTGGCCAGAAAAAAAAAAGTGCTGAAGTGCCCAACTTGGAGCTCAAATAAAAGGCTTGTGTAGCAGATGACCTGACAGTTGATCAATTTGATAAAAAGTTTTCTGTTACTTTTTTCCTTAAGTGAGGTGCCAGCAAAGTTGCAGGAAGACACCTCCTCGCTGGTGATGAGTATCAGCATTACTGATAGTAATCTTTGTCCATCCCTGTTTTTTAGTAACTGTGATGGAACTTGGTGGCTGGGTGAGGTCTTGTCCTTGTCCATCTTGTCTTTGCCCACACTTGTGGCTCATCTGTGTGCTGTAATTCACCTTCAACACAGACTCAGAATTTGTAGAGTAGTTTTTGCAGTGGTTAGTAGTACTGCATCTATAAAGACATTAATTTTCTGTGAGTAAAGGGTTGGTGCTGGAAGAAACATACGAGAGGAATTATTTAAAATGAGGACGAGGGGGTAACAGAGTTAGGCAGGCTTGTATGAGAACATTGCTTGTGCACTTAATACCATTTAACCACATGGGACTGCTGCTGTGCGTGAGTACTGTATGCGCAACAGCTTGCGGATGAGTCTGCTTGGTAGTAGCACAGGCTGATTCTGACCCGATGCTTTCCCTGTCACTTGTGCTTCCCTGCCAGCTCATTGCATCCTGTGGCGTGTGACTGCAGAGCTTATTTATGTTCAGGACTCATCAGTGCTGGGCCCAGACTTGATTGCCCTCAAATGCAGCGTAAGTAGGGAGCAATGGGCAAGAACTGTTCCCATTTCATGAAACAATGAATTCCTTATGAGTATGAGAATTGCAGCTAGAGATCTTAAATCAACCTGCTGCAAATAAGGATTGTAAGTGCTTTGATCTGGCCTAGAAGCCAGCACCTGTATCGTTTTTCTGAAGGTAGACAAGTAGAATGAGCGAGACATCATCTGGTGACCTTCTGCCCTCAACTCAGGAGCATCAGGTCTTCTAAAACAGATCTTTTTCTTTCCAGTACACAGTCAAAACAAGATATGTGTAGGTTTGTGTGCAGGCTTTGAGAAGAAGGCTAATTGGTGAAGGAAGTCTGAACTTCTTTTGGTACAAGAGCTACTTATAGCTTAATGGCAGTTAAATTTGTATTGTTCCCTGATGCCCTTAAGGTTCACAGGCAATAATCCCATTGCCCTTTCATATATAGCAGGTGAATGCATAATGCTGGCATTTTATAACAAAGAATAGAATGGTGTTGCCTTAAAGCAAAGTCAAGACTGCTTTGCACCTGCCTCAGACTCCCTAGGCTGAGAGAGAGGCTGTTGGGTTTTAAAACTCAAGAGGTTAGGACAAAGAGCCATTTTAGAAAGCACTAGGAGCCCTGGAGCCATCTAATGGGCTTGAGTGAAATTTCTGCATGCTGCCAGATGAAGAAATGAGGGAGTTGATCCAGAAGCGTCTGCTTTATAATTTCAGAATCACAGCACCTTCCTGGGATTGAATCCTCATAATCTCTTCACTACAGGACTGACTTCTTTTGCATCATGAACCCTGTTATGCAGGGGAGAAAGGCTTGTACTGTATATTAGGGAAAGTTTTCTCCTGAAAGATGTTCTTGCTGTGTGTATTTTCCAAAGTAGCTAATGGACATTTGGGACACTTTACTGGGAATATTTTCAAAGATGCTTTTAGAATTTTTTTACCCAAAAGAGAATAAACTAGATGGATAAGCGTAACTATGAAGGATAATCATCTCTAGTCCTGCTCTAAGGTGCTATTGCTACCCAATTTCCAATCCTCTGTGTGTTTCAAGGTAACGAGGAATTCAGAATTACTTCTGAAGTAAGAGCCAACTCCTGTATCTTGCTTTCTCCGGCAAAGTCTGGGTGGCTTTATGTCCTGGTGCAGGGAGAGGCAGACCTCTCTTCCATCAAATGCCTCCTCCCTCATGTCATACCAAATGAAGCCCATAGCAGCATTAAAGAGGCAGTATCAATTCTTACAAAGGCTGCTTGTGGTTGCCCCACTTTGTATACCCATCCTGCCTGTGAAGCTGCTGGCTCACAGGAGAAAACCATTTCTCGTGCACTACCCCATCTTCCCCAGAAGTAGCATTTGTTTATGCTGGAGAAACTTCCTACTGCAAGTAAAAGACAACAAGGTAGAAGATTCGACAACTTAGTATGAACATAGATGCATCTAAAACTCTCAGTGTAGCTTTAATTTGCTGTTTTAAGACCAAACCCTTCCAGGACACCTGGAAGATGCAACAATCAAAAAAGAGAATGAGAAATTAACTGAGAGGGAAAGAAGAGAAAGGCAAAGAGAAGATGAGGAAAATGGGGTAAACGAGGGACCTTAATTGTCTCCTCCTTATTCCTTTTGCTGTTACTTATGTAAAGTTAGTGATACTGAGCCATGAAAGTGGTTCCCATCTACCTTGTGGTTTTCTTTCCTAGCACCTGTGGTCAGCTGGCTCACCCTCTGGAGTGATTGTTTTGTAAACTGGGCAAGGTCTGGAGGAGAGTTAGCTACCTCACCAGTTTCCTTGACGTAGAGCTGAGCTTGTGCTAGCAATAAAATACACTAGTGGTGATGGAGGGCAGCATCTGATCAGATTCTGTGAACTGCAGTGGTGATCCAACTGGTCCAGTGAGAGGAACTGAACACATTTTATTTCTACAACTTGTTTTGTGGACAATTTTTCACAGATCTTGCAGCTTGATACACCACATAAAGGGACTATGTACCCTGTCATGGAGACAAATAAAGGAAATGCTGTAAAAATTAGACAGCCAGAAAACAAACTGAAGAGAAGAATGTGTATGGTTGGATGATGAGCAAATAGCAAACTGGTGGTCTGACGTGTTGTTAGAAAGAAATCTGGAAGACTTTAGGCTGAGAGACAGAAGCAGAGTTTCTATCTTTTAGTGAAGATTTGGCATCTCTTCAGTCCATCCCACTGCTTCCATCTTAGCCAGCTGCATGGGAATTCCCTGTGGGTGGCAGGGGGCCACCAGCAGTGCTGTGGTACCATGTGTTTGGAGGAGGTGTGGTTCACATTCATCTAGGCTACAGATGTTCTTGCACTTTGTGTGGGCTCTTTAGGTCCATGTGTGGCTGAAATAAATTGAAATATCTTTTGGCCTGCTCTAGTTTGGGCTGGACATCGTGCTCTTGTTCATTTCCACATCTAGGAGCTACGAAGGTGGCCTAAAGCCTTTCCTCTTCTGATTCTCAATAGTATGAGAAACATCATCTTGCCACAAGTACAGGGCCAAGATCCTATGCCAAGAAATGAGATTAGATATCTTGCACCATGCCAATATGAATAGTTAAGGTTGAAATACAGTAAAAGAAATCAAGAAGAACTTTTGGGAAGTCCTTGTTTCAGAGTATGTTCAAGGTAGACCCAAATGTCCTCCCTGACCTAAACCACCCTTACTTTTGAAAGACTGTAGCATCCAATTCTAGATGTGAAGCTAGATTTGCAGCTAACTTGGTGGGGTTTTTTTTGTTAAAAAACTGGACAAAATCAAGGAACTTAATACTACTGAGCATTGACGTGTTTGGAAGCCATGGGTGGAAGCTAAAACCAGTTGAAACACTGGTTTTGGAGAGAAGACATGGTACGCATAATATATTCCAGATTTTAGAAAACTTATTACATGGGAGATTCCCTCTTCACTGCTCTAGGCAGCTGCCCAGCTGTCAGACTGAGATAAATAAAAAACAAAGTTTAATGAACTGAGTTCATAGAACCCGCAGAAGCTCTGCCTAAATGAGGGGCGCTTACTCTTTCTGAGAGCTGAATGAATATATTCAGCTGTAGTGGTAGCATTGTGCTTCATCTTGTATGGGAACACTTTCATGTAGTAGGAGAGATGGCCTGAAACAGGAAATGGTGTTAACGTAATGTTATTGCCTAATGATGACTGCTTTTCACTTGTGAGTGTCTTTTGAAGTGTTCCTTGGTGTAAGAGAGCAGTTTCCTAGTGTATTCCAAGGAAAGCTGTGTATAAAGTGTCAGCATAATTTTACTGCTTTGTTTTGGCTTGAAAGGTCTTACTGAAATCTGGCATTGCTCTGCTTGAGAGCAGGCTTCTGTGCAGATGGTGGCACTGTGCAACTTTTTTCTGTGGGTTTTTTTTTTTCCTACAGGAGAACCCAGTGTTTTGTAAAAGTCTTCTCTCAGCAGATGAGCTCTGGGGAAGGCAATTGTGTGTACCGTTGTTGAGATGGAGAGAGGCCACGTGGTCAGCTCTTTGTGGTTGTGGCAAAACAGAACTAAGTATTCTTAAGCTCTCCAGGATGAACAAGCGTCCAGCCTGTTGCTCATAACTGTGATTCCAGCATCTTCCTTAGTAGCTTGTCTTACTGTCTGCTTGTTGTGGTTACAAGAGGTTCCTAATACTTCAACTAAACTTTCTCTGATACTTTTAAGGCCTCTGTTTCTTTTTCAAGTCTTGTGATTAATGGCTAGAGTTGCTTTAATCTTCCTCATAACATCTGACGTATTTCTACAACGTGCTAGTTTCTTGTTTCTATTTGGTATTAAGATTTTCTTTGGCTAATTATATTTTTCAGCCTGTAATATTTCTCCAGTTTCTTTTAAGTACAATATCCTAAAATAAACCTAAAGTAAAACCAGCATTCCTCTGAGAGCTAAAAAGTCCAGAAAAGTATAATTGTCTTATTACCATAGATGATTTTATTAAACAAATGTCAGCTCAGCTGTTTCCATAAACCTTCCCATTTAACAACCCCAGGAATATAAAGGCCTCTGACATGCATCCCCTTCTTGAATTCCCCCACCTTCCTCTTCTCTAAGAAAATTTGCTTGTGGAGATTATTTTCTGTGGAAACCCTCTTTTCTCCAAAGAAAGGATACCCAGCAGATTGAGGTCCCCAGTGGGAAGGTAAGATGGATAAATCATTACCAGTTCTGGACCAAGCCTGTATGTGACAGAATTTTTGTGCCTGTTCCAGCCTGTTGTAGGAAAACTGAGATGGCTGAGGACCCAGAAAATTCCCAGTTTCAAATGTGCTTCATCAGTCTATATGTGCAGTAACTCTCTGATGTTACAATGGTAGCTGGATGCTGGTTGTTCCTTGCTTGCGTATGAATCTCTTTGGAGCAAGTAGCTTGATCTTTTGCATTTTCTGTAATTCTCTGCCTTTAATCTTGTTCTTGCATAGCATTCCTTAAAGAGCTCATTGCTTCTGCTTCTATGTTCTCATCAGAAATACAGCTTTTTAGTCAGAATTTAAGGATGAAGAAAATGAATAAAGAGTTTCTGCAGTGTATGCAGCTCCTGCCTCTGCCAGCAGTATCCCCTCCTCATCAAGCTGTCCCTGTTTTGTCACCAGAAATTAATTTCTCAGTGTTCAGTTTTAGTAGGAGATTAGCTGTATGGGGAAGAGACAAGGGTTATAAAAGGTTTAGGAAACCTTTGCTGATCAATTCCCCACTACATTTTTCACTGGTTACACAGCTGTCTTGAAATGTAGGGAATCACGTTCACCTCTGTCCTGTTGCTAGATTCTTCTGTTACCTTGAGCAAGTCAGCTCAGCCCTGCATGTTTTGTTCCCTATCTGGGGAAAAAAAACACCAAATAAAACAAACTCCCACCTCAATGGCCTTTACCAGTCTCAGGGGCTGTAAGTGCATAGACTCTGAAGTGTTTACTGTAATAACAGTAACTAAACTAATACTACCTTTTGAAAATCAACCCTCAAGACAAGTCATGTATTTAAAAAAACCCAAACAAACAAAACACAAAACAAAATGAAACAACCCCAAACCCCTAGGTATCTCTTATCTGCTCTTTTTAGAGAGATGAATGTTACCTCTAAGTGTTTTGAGAAATATTTTTGAAAACCCAAAATTTGAAATTTATGAGCCTTGTTGCTATAACAATTAACTAGGCCAGGGTGTACATTAGTAGGCTGCTGGTGCTCTTCTTGTATGGATGGAGGCACTCAGCCTTCTGCTGTGGTCCTCAGAATGCCTCCAAAGCATGTGCCAATAGCCTATTGATGCACGGCCTGTTGTGACTTATTGTTATGTTCAATGCACAGCAGACTACAAAGGTAGGTTATTTGTTAGTGCGATTTTTCCAGACTGCTGCTTGAAGAATTTTAACAGCGTCCACTAAACTCCCTAATGCATAGTTCAGAATGAATAAAACTCTGCTTGATGATGTTTACAAGAGTCTCTGTGCCCACTGCTGATGAGTCACGGAAACATTAGTAGGCTGCTGGTGCTCTTCTTGTATGGATGGAGGCACTCAGCCTTCTGCTGTGGTCCTCAGAATGCCTCCAAAGCATGTGCCAATAGCCTATTGATGCACGGCCTGTTGTGACTTATTATGTTCAATGCACAGCAGACTACAAAGGTAGGTTATTTGTTAGTGCGATTTTTCCAGACTGCTGCTTGAAGAATTTTAACAGCGTCCACTAAACTCCCTAATGCATAGTTCAGAATGAATAAAACTCTGCTTGATGATGTTTACAAGAGTCTCTGTGCCCACTGCTGATGAGTCACGGAAAACAGCATATTCCTTTTACTCCTGACTATGTGCGTGATGTGCACAGATTATTAGCTGTGTGGGGTTGTGCTTTCCAATTAACAGATTGGTTGCTTTTATTTTGAGCTGTATCCTAATTCAGATATTTTCATTTTGCAAGGAAAATAAACACATGCTTCTCTCTGTCTCTCTAGCTGCTCTGTCTTGCAGCCGTAGCACCTGAGAGGTCCTGCCAGCTGAACAAGTTGCCTTCCTGTTTTTCTTGACCTGTTGTTGCCTCTCCTCATTATCTTAAGAACTTCTCCAGTGTCTGTTACTACCAAAACCTCATTAGATCCTTTTTCTTCCTATGTTTAGTGGATGTTCAATTATTTCTCACTGTATCTACCCTTCAGACAACTAGTTCATTTGCTTTTCACTCTTCTCAATGGCATGCAGAGCTTTCATGACAGCTGAGTACCTCTGGGGCCTTATTCCAGCTTGAACATTTAAGTCATAAAAGAAATCTTGCTACTTTTTTGCGTGTCTGACAAGGCTATGGTGTGGAGTAGCTTTGCCATGGTATCTAACCTTATCCAACACAGCTGTTCCATTTAAAACAAATAAACAAAAAACCCAAACAACTTTAAATTATAGCACCAGAATCCCTAAGTTAATTGGAGGTTCCTTTATCTTTCTTTAAGACTGAATGAATGTTGATTGTCCAAGACATTAGAAATTGGCTTGGATGTGACTTGTGTTTTTGGGTTACTGGTCAGGAATGCAAGTGTGCGTGTGTGTGTTCTAATTTTTGCTGTCCCACCTCCAGGCATCTATGCCTGGAATTTAGCTGGAGGGGACAGATTAAAGGGAAAGGTTGTGGCATTCAAATCACTGAAACACAAATGCTGTGATTTCCCCCCCAGCTCTGTTCCAGCCTATCTAAATAAACTGTACTTAGTCTTTCTCTGCTGAATCAGCAATTCTTGTTAAGCACCTAGAAGAAGATTAATGTATTATGAATAATGTCATGATAGTTGGTTGAAGGGCATCTCTTTCTCACGAATAGTAATGGTGTGATAATGTGCCAGAATCAAGCAAGCTTCATCAATGTTAATTCACTGAAAATGGGCAATATGTCTGACTTGCTAACTTACAGCTTTAAGGCAATTAAACAAAATGTGATCTATTCTTTTTCCATTTATTTATAGATTAATTACTAGTAGTTAATTAGGCTACAGTTCTATAAATATATACTACTGACCTAGTGCTTCCAAGTGGGAATGATATTTTAGTTCAAGACTCATTCTTAGTAAATAAAGTAATGTTTCAGTGTTGCTCCATAGCTTGTGCTCCACAACACAGTGGAACCAAACTCTTAATCTTCCTCAACATGTCCTCAATGTTAGTGAACATGGTTATATTTATTTAGGCATTTATAATTCCCCAGTCAGCATAATATCTGAACCACTATAGACTTTACTTACATATTTATGTAAAATAGGTAAATATTTTCAGACATATGAAAGTAGTTCCTTGGTTGCTTCTTAAAGTCATTTGTAAAGCCCAAGTCAGCTTCTGAACCCTCTCCCTTTAATTGTAAGACTATTTTCCTTTCTTCCTTTTTATAATACTGCATACAGTTCACTTCTGCATGTTCTTAACTTCTTTATCTCTTTTAGCTGTTCACAACGTTAACTAATAATGAATGACACTGTTAAACAGAGAAATAGTTCTGATTCCAGACAGAGGAAAATCGTGGTACATGGTAGGGCTGGCTAGTCATGGCTGTGGCAGGAAGTTTTTGAGCCGTATCACAAAACTGAATGAGGAGAGCCCCAGGTAAATCCATGTCTACATGACCTGTGTGATGGATCTGGCTGAGCGGCTGTGTTTACACAATGTTTGTGCTGTTGCTTCGTGGCTGCTGATTGAGGCTTCTCCATTATTTTAGGATTACTTCTAACACAACCTGATTGTTAGGAAGGACCTCTTCCTGATCTCCCTGTGCTAGGCATCAAACATGAAAAGGTAGATCTTGGACACAGGCCTTTGAAGTAAATTGCAAACTCCTTTGGATTTGGCACTTCTAGGATGGAGCTTGTGGGAAGCTATAGATGAGCGAAGCAAATGATATTCACCAATTGTGTGTACTGTGTTTATTTACCCTGTTGCTCATTCACAGTGTGTATTTCTTGCCTTCTCACCTGCATGTCATTGTTAGATGTTTCAGAAGTTATGGTCACAACTCATTCTTTATGCAGAAGCTTCACCAAATATGCTGGCTGATGGAGTAAAGCAGCTAGGGGAGAGAGAGATAAGGCTGTAAGTAATGTGTAGCTGGTATGAATTGATACTATTAATTCAGCTGTTTTTTCCCTGCTGTATTTGTGGCTCATTTTTGGACCTGCAAAGTCAGTCTTAGGAGGGATCAACCAGAGTAATTGCTAAGTGAGGCAACAGTACAAGCTGTCACAAGCCTAGGGGAGAAGAGGCTGAACTAGATATTAGCTCAGAGCTCTTCTGAGGGTAATGCTGGCTTATGAACATCAGAAAGGTTTAATTGTCCTGTTTTGTGGGTGCTGGTGGTTTTGTGTGTGTGTGTGGTTTTTTTTTTAGCAGAAGTCACACAATGGATTTTAGAATGAATTAGGTTTGCAGTGTCCAGCTGTTCAAGTAAAACTCCCACACTGGGGCCCCAGTATGGGACTGGCACTGGAGTTCTGTGGGGGATGCTGGGTAGATCAGATCCCAGCAAACAAGCGAACTCAGACTGCCAATACAAACACTCATGGGTTTGGAACAAAATGTGTGCACAACTTCTCCTCATGAAAATGGCTGTGCTGAAACATATGAAGGTCTTTGTAGCTCAGTTGCCTGTCTCAAACAGTGGTTGTAACTGGGTACATCAGGAGGGGGAAGAACAGGGCAGGAATATAGTGCTTTTCCTATATACCAGATGTGAAGCCTGTAATTTAATCCTCTGCTATGTGAAAGCTTTGGTATGTGTCCAGCACTGATCTACCTATACAGTTGCAAACCCTTAAGGGTATAGATTCTTTTAAACATGCTTTAAATCTGTAAAACCTGGTATGTTATTAGGTCAGATGAACTGAATTAGGCAGGTGCTAAGCTATTGTAAACACATCTGCTTAAAGGATTATACCTATGTACTTAAACATCTTTGAGCAGGAAGAGAAGCACTGATGAACGTATATCTTGTGAGTGGCTGTGGTAGGTGGAGGAGGTGTTCATAGACAACTAAACTCTTGGTTGTCGATGGGATGTACTGCAGCCTGCCTCCTGTTAATCTCTTTGAGGCTTTGTCTGTGAAGACAGAAAGCGTGGTGTGACCACATGATATCTCCAAGGTCTGCTGTAGTTTACACTCTGGTTGTAACTGCCCCTAAGGTACTTTCTGACAGCCCAGAGTGTAATTTAACTGGGGAAAGGGAAAACCAGGCTTCTGGGGGAGCCAGGAGATTTAGGGCACTGTGGTGCTTACATTGTAGCTCAGCTCAGAAAGCTTTTTTTAAAAAAAAAAAAAGTGAACAAAAGGATGACATAGTATTCCATACAAAACCTGAAATCTTTTGCAGAATATGAGACTTCTGTATAGCTGCGTACTTCACCATAATGCATCTGACTCTCCCAATGATTTTTTTGAAATTCTTCATGTATGCTTAAAGAGGATTTTCAGAAGCACTTAATGTGGTCTTAAGTTTTAGTGGGTAAAAAAAAATTCTACTGACTTCCATGGGGCTGTGAAAATAAAATCAATGTTGAATGTTGTTAAACACCTGTCCTGTAGTAAATTTATTAAAATAATGTTCAGTTTCCCTCTGAGCCACAGATGTACTTATTTAGGCTAATATTAATTTTCTGGTAATCTGCTGTGTCTGCTTCCACATAATGAAGATAAGGAGCAATCTATAGCCTTTCTAAACTTCTGTGGGAAACAGTGATTGGAATCTTATGTTATCCTTTACATTTTGAATCTTGATTTAGCAACTAAGTACAACTTCTAGGAGAATAATAGAGTTTGTGAAAGAGTTTTATGAGATGATTATTCTTTCTGTTATTAGGAATTTAATTAAATTATTTCTCAGAGTTCAATGGCTACTAAAGCTGGCTATAAAATCTCATTGACCTTAGATTCTTATTGTGCAAAGACACAAAAAATGAGACAGAACAAGGAATAGTATTTTCCTTTTCAATCCAACATGGACAGAGCATCCCTTCTGCCCTGTTGAAAGTATTCGGGGGGGGGGGGGGGGGGGGGGAGTAGAAAAAACATGTCTATGAGAAATTACAGTGATTTTGGTTCAAGCTTTTCTCCATATTGTTCTGTGAACTATGCCACACAGAACAAAGGTTATCCCTTGCTTGCAAGCTCTTAATCCAAGAGACTAGAGAAAGACTAACACAGTGGGGGAAGGAAGCATATGGCAACTGGGAGATGGTATTGCTCAAGGTGAAAATGTGTGGTCTGAGAAGGCTAAGCCTAAGCAACGCCAGCTTTAAGAAAGTATTATACAGAAGCAGATGTGTTTTATCTAGCATTGTTACAGCTGGTGTTTAGAAATAGATGGGATAGATAGCTTTAACACTTTTCTTTTACCTTAATTTTAAAATTGATCACTGAACAATAGCATGGTATTATGTTTTTCAACAGAAAACATGAACAGAGGTAAGAGCAGAATTCAAGTATAATCTGGTCTTGTGAGGTGTGTAGCTTTTTCTCCCCAACTCCCACTGACTTCAGTGAAAACTGAAGGGAATTCCTACCTTTCAAAGCTGTCTTTAATTACCTTGACAAATTACCTAGTGACATCCATATTGTTATGATTCTTTTGGAACATGAAGTTATACAGTATTTCTACCATTTATTCTTTCTAAATGACTGAAATTGTTGGTATACATTTTTAAAATCCAATATGTTTTGGTAACTGCACTCAATGACTTAACTTCTTTGTGGTCTTGATAGATGAGGCCTGTATATTATAGGATTTTAAAATAATGGGAGAGGGTTATATAGTTACTTTAACCTACATACTTCAGTGACATATGACTGTAGGCTACCCAGGTATGAATGCACCAGGGCAGATAGCTAAGTCCTAAAAAAGCTGAACCTATGCACAGTCCAAGTAGATTGCAATTCTACTCTAAAGAGGTATTTCACTTTTAAGTAGACGTTGAATTGAGGAGATTTGGAGTAGCAAGTGTGTGGAAGTTTCCTGCCTTTGAAGGCAGCTGATGGGCAGCCAAGCCTAAAGGAGGAGAGAAGGCTGACCTAAACAAAAGGTTTTTTTCTGTAAAGTAAGAAAAAGGAATGCTGCCTAAGGCAAAATGGAGGGGACCTGAGCAATTGATTCCAGGGAGCCAGTATTAGTCTCATGCTGGTACTCTGTGGAAGTCTGTATATGAATGATTGCCTGATGGAGCTCAAGGAACAGATACCTAACAATTTCTGCTGTGCGTCTATAGAGCTATAGGTGGGCTTTGGATGGGGATTTGTAGTGCTGAAGGAAAGGAAAGAGGCAGGCCAAAGCTTTAGCCTAGGTGAATGGGAAAAGGATCACTCTTGAGAAAAATGTTCTCCTTATGTGGTGCAGGAGTGATGTTTACATTAACTGGTGCAAAACATTGAAAATAATGAGGAGTCTTATATCTTAGAACTATAAGAGACTACTATAATAATTTAGTATTATCAACTTAGATACCTATTTTGAATTTCATTTGGTAATCTAATAAATAGTCTTTGGTGTCTAAATCAGATGTAACATGTCTTGTAAAGGTGTCCATTTTTTTTTTAAAGAGTTCAAGCTATATTTTTTTGTCCTCTTCAGGGAAAACTTATTTCTAGTCTGAATCAGTCTAGCTTCGGCTTCCAGACATGGTGTTTTGCTGTGTGATTCTTGTCTGTGGTAAAGGGCTATCTATTGTCAGAAATCACTTCATGGTGTAGGTACTGACAGATCTTGACTGAGTTACCTTTTGGTCTCCTTTTGATACATATCGGCATCCTGGCCTGTATCAGAAATAGTGTGGCCAGCAGGAGCAGGGAAGTGATAGTGCCCCTGTACTCAGCACTGGTGCGGCCGCACCTCGAATACTGTGTTCAGTTCTGGGCCCCTCGCTACAAGAAGGATGTTGAGATGTTGGAACGTGTCCAGAGAAGGGCAACGAGGCTGGTGAGGGGTCTGGAGAACAAGCCTTATGAGGAGCGGCTGAGGGAGCTGGGGTTGTTTAGCCTGGAGAAAAGGAGGCTGAGGGGAGACCTCATTGCTCTCTACAACTACCTAAAAGGAGGTTGTAGCGAGGTGGGTGTCGGTCTCTTCTCCCAAGTAACTGGCGAAAGGACGAGAGGAAATGGCCTCAAGTTGCGCCAGGGGAGGTTTAGATTGGATGTAAGGAAAAATTTCTTTACTGAAAGAGTAGTTAAACATTGGAACAGGCTGCCCAGGGAAGTGGTTGAGTCACCATCCCTGGAAGTATTTAAAAGACGGGTAGATGAGGCGCTTAGGGACATGGTTTAGTGGGCATGGTGTTGTTGGGTTGATGGTTGGACTCGATGATCTTGGAGGTCTCTTCCAACCTTTAATGATTCTATGATTCTATATTTTACATTGAACTTTTTGACTGTTTTGCATGATTCTGTGTTTTCCTCCTTTAAGCTCTTACTTTTGTCAGCATACCAAAGTGGAGACAACAGAAATGGGCAGACTAGGTGCATGAAATACTGTCTAAGAAGATTTTTTGCAAGATTCTTATTTGTGCCATCTGCAAAGGCAAAGCTACCACCAATATTTAGTATTTCTGTAGTGGCAATCCATTCACAGAATGCAAGTAAACTTCCTTGCTGGGCACTAGTGCCCCTTTTTTTCCTCCTGACTTCAGGCTATGTTTGACCTTTGTGGAAGAAAGCTGAAGTCTGCCTATTAGCGTGATTTACTGTACATAATGATTTGCATAGTTTTTCCATGACACTTTGTTTCAGTCCATTACACTTGCCCAGACTCAACAGTAAAAGTTCCTCAGCCTGTAGTGATGACATTTGCATTAGCATAAAATTGAAATGGTAAAATATTTTTTAAATAGAGGGAAAAGAAATACAACCCCTAAAATATATCTTTCTGCAATTTCCTATGCCACATTGAGACACAGAGTACAACATTTGAACTGGTCATCTCCCCCGAGTGCAGTCTGCAAGGTAATTTCAAATTGAGGGCTAGTTTTCCCTGGAAAACTCCAAATTACTTACAGCTGATTAAATAGCGAGTACTTCAATGATACTGGTACCTTGTTATACAATGCTAACAGGACATCCTGCCTTTAAGTAACTGAAATGTATTAAATGAGTCAAATCTGAAATTTAATTACTGGTCAAATCTGAAAGCTGCTGTGATGCTTTCCGTTTGTGTTGGCAGCCTTGTTCCAAACTGGAACTATCAGGCATTGATATATTTCAAGCTGTGGCTATTTGCCACCACTTGAACAGCCCAGGGGGCTGGCTTGTCTGTGGTCACCCAAGTGCTGACCAACAGGTGGATGCTATACTCTCACCTGTCTTCTCAGAGAGAGGAAAATGGGTGGGTTGTGTGACACCAGTAAGAAGTCTGATTTCTGTGTTTTGTATATTGCCTTGTGGCTAAGTCAGGAGCTGAAGAAGGCAGCAAGAATCTCTTTTTCACGTGAGCCTTCACAAAGCCAAGTTTTTAGAGACTGTAGCTGAGCAAAGAACATTAGGCCATTGCCTCTTCTGTTACTGTGAATTCTACTTGCCTGCCCTGAAGACCTGATTGCTAGACCTTTAGGGCTAGTAGATGTGGCCTAGAAATCTCTCTCTACTTCTCTCTCTCAAAATTCATTAAAGAGGGGAAAGTGTATATTCCTCCCATTCCCAGAGAGAAAGTAGGAAGTGTTTATCCATTGCCCTCATTGAAGGGATGATGTAGTACTGCTTACTACTCTAACAATCTCTTTGCAAAAAGTATAAGAGCTTCTGTAACCTCTGTACAAATAAGCGTGGCCAGAATGTGATCTCTAATAGCAGAGTGAAATCTCTAATATCTGGCCAGATAAGCATGGCCAGAATGTAATCTACAATCACTTATATATTTGAAGCTGGAGGAGACGTTCATGTCATGTGGCTTCTTCAGGTGTCAGATTCAATAGATGCTTGTTCAGTGCTTACTCCATTCAAGATATCAGGGCATTTATCGATCATGCATTTGTTTTCTGTATTTTTTCAATAGCAAAGAGAGGTAGTTAGGATGCATGGCAAGTGCTAGTTATTCTTGTAGCACTGCTGGTTGCTTGGTGATCTTGTCTCCCTTGCTAAATTGCCAGTTTAAGTTCCACCAGCCTGGCTGCCCCACACATTCCCACCTTTCAGTCTGTAAGAATATAAAGGCAGTTTCTTTAGCCGAGTTCATCTTGGAGGCTTTGTCAGATGGCCAGTAATTGTTCACATGGGGAGGAATGATCCCTGTTTAGCCAGTTGGGGGCATAAAAGGGAAAGAACATTTTCCTTGAATTGTCGTGAGTGTTCCTTCATCACAGTGGATATTCGTATTTCATGCACTGAATATGTGGAGCTGAATTCTCTGTTAGGGGCGCTTAGAAAACTCATTGCTGCCACAAGCACCTCAGTGACTAAGCTGCTGTCAGTGAAGGCTATTAAACTGTACGAAGCCTGGCACTTGGGCTTCCTGGCAATTGAATCAGGAGCCTATCTGTGCAGTGCTGAATTGCAGGCTTTACCTCAGTGACCTCAAAATTGTCCCAAGATATTTTTTGCAAATATTTAGTAAAATGTATTTTAAAAGATGTCATTAATCTCACCTCAAATTACAGAATTTGCTTATGCATCTTCAAGTTAGCTGTTCATTACTTCAGTGGTTAACAATTGCCTGGATCCTTTTCAAGAAAGGGAAACATTTGACTTGGGATGGTAGGGAGGACCATACTGACAACTGTTGTTAGATTTCTGGGAGATAAGATGCCATGAAAAGAATTATATCATTGCAAATCCCCCATTGCAATTCCTAGAGCTTTTTTGATTCTAATATAGTCACCCTAAATCACACTTCTAATGAGGCTAGTACGTTTGCAAGAGACATAGCTTCAAATTATAATATTTAGGGCTGAAAGAGTTTTTTCATTGACAACCTTTTTCACCACAAAAAAAATTGGCAATGCAAAATTGCTTTATGACTATGTGGTTACTTCTCCATATTGCCTTTTTTTTGGGGGGAAACACTAAAATAAAAAAATTCTCTTAATTTTATTACTCTTAATTGAAACATTTAGATTTTTTCCAGTCTTAAGAAGCTTTTAATTTTCATTTGAGCTTTTCATTCTTTATTGAAAAAATTAAAAACATATAATGTCTGTCTGAGCATTTTAGCTAGATTTTTTCTGTCAAAATGTAACATTTTAAACCAAAATGTTTTCACTGACTCTTTCTGTTTTTCAGTGTTAGTAAAACTCATTAATTCTTGCAACATTTGGGAATGGACATTTTTGAATGTTAAAAATGTCTAGTGAACAAAAAAACCACCATTATATACCTAGATATGCTGAAATCTCGAATATATGCTATCATTACTTGAAGAAATCAACAGTCATTTCAGGTTCAAATACAAAGAGCTTATACGTGTCCCATGACTGCTTTGTCTTCTGTTCCAGCCTCTTCTCTACCAAGATCACCTAGGGCCTGGGGCAAAGCAGCAGCTGGGTGTGCAACAGCATCTGGAGCCCAGTGAAAGAAAGACAGAATTACTGGTAGTATGAAAAGGAAAACATAAAAAAGTGGCACCAGTAACTAATATTAACAATAACCAGACGCATCAGTGCTGTTGCACAGCTTTGATTCCTGTGAGAAACAGAAATACTTCTCCACAGACTATCAGGAAGACTTCTGAGAAGCTTTTAGCTGGCCATGAAGTCTAATGCCACCACCTCAGATAATGAACTGACCACAGTGACCTATCACACTTTGGCAGAATATAACACACTATCTTAGCTCAGGTAAAGCCACGACAAAACTGTTGAAATGGCACATGACACATTGCAGTGTCTCATGGGGAAAAACATTTTGGTTCAAGGACAGGACACGTTCTACTCCTCTGCTGCTTCAAGTAGAGCAAATCTCCAGCAGGCATTTGGTGGGTCGGGAGCCTGTTGCACTGGAGTTGGCCATACTTTCCTTGGTTGCCTCTAGGCCTTGGACAGTTGCACTTGACAGGCAGGATAAGACACATTTTCTGTTTGTGGAGTCAGTACTGCAATGTCTGTCCTGTGCCATGGCAAAAGGGCGTTTGTGTTGCTCTAAATCGTATGACTGCAGCTCTCATGGTCTGTCTCAAGTGGCTCATGTGGCAATATGGGATGAATAGCCTTCATAGGTACTTTGTGGATGGTCAGGATATCACAGCTCCAGTGCTCACAGACTTAACTCAAGGTTCTCCTTTCTTTCCCCCTCCAAAAGATAGGCTGTGTGCACATGGCTCTTAGGCTTATGGCTACAGTTCAGGCTTTCTGAGCTAGCTTTCATGAGGTGCACATAGTCTGCATATGTGTATCTCCTTACCCCAGGCTGGCTTGCAAAGAGCTGTCTACATTATGCTCTTGGTTATATGGACACAAATTAAAGTGACATAAATGTGGCTGTTCTTGAGTAGTTGAGAGGAGAATAGCTGCCTTTGTCTAAGGTAGATATTAATTTTTCATAATAAGGATATTCCTGATATTTGAATTAAATTTTCTTAACTCAAATTCTTATTGAATAGTTTCACAGTAGTGATGTGCTCTTTGCTTAGCCGAACTGTAATCAATGGCTGTTTTGTAAAAAGTGAAAGGTTAGACACTTAAGTGGTAGTCTTGAGTTCTTTACTGCTTAGTATTGGGAGTGTTTCAAAGATTACCGTGATTTCATAAACATGGCCCGTACTGTTTCTTGAGGAACAGTGATTTTAAAATATGTATTTAAGAAACGCACCAAAATTCAGAATAAGTAGTGGCAAGGGAGTAGGCTACTAAAAAAAGAGAGACTCTGGGGTAAGGTCCTTTTATTATTCATCTATCTTTATAACTTGTGCTACTGCTGCATTGCGGGATTTTTTTTCTTCTATACTCCTCTCAAAAATCAGACAAACTGTGGCTTATGTAAATGACAGTAATGAAGATGCATGTTGGCATACCATTGTTGATTCCACAAGGTACATTGTGTTTCAGATAAAAATATTTTAAATGGTTCTTGTCAGAGTCAGCATTGCTGAAGACCTGCTTCATATCTGAGGACCTGATTCCAAAAGCAGTAAGTGAGTAACTGTTATTTGTAGTAGCTATTTGTCTGAAACATAATGGAAAAGAACATCTATGTAAATGGAAGAGCGCTTCCATCTTCTTGGAAACAGCCAAAAGGAGTGCAGACAGATAATCGCTAAAAGCCTTATCAGATATTGGTATAACTTCTAGCTGGCAGTTCAGCTTGCTTACTGAAGCCATTGTCTTGGTAGCATAAAACAGTGAGTTTTCTAATAGTGCTAACGGCTGTCATGGTCAGGGTTTTTCATGTGTTACTTTTATTAGCTAAGCATATAAAGAAGGATGTAGTTACAACGGACTTATAGCTAACTAGGAGAAATAACATTCAAGAGTTTGGCTGTGATATACATAGCACACTTCTGTGCTACTTTTTCTCAGCTGCTGCTCAATTTCAGGCATCAGGTACAGCATTTAATCAAGATGACATTTAAGATGGTACATAGAAGTTTTAACAAAATATTATTGAGAAAAGTAACAGAAAACGCTTTAGTTGATTTATTTGAAGCAGTAATGCCCAAAATGCCAGTTCACAGAGTATTTTTTTAAGCAAATGCCCTCTGTCAGACTATCATTGAATGACTTTGTATTTACACAGCAGCTCTAATCCATCATGCTTGACTCAGCCATCCAAGGAGAAGCATACAGAATAAAAAGCATACAAACGTTCTGAGAAGCTATATGTATGGGTATGTTTAAGTATCTGTGCACCTGAATACAGAAAAGCACCTTCACTAAAGGGGAGATTCTCATGGTGATGACATGTAATATAAAGGTTTTAGTAGGTGGCTGTTTAAAATTACATGCATAGCTCACTTGTGGCATATGAAATTTTAGCACAGCGTATGTTGTAAGACACAGTGCTGGCACCCCATCACATGGAAAATCAGGAGGGGAGCCTTCTTAACTTTTTTATATTGACTGAGACATAAGACATTCTACAAAATAAGGAATGCTTGTCCATAATACTGCTTTTTACATGATACAATCTGGAAGCTGTATCACCCAGTACCTGTCTCTCCCCTACTAAAACACCCTATATACTGCAAATAAGGTCTTCATGTCATATGAAACAATCAAGCATTTCAAGGCTAAGCGTTTATGCATGTTGGTGTATATAGGAATTTGCATGCTCAGTTTCTGTAATATGTGCAACTAAGCCAATTGTGTCTATAGTTGCACAAGTGTTCAGAAAATCTCTTCTCTTTTGGTCAGTTGTAGGGCGTCTAGGAGGAAGGTTTTTGCCTTTCAAGTCCAGAGACAATTTGTAGTAAAATAGTATTCCAGAAAGAAGAAAAACTGAACTTATAACGTCAGACCTGAGAGCTTATGGTTTTAACGCCGTTGAGGGAACTGGCCTTGCTGGCAAGTAGTGTGAGCTACAGAATTATCTTTGCCTTATTGTTATTCTGCTTGGAAGCTTTCCTCCTCTCCCAGTACCTTCTCTGATCTTTTTCTAGTTTTTTTCAGAAGTTACGTAGTCCTCTCAGTCCCTTGTGTCTCCTTCTCCTTGAGCTTTTTTTCCTGCTGCCTCTATCTGGAACTCAATGGCTATTTAGTTGCCTTGTTTTAAACTCTCCTGTTCTTGGTCTCAAATCCTATCTTGATCCCAAAGCTGACTATTAATTTAATGCTTGACAAGGTTCAATGCCTCTGGTAGGATTAGTGCACCTCACCTGTCATATTTTTAACCTTGGCCAGTTTCCAGTGTTTCAGAGGAAGGTTAACCTTGTTTACCTCTCTCTGGTTGCCAAATTAGATCTCAAGGGGGAAGAAAAACTCTTCCTGCGTCAGCATTCTTAGAGTATGCAAATAATACATGCAATAATAAATGTGATGCAAACAAATGCAAACAGCAGTCAAGGAGAATCCTTTCATACTTCCTGGATGTAAGGGAACGTAAGGGAAACTGTAAGGAATTAGCTGAAAAGCTCTTCAAGGTTTTTAAGGGACAACACCCAATTTATTAGCTGTAAAGAGACTCTACCTCTAAGTTTTAGCCAATTTAAAACTAGTGTTGCTTTTGCAATCTGGGCATCAAACCGTAACAGTTAAGCAAGACTTCTTCACCCCCATTGCTTCTCCCTCTTGACACAGCATTTACGGGGAAGATGTTTAGACTTACCTGGGACTCTCTTGGATGGGACTTCTGGATAGTCTGCTGGGTTATCACTGGAAACAACAGACTGTCTGTCTGGTCATGTGGGCATGTTCACTGCTGCTTACTGTAAATGTTTACTTTCTACTGTAGCGATATTGGTGTTGCAGGTAGATGGGGTAGCATGGGGTGAGCTAAGGTTTTAAGGAAATGAGGTTTGTAAGATCCATTTAACTAGACCAGGTGATAGTCCTGGAGAAAGCACGGAAGCTTTTTCAAGTGTGCTGTGATCTTGAAGCTTTCAGAACGCTGCCTGGTCACTGCCACATTCCTTCGCCACAGACCCCCAAAGGAAAGAGATCAGTGCTGAACTTAGACCTAAGCACAATGGAGGCTCAAGCAGGGGTGGATGCCAGCTTGGAATGGGAAGTTGTGGGGTCTTCATTCCTCCCTCTCTCTCTTGTAGCAAGACCAAGTAACACACACAGCTCTGTGAGGTATGGTAGGCTTAAACCCAGAGGTCAGTGGCTCTAGGGTCAGGTGTGGAATCCCAGAGTGAAATCTGTGTAGCCCACATTATGCCAAACCAGTTTATCATAACAGCCACGCTGCACTAGTTTGTAAATCTAGGTGCACCTCGGATCTTCAAACTGTTTTGTAAGCATAGATTTCTAAAGGAAAAAGTGTTACTGCTCTCAAGTCACCCACAAAGAATGATGGCATTCTTTATTTGTGTAGATACTGATGATTTTTACTTTCTTCTGATAGATGCTCACACACAAATTTTATTTTACATTTGCTTGGAAAAATGTTTGTGTTGAGAAACATTACAAGCAGAATGGAACAATTACACATGGACCCAAAATGTTTACAGCTATGATTTTCTTTGTGTGGGGACTACACCTGCTGTCTATTTTGAAAGAGGACCAGTGAGTAACCTGCAGGGTATAACAATTCTAATTGTGGCCACCACCTGACTAGCTGCTGCTGTGACCAGTAGGGCACTGGGGAAAGAGAAGGGTAAGGGATCACTCTGGTTTTGGTCAAAAACTGTTTGGAGACTGATTCTTGAGTAACAGAGAATGAAACCTCAAGTGCAGAACAACAATAATATACCTAAATAGTTAAAGATGTCTGTTTTAACTGATTGTATCAAAAAGAGACAAATGGAGTACTCTTAACTATTTTTTTTAAAATTTATTCCTTTCTATTTGAAAGGGATACATTTTCAAACTAAGAAAACAAAACCTAATTTTCTGTCTGGGATATTAAGAAATTATATGGTATTATAAGCTGCTTTTCTCAATTTCATGTCTCTCTGGGGATTAGTGAAACAGGCTATAAACTAGCTCTAGCTCATTCTTTTAAGTCATTGACTGTATTGCTGATTCTCTTCAGCAGACTGCAGAAGGACAGACAAAAAGCAGTAAAGCTCTGCAGTAGCAGAAGCCACTGAGGAGGCTACAGCTAGCTGGGCAAGATAGCCTTTGAGTTGAGAAGTTTTGAACTAGGAGCACCTTCTCAGTGAAACTCCCAGGGGAACGCAGCAGGGCTTGTTGGCTCTGCTGGCAGATATATTAAAAAAATAAACAACAACAAAAAACAACCAACCAATTCCTCTCACTGCAACAAAAAACCAGAAAGGGGAGGGGGGGGAAAGGAGGGTTTTTTTTTTCCTAGCTGGCTTCCTTTAGAGGAGTATTTCCATGATCTTTTATAGACAGATGCAGGTGAGCTCTAACCAAACTGTGCTGGCTCAAGGCTGTGTAGTCATGCTGATGTGGTGCCGAGTCCTGCTTAGAATGGTCCTGCTTTGCAGCAAGGGTTATCAAATCAAACTGGGTGCTGGGTCTGTCCCACCATTGAGATCTTTGGTTGGCTCAAAGTGGGAAGTGAACATCACTGAACATGACTAAATGCCACCAGTGTGGCTTAACTGGTGCTGGCCTCCATTGCCAGACATGGGGACTGAGACCAGATCTGGCTTCTACACAATTGAGCAAAACAGCAGAGGAATCTTTGCTTTCCTGTTTTTCACTACAGAATCACAAAACGGTTGAGATTGGAAGGGACCTCTGGAGATAGTCTAGTCTAACCCCCTTATTGAAGCAGGGTCAGCTACCATGGGTTGCCCAGGATGGTGCCCAATTGACTTCAGAGTTTATCTGCAGATGGGGACCTGTCAACCTCTATGGGCAACCTGTTCAAGTGTTTGACCACCTACACAGTACAAAAAGTGTATTCTTCTGTTCAGGTGGAACTTCATGTGTTTCAATCTGTGCCCATTGCCTCTTTTTCTGTCAGTGGGCATCGCTGACAAATGTCTGGGTCATCCTTCTTCATTCCCTCCCATTGGTTATTTATATGCATTGATAAGATTCTCCCTGAGGGTCCGAACAGTGGTACCAGGCTTTCTGCTTCATGTGAAGAGTAGGAAAATGTGTCCTATGGAGCATGCTGATGTGAAGCAGACCTCAGGGCTCATTTATGTATACCCTCTTGTCCCCGCTTTATTGAAACACAGATTCTGCATCTTTGCGCAAAAAGAGTTTGAATCTTTTCTGGGGGGACCTTCACATTTGGAGGCTTGTTTAGCTGGCATTAAAAGGTGCCAAGATTTCATGTGGGATGGCAACGGATTTCTGTCTAGCTGTATCCTTTCTATTTGCCCTTGATATCTCCATGGAGTCCTCTTAGAGCAGAGGAAAAGCTAGTAATCTGTGGATGGTCAGCCTTGCTGAATTAGGCTACTGGCTTCTGCCCTCCTCTGTGGGAGGCAGCTTTAAGTCCTTGAATGCTTTCTTACAGCAACAACTTATCCTGAAAGGATTCAGAAAAATGGAAATTTTCCAATGTGTTTTGAATCAATTAATGGCATTTACTGAAATAGCAGATTTTGGGTCCTGCAGACTCAATTCACATGTACATGTTCTCAATACAGTTGAATATCTGTCAGCAACTTGGGAAATAGGCAATTACATCTTGCAGGTGTGAGATTTCACACTTATGAAATATATTTGGACCTCGATGGGCCAAAATGGCTTTGAAAACACATATCAAATTTGTACTTGGAAATACGATCTGAAACAACCAGAATGATTGTACCTGTTCACAAACTATCCCCAGAACATATAAATGAGTGCAAAAAAACCCAGCAAGGGAATGTTTGTTCTTTACAAATTAGGGAAATTCCTTAGGAAAGAAGGAAGTCTGATGTGTTGACACTTCTGTGGGACAGCTTAACAGTGGGCTAAGTATTTTCCTTTCAGTTCCTTTCATTGGGCCATAACATGCCATCAGATATTTCCTGGGTAGGGACTGAAAGTAATGTCCACTTTGCCTAAATGGACCACAGCTTACTGGAAGGAAGGGACCAAAATTTTATAGTATACTCTTCCCCCTCTGTCCCCAGAGAAACTGCTTTCACCACATTTGTAGCTGTTAAGAGGTCATTGCTAGGCCAATAGAAGTTGAAGCTGGCATAACCCATCAACTTTGAAACATACAGAGATGTCTTGTGGGAGATTACCTATTCCTTTTCAGATTCCTGCCTGAAGATCAAGCATGAACAGGAGAGAATGGAAACTGTCCTGCAACAAAGTAGGAGTGAAAAGGTCTCACAGGCATTGGCTTTTTCCATAAGTGAATATTCAGCTCCTTATGGATACTCAGATCTATGTGGAATGGCTTTGCTAAAGGACTGGTTAAATGGAGAAGGATTCCTTCTGCCTTGAGAAAGAAATTAGAGGTAAGATCAGATAGAAATCTATCTAATCATGGGACACATGCAGGAAGTAAACCTGCTCACTCTGTCTTTTATAAGAATGAGCATCAGATTAAAAGAGCAAGTGTCAGATTTAAGATAAATGCTACCACGAGGAACTCCTTGCCACAAGATGTTGTAGAGGATATTGTTGATCCCAAATTTCTACATGAGTTCAAAGGTAACTACATAAATATAAGAAAATCCATGATGACAAACCGATAATTAAATGCAATGTTAGCACTTCTATGATTTAGGAAGTCCACAAGCTTCAAGTTTTTTTTTACCTTCTTGAATTAAGTGGTTACCCAGGGAAGGATCTATTCATACCTGTCTAGCTCTTACAGTGCTTCCTACACATGTACTACTGGCTGTTGTCAAAGTACTGTGTTAGATGGATTTTGGCCAGCATCAGTTTGGCTATTTATACGTAGTTAATGAAGTAATTCTCCACTCATTTTTCATAGTATACAATTACAAAGATGGAGACTTGAATCCACCCAGTAGAAGTAAATGTCTAAGTGAGAATATCCAGGTTAGCAAATTACGTTAGCTTTTACACCAAGAACTTCTCCCAGAAGACACCATAGCTTTGTATAAAGTGGGAGCATGTCAAATTCCAGTCTTCTGTTTAGGTTAGCCTGTGAACCTATATATATATCTGTCTAGCAGACAATTTACCTTGTTTATGTGTAGCAATATGTTGCTGTCTGTGCCAAAACAAACCAAATATTAAATTAAAATGAACTAAATAGAAAAGAATGCATTATTCGAAGGGTAGAAAGGGGCATATGAAGAAGACATTTCATTTTGCTTTAGTCAGCATCAGTGCTTTACAGCTTCAGTGATTCTTTCATCCATACTGAAAGAACTCTTCAAAATCAGCAGGTTTTCATCCTCACTGATACCCTGTCAGATGGTTGATTTATTCCCATGTTATTTTCCTGTCCTTCTAGAAGATCAGTGATCCAGGTTCTGTTTCATAATTCACTCTTGGCCTGGAAGGAGGGGTGTGTGTGTGTGTGCGCATGTGCAGAAAATAAGGCCACACACGTAGAAAGCTTTGGCCATTTATTAATTATTCTGAGCTATTAGCGATGTTGGTAGTTGTGCATTTGATGCAACTTCTTGAAAATGAAACTTTTTAATAACTGGGCTTCAGGTGTGAAACATTCCTACATCTTAATAGACTTTTTCTTATTGAGTGTACCCTTGGGAAATTTAGATACATCTGAAGCTGTGGATACTTGTGACAGTTGATTTACTAGTAGAGACTCAGGTTTCTTGGTACTTACCTTGTTTCAGATTGGGAGGGGAAAAAAACAAACCCTTAAAAAAACACTGGAAGGAAAGGCCATCAACATAGTAATGCTTTCAAAAGTTTTCATTGAGCTGTTCTTCAGAATGCCAAGCCTGGCAGTAATGAATCATGTCCTGCTATGTTCTTGTCCATTGTAATGTGATAAAAAGTGATATATGTCAGCCAAGGGTTGTCAGAAATACACTGTATTTTGATTTAGAACAACATTACAATGTGACAGCTCTTAAAATTTGATAAAAATATGGGCATGAAGACAACCCATTATTTTACACACACACACATATATAAAAACACACACAAATATGCAGCTAGCTGGATAGGAGTTTTCATTGAGAGGAATAAGGGTAAGAATGTTTTAGAGGAGAGAACATACTGGCTCTGTAAATTCAAACAAAAGGGGGAACTGAATGGCAATATATAACATCGATATAAAATTATTTTAGTTTTATTTCTTTTATTAAACTATTCTAATAATTTTAGTGGGGTTTTGCTTTGAGAAAATGATAACACTTGCAACCATGACAGTGGGCTCTGACAGTCTCATGCAGTTGTATTGGAATAGTGCAAGTTATTGCTCCTCACCTGATACACAAAAGCCTATTCTGCAAATGCTACTGGGTACTTTATAGGTGAGAGGACAGCATTCCTCCTGAACAGGTCAAACCTGGTAGCTGTCAGATGTCTGTCCTCCTAAGTCACCCTTTTTCCTGTATGTTCTTTCCTTGGCTCTCTTTCATCCTACATCGTATGGATGTCTGTCTTCCCCTCCCCCCCCCATCTTTAAATTCTGTTTTGAGAAAACATAAACATGGGTCAAATACTAAGAATTCAGATCTCAGATATTCCAGATTTCTGGGCAGTCAAATCACAGATTTTATTCTGTTCCAGGATCAGATGCAAGCTCACTCAAATCCTAGTCTTCCATTTCATCTCACTTGCAACAAGCGAGCATGTTGCAAGCAACATGCTTGCAACAAGTACCACCAAGCACTATAAAACCACAGTTGTATAGCTGTCTGCAAGAGATAGGATACTCTGTTAAAATGGAGATAGATGATTTGGCTTATCAGGCCAGAAAGTTTGCATGTTGTCCCTTTCCAGCTCTCTCACCTTGTGTTGTAATGGAACAGTGAATGGCTTCAACAGTTATGGTGACTGTCAGAATTTTTGTGCCTTTGCTGCATAGTTGCTTCACAGATGCATAATAAACGTAACACTTTTCTAAAAGGTTCAGGGACCTTACAGGGTACCTACACAAAAACTGTGTGCACGGTAAGTCTCGTGTCCTGGAAGTGTCTGATTCCCTCTGCATATGTAGAACCATTGGGAATAACATGCATGATTAGTCCAACAGATGCTTCCACCAAGCTTGCCACTCCTTTTCTTTGTGTATTCTGTCACCATCTACTGACAATGAGAAGACTATAATGTGTGCATCCAATAGCTCTACAGCTTGTGTGCTGTTGGCAGTGTCCTAGTTTTTAGGGTAGCTGGTGGCTGGCTCTGACTATCAACTAAAGACAAATTCTTCAGTGGGAAAATAGGATGTACCTGGAAAACTTAAATGGAAACCCTACCCTTATAACCTTTGCAGTGTGGTCCTAACATGCATAGGCAGTTACTCTCTCAACATCAAAATCACAAGGGTACTGTAAACATCAGTAGTTCCTCTGTCACTGTTTAGTTTTTCTTTTTTTTTTCTTCCTACAGTTCCCAGGAACGTGGAACTGTTGCTTTATACGGTGTGGAAAATAAACTAATGGTACAAAAGAGAAAGAGAAGGCTTTTTCTGGGCTAAATCTGCTTCCTTTTTGGCAGCAGGTTTCAATTCAAGGTAGTTATGCATAAGTCATTAACCATCTTAGAGTAGTTCCAGAGATGTGGTCATTGAGTTGTTTCAGTTGTAGTTAAGGGATTCATTGTGATGGTCCTGTCCGCCCCCCGCCCTCCTTTAAGTACTTTCAAATAATAGGTGAAAAGGTGATGTTGCTCCTATGGACTTCTAGTGTTAGGTATGGAAAACCTGGACAATTAATGCTTAACTGTCTCCTAGGAAGATTCAACAAACTCTCTGCAAAGGTACAAGTCCATTTAGGATAGTTGAGTCAAAAAATGGGGAAGAGGAGATATTCCTTTCCTTTAAGAAGAGTGGGAAGTGCAAGTTTGCATTATATTTAGGAACCTTGACCTTGGGCATTTGTAGAAATGAATGAACATTGGTGTTGGTACTGGAGAAAATACTGTGATGGACAGAGGAGTAACTTGGTTGAAAACCTGTTTTGTTATGTTTTTCTAAAGCAAAGGCATTTATGACTGTAGTCTTTAGGTATGTAGATGTGAACCCTACCTAGCAACTTTTGAACCCTCCAGCCCTCTCAAATTTTGAGACATAAGAAATGCCTGGTAGCTTTGTATTTAAAAACCCGATGACTAAGTTGGTTCTATTAGTCTTTCTCCTGAAATAAAGGCCACAGCGTTCATTAACACTATTGGACATAAAGAATAGGAAAGAAATCTTGTAATTTCCAAATATGAAAATAAAAGTCTGGAGAGGTACTTGAGCCATTTTAGGCAATAGAGAATCGAATCAATAAAAACACTGTGATCATATAACATCTTTAATTAAAGAAAATCCTACTTGACAGTAATAATATTGGAAATTAAGTAATAGAGATCAAGAAAGAGAACCAGATTATTAAAAATACCGTAATAATTAAATATGCTTCATGGGTGAAATGAATGCAGTAGTATTCTTGAGTGTAAAATGGATTAAGTGTGGTCTTGGAGCTGAGGAGGTATGGTTTGTGTTCCCTGATGACTCCCTATGTGAACATGAGAAAGCTGCTTTGTGCTTCTGTGTCCTAATCTGCAGTATGGAGATGATAATTTTTGCCTACCTCACTATGATACCGCAATGCTAAATTAGTTATTGTTGGGAAAGCAAATTGACCTTGAAAGGAAGATTTAGTATAGCCAGAGGATAGATGTAAGAACCCCCCCTCGTGCTGGATACAAAATGAGTTTTCAGTAGAATGAGAGCTCTGAGAGGAGGGGAACTTAACAGCAAACTGTACTGATCTAATTGTGTAGCTCTGATAAAATCAGTGTAATCCAGATAACACTAATTCCAAAGTCAGTTTTTGATTTATGCTTTCCAGGACAATAGTCTAAAGGCTGACAGTTGCTCCATTCCAGGGCTTTGTCAGTTTAAGAAAACTTGTTAAAGGGTATACGGGCATGTTTGAGATCATTAAGTCTTCCCACATGTCAATTCCCTGGGCTTTTTTCCATGTGTCCAGAGGAGGGCATCAAAGCTGGTGAAAGGGCTGGAAGGAATGTCCTATGAGGAGTGGCTAAGGACTTTGGGCTTGTCTAGTTTGGAGAAAAGGAGGCTGAGGGGCAACCTTGTTGCTCTCTACAGCTTCCTGAGGAGGGGAAGTGGAGAGGGAGGTTCTGAGCTCTTCTCCCTGGTATCTAGTGTTAGGATGTGTGGGAATGGTTCAAAGCTGTGCCAGGGGAGGTTTAGACTGGACATTAGGAAGCATTTCTTTACCAAGAGGACAGTCAAACACTGGAACAGGCTTCCTAGAGAGGTGATTGATGCCCCAAGCCTGTCAGTGTTTAAAAGGCATTTGGACAATGCCCTTAACAATATGCTTCAACTTTTGGTCAGCCCTGAATTGGTCAGGCAGCTGGACTAGATGATCGTTGTAGGTCCCTTCCAACTGAAATAGTCTATTCCTTTCTATTTTCTTGCTGTTTAAAAATTCTCCCTGTTATTGTTATAATCAAACTAGTCTATCATGAGTCTGCATAGCCAAACCCTTTCAGTGGTTATGTCCTACCAACAAGAAGCTAGAATGGAGGAGTCCATGCAGATCCCCCTGGAGCAGGAAGGGGATGGTGGGCCTTAACCCAACTATGGGACCAAACCTGTCACTGCTGCCCTCTTATATACAGCTGCATTGCATCTTGGAGCAGCATTTCATCAGGGAGTGGATGAGTGCAACTTGTGTTGTGAGAGGTTTTTGGAAGAATTAATGCTTTTCCCAGTGCTGCTTTACCCTTGTTAACAAAGAATATTTGGAGGAGTATATATCCTTGCAGTGACAGTCATACAACTTGCTTGACCTCTTCCTCCTTTGAGTTTCCTGTGGACAAGACAAAAACTATTTCTAGAGAGAAAAAACAGTAATGGACTTCTAGGTAAGATTGTGTGATAAAAATTCTGTCTTAAAAATGGCTACATTATGCTGCTTATTTTGCTTTCTTTCATAACTTTTTTTGCTTCTATTGTTCCTTTATTGGAAAAAAGAAAGAAAAGTAGCAGCATCTGACTGCCCAGTTCTCCAACCATCAGAAAATGTTTATGCCCCTGCATTAAACTGGGGACTCTCTGAAGCTGAACAAGCATTGACTTTCCTTTCTACAGGTAGTGTTCTGTATGGCGTACAGCTGTTCTTCTTACAAGTGTTAAACTCGTGGTCTTGATGTTTGCTTATTATGCAAGAGAGAAGATCGATAGAATATAATGTGTCTCGGCATGGTTATTTTTTTGGGGGTGGTGGTGACTTCTACAAACCCTTGCTTCCAGGTGATTTTATGTTGACCTTTGTCCTTTAAAATCAGCAGTATATGCAGTATCTGATCTCTTTTTTTTCATCTGTTACATGAATGTCTTTCCTTTTGCAGTCATAGGACTTCTGTGCCCTCTTTAATCAGCTCATTAGCAAACACAGTGAAAAGTTTTCCTGGGAAATGAATCATTACAGTACATTTCAAATACTTGGTGTCATTTGCCTTTAGAACACTTTTGAACCCTATATTGGGTGTATGTGGCAAGGCTTTGGTAATGGAGGGCTGCAGGGGTAGCCTCTGTGGGAGAAGGTAAGGCCACTTATATTCAAAGCTATGGCTTTTCATTGGATGTATTAGATGATGAAAGTAAGTTCCCCCTTTTAGTTTACACATGGCTATCACTACTTTACTTCCCTGAGCACATAGGTGGTATCAACTGAGCAGTGTGAGGCATGTAGCGAGGCGAAAATAGGTTTTGTGGCTTTAGGTTTATAAACTTCTAGGTTCATGCCAGCTTGTGGCCTTACTGTTATATTTTCACATACACAAAGAGCGTCTACAAGATGCACAAAGGACAGCTGCCAACTTGGGTTCTAAATTACATTATTCTTAGATTAAGAAAAAAGGAGGAGGAGGAAGTGGGAAGGCAAATCTCTGAGAGGAGACAGTTAAGAGAAGGCTATACACATCTGGTTTTATGTCATGAGAAACACTCTGAAAACAAAATGGCTGGTGAACTGAGTGTGTGCATACAGTCTCTGGAGACATAAAGATTTCAAGATTTAGTTTCATAGCTTCACACACCTCACTGAAACCCTTGATTAATGCCAAACAACTGCATGCCAGTGGAGGTGCTTGGCTGTACCATTTAAAACATAGCATGTGCCTCTGGCCAGGTTACTCTTCAGTGGCCTTGGAGGCATTATGTGTCACTTCTCCTTCAGTCCTGCTCTATTCCCTTTCCTCCAGCACCCAAACTCAAGAAATCATTCACCATCTCTTTCAGCCAGAGTTAGAGAGAAATTAGGGGAAACCTATGCTTAAGAGACCTTTTGGCCTAGTAATTGTGGAGATACGTTCTCTCTGTTTAATCCTTCAGAAGAATTGCTTTGAATGCTTAGGTATGCATGCCACAATAAGTGTGCTCGAATAAATACATCTTAACAAAAATCTGGCAAAGGCTTCCATCATCATCTTTCTGTGTTTTCATCCATTCTTACTGTTTAATTCAGAAGACTTAATCAGAATCCAGTAAGACTTGGAGACTCTCCTCTTCATTTGGATGAAGGCAAAGGTTGGTACTGTAACTGTGAGGTTGCATATTTGAAAGACTAAAACAACATGGGTGAATTTCAATATCATTTCCATGACACAGTGCAGTATCTATTCAACAAAGCATTGGTTTTCTGGTGTTTATGTGGCTGGTTGGCAAGTATCAAATATATCAAAGCCTTGAACTAAAATGTTAATGGGGAAAAGTATAATGAAACACTTCTGTACTGTCTGTACTATCATTATGCCATTACCTGGATTGGGGCATAGGGATATCGGTGAGGGTGAGCTGTGCACTGCTTACTCTGTTACACACCCCAGTGGGATAAGGAGAGAAATTGGAATTGTGCTGCTCAAGGCTGTCCTCGAGATACCATATCTTCCAGCATGCTTTGACTGCGGACTGTCCGTACCACTCCTGCTTCAGGCTTGTGCTTATGCAGTGCAAACAGCTGAATTTTATTTCTTTAACTTCTTTAGTAACAGCTGAGATTATTGGTTAGGAGTTCACAGATGATGGTTGGATTGTCTTTCCTCCATTTCAGAGACTGTATTAGCTTTTTCCCTTTCCCTGTCAGTCTTCTATGAACTCAACCCTGCTCTGTACACACCTTAATAGGACCACAGCAGCCTTCCTGATGCTGAGAAAAGATGAAGACAGTATGCAAAAAGATATTAAAAAAGCTGTTGTTATCCCAAAGGTTCTAGGACATAGGGTTATACATACTAAAACTTGACAGGCAACTTTTTCTTCTTTATTCAAACTTATGTGATGACAAAAATAAATTCCTCTAGCTTTAGTGGATCCTAAATGCAAATATGTATTCTAGCCAATAGAGATCTTCAGTATGTGCTTAAGTCTGGTTTTAACAAAGAATCTGATTGAGCCTTCACTGCAGCTAGTGGTGTCTGGATCAAGTCCTAAGTTTCTGTTTCATCAGTTTTGTGTATAAAACTTAAAGTATTTATGAATACCTCACAGCTGAAGTTTTAACAAGAGTAAGAAAGAAGATGATACTCGGTGTTGTGTCTGGAATAACAGGTTATCTTTTAAACTGTAAAAGTTTATGCTATTGGTGAACTATTCTCAATACTGTCTTCATATTAAACTGACTACAACTAAAATTTTTGTAGTTCCATTTTGTTTTCACATATCACAGAAGACAAATGAGTCTAGAACATTCTATTCACGGAAATTTTGAAAACAGCCTTGTTCATACAGTAGCAAGACTGACCTCTCCAATATGTTATTACAAAAATGCTGTTTCAGTTGACACATTGTCAGAACCAGATATGTACCTGTTACGTTTTCATCCTCACAAGAGCTTAGCCAACTTAACCATAGTTTTAAAACACCTACAGAAACTAAAAAAAAAACAAAACCTGACCTATTTGCCACAAGAGAGTGGGAAGGCAGGATGAGAAGAACAGAATTGTGCATTAGTGGGAAACATGCTAATAGAAATTTATATCTCATAATATCTGAGTAAATTGACAGGTAATAGCAGCCAGAAGTAGTTGCACATCAGTAATCCTGTCTGTAGGGTACTTGAATGCATTGCACTGAGTTGGTTCTAAGGGAAACAACCACAGGAAAACTGGCATGCTGTTTTTCAAGTTGTCAGTTGCATGGATTCCCTAGTGTGTAAATACATTTCATCAGTGGTTGATTATTTTCATTGGTTTGCAATTGTTTTAGCATGCAGTCAATATTTATGGTGTCAAATTTTGTAGCTTCATCATTGTACGTTAATTAAACCCAGTGTATAGCTTCCAAAGGGGAAGCTGAATGCAATGAGGGTTAGGGGAAGTAGGTGTGATCGATGTGGTTAGCTGTCTGGAATCTGAGGAAGAGATTTTAACAAGTAGAAAACAAGTCACACTAAAGATAAGATAAAATGAGTTGGAAGCTAGAAAGTAGGTTGATGTAGATAAGCTTGCGAAAAGAGATGGGGATTGGCAGCTGGAAGATAAGATGGGGTACATGTATGCCTTGGAGAAAAGGCAGCTAAGAAAAAGTCAAATAACACCAGAGAGTAAGAATGGACAGGTAAATGGCAGGCAGAGCTGTCCCATCCAGTGCATATGTCAGAAAAGTAAATCTGCACAGCCAGGATGGAACCTAAGGTGGACTCAGGACTCAGCCCCTGGTGAGTATTGCTTTCTGCCTTAGCTAGTTGCTATGCTTACCCTGCAGGATGTGGTTTAAACCTCCTTAAAACTGCATGCTATCTGACCATTGGAAATCCAGTGCTTGACCTCTAGCCTCTTTGGAGTAGTGACTCAGCTGTAGGGACCTGACATGTCATGCAGCGCCTTGTGGACATAGAAAACAAGCACTAGCCAGGGAGTTGTATCTCCTAATCATGCTCTCATTCACAAGAAAACTGATTAAAGACATGATGACTATCATTTTGTTTCTCAAAAGCAGTGGGTTAAGTGCTTTTAGGAGGGAGACCTCATCCCTCCTGCTCCAAAACTTGAGGACAAAGCCTGTAGTGAGTCAAAGTGTCATGTTCATAACTCACTTTCTGCAATAGAGTCTCAGGGTAGTTTTTCTGAGGGCTTGATTTTAAACGATACTTCATATGTTTGTATACGTTTGACTTCTGTTTTCAAAGGACAACTAGGAAAACTCGTCAGCAGTTTACTGTGGAGATAAGAGGTAAGTGAATTGTTAGCACTAGCATGTCACCTGATGTCTGAATGGGACTACTGCACACTGTAGTAGAAGATTTGGTCAGAGATTCACCATACTTGAGCCTCAGACTTGAGTTCATTTGCTTGAAGGCATGCATAGACGTTGTCGTGCTACTCCATGCTATTCTGTGGAGGCTGGTCTGAAATACCTGAATATTTATTCGATAGAGAACTCAAAGTGAGATTAAGGACAAAGAAAAGTCTGGTGGAGGAGAAGTGTATGAATTCCTACGAATTCCTGTCCAGACTTGTCTTTAAACCAAATCTGATCTTATAACAGTAGCTTTGTGCACTACTAAGCAACTTAAGTGAAAGTAATGGGATTCTGCTAGAAGTGACTAACTTCTAGTAAGTTGGTTTAACAATATGGATTTCAAAAGCAGGTTTTTAAAAACTTCAAAGGAACTTAAATGTTCAGGCCCCATTGAGAGTCAGTGATATATAGTTGTCTGCCATCAGAAATACTACCCTGAGAAATTGGCCTCACAAAGTGTAGATATTGAAAAGTGAATTCAAGCATTTCTGCATGGCTACAAGTTCAAAATTAAAATGTGTGATATTGTGAAGATATTTTTCCCATTGCTCTAAAGCTCCAAAGGAAAACAAAAATCCAAATTGTTTCATGAAAATTTCATGAAATTAATGTCAGTTGCGTCTGACTGGGTCTTTGCTTCAACATTGTTTAATGATTTATGGGGAGGATGTGAGAGGGGTTTGTGTCGGCTGCACGTACAATTCTAATGCATGAACTTGTGTCCTGCCTCTGACAACTGTCCTGGAGAGCAGAACAGTCTTGTGAGAATTAATCTGAAGAAGGGGAAACATTTAAAGAAATGAAGCTAAGCTCAGCTCTCTACTGTTTTTTAAAAACTTAGAGTAATTTCAGAATTTATTTTTCGTAGGTGCCAGTGGGAACTGATGTACTTTCAAGCCAGTAACTGGTGACACTAGATATGATCATAGCCCCTGAGCTTTCACAAATTCTGTTTATTTTTATTATTATTTTTTTAACAAATCTGTTGATCTGTTCCCTGCATGTCAGTCTGCTTTGCAGAGCGTTTTTGGTACTTGCTGGTCAAAGCGGTTGCCCCAGTGTTCCCCTCTGAGTACTCCATGTGTTCCCCTATGCTTAATTGAGAGCTTAGGTGCTGAACCAGTGCATGGCCTACCTTGCTCATGGGGTCCTCAGACAAGTATTGAAGAGGGGTCTTAGCGCTGACTGCTTCCATCTACTAGTTTGTTTCTGTTGTGCTGAATTTCTCAGTAATACAGGTGTAGGCAATGAAGACTTGTATTTGGGTCCAGGTTTGCATTTCCTTCTTAGTCTGCAGCTTACACTTTGCTCTCAACCATAATACATCCAACAGCAGGCTTATGAAGCTCTAGCATTTCAGTGCTAGTTTCCAGACTGTTGGCTGAGCCTGCAGAAAAGTTAGGAGACCTAGCCTGGGTCTAGAGTTTCTGTTTATGGTGTCTATTTTTAAATGTAGGCCACTAGGAAAAACACTTGCAGAAACTCAGTGATGCCGAAAACTGTCTGGTAACTGCCTTCTTAAGCTATATTCTGTTTTACTGGGCTTTCTCTAACACCAATGCTGAGAGCTAAGATTAGGTTTTCTAATAATTTTCCATTTCATGTAATCTGCCCTTGGCATAAGATTTCCACTTGAGGGAGGTTGCTTGAGAGATTATATTTTGTTTGCTATGGTGTACTACCCAGTTCCTCAGCTGAGTCTTGAAATCTGTGGTCCTAAGATTCATGTTAAAGCAGATCAAGGTATCGGACCAGGAGGCTGCAGCACTGTTGTCTTAATCTTTTTATTCATCCCTTCATCTCTTATTGGGTGTTGTAATCTTTCACCTGCAAAACAGACAAATCCTGTGATGAAAAAGAGCATGTTAACATTTTGAAGTTCATGGTCTGACTTATTGTGAGTTTGCTCTTTGAATTTTCCAGCTAATGGTGTGGAAGGAGGGGGGGGGGGAATCTTTTTAAGCTTAAGTGAATAAGTGGCTGAATTATCTTTTCTATCAACTAGATAATGTAAGGTATAGGACTTGCACTGAGAAATGTCTTCATGTGATGCTCTTTGTTAATTGGAGGGGCAGTGCATGATTAGGTCAAGCTTGCCTTTCGGGACTAAAGAGAGCAACACAATCCTTCAGATATTTAGGCTGTGATCAGAAGGTGTTACAGCAAAGCTATAACGGAGTATGAAACAGCTGTGAAGCTTACCAGGATGTCAAAAAAATGTGTTATGAGAGGCCCTTATAATGAAGATGGGAGGAGCTGAAATTACAGTCTTTGCTGTCTCTGTCTTCTAATATTGTTTTAGAGAGGATGCCAGCCCTGCTGGGAACTTACAGTGGAACTGTAATCTGAAGTGGTGCATTCCTCCCTTAACTTACCTAGTGCTACAGGCAATTCTGTCAGCTTGACACTTGCTTTTGAAGTGTCTGTGCTGATTAAAACAGCTCAACAGAACTCCTTCCTGAATTGAAGAATAATCTTTCAATAAAGCTAGCCTAAAATGGAGCAAAAGTTAGCCCTTTTGCATTCTTGCAGTTGGGTATCAACATTTTGGAAGGGAGTGAAAAAGCAGCCCATCTGAAAGCATATACAGGGCAATGGTAAAGCTGTTAGGACCAGAAACTCTGTAGAAAATGGAAATTTTTTGGAAGTCACCCATTGATAGTGCCTGCCCAAGTCACGGAAAAAATCTATAGTGTAGTAGAGGGGGAGGCCTTTGACAAAACCTGCTGCTCCTCCCATAATACTATTAGCTGCTTTTGTGTGTGGCTCAGTTTTTACTTCTCTATTTATATGAACCATATAAATTGCCTGGTGTTCTTTGCAGGGTGCATTGCCCACATGTTTCCCATAGCCTGCCTGCACAGTGCAGTGGGAGCTTTCACTCTAAATGCTTTGGTGGCACAGCTTGATGAGGACGGGAGAATCTGCCTGCTTTTGAAGCAATTCTGTGTCTGATCTAGCTAAAAAGATTGCCTAATGAATTTGAGCTGTGTTTTAAATTTAAAAAAGGACTGACAAATGGCTGGTTTTCTTTAGAAAAAGGAAATGGATAGAGATTGGGATGTAGGCTAAATGTGATTAAGACGCTTCTCAGCATAACTGGGGTTATAGAGAGGTTTTGGGTATTGAGCTGAATTTGCTCAAGTTGAGTGCACTGAAGGGGATAGAAAAGCACAAATTTTGAGTTGAGTCTATTGTAACTTCAAGAGAAAATGAGATATTTTTACTTCCTTTTCACTGCCCACCATTTGTTATACGCATTTGTCGTATTGCATAAAATGGCATTTTAAGATACTGGTAGTGGATAACATTTTTGAAAAGTACTTATGGCTGAAACCATTTAGAAAATTACATTTTAACTACATGAATAGATGAATGTATCTTGTGGTAGAAAATTTGTTTTAACGTAGTAGTTAGAATTCTGATAGAAATATGTGGTAAATGCCCAACAGAAGCAAGTAAACAATCTTCCTGACCTGAAGAACAGAACTTGCATAGTTAACACAAAAGATTAGGGACATGAAGAAAAATAAAAAAAGAATTTACTGGATCGGATATAAGTTGATACTACTTTCAGGCACATATTTATATTTTTCTTCACTCCTCAGAGGTCAGCAAGATTTATAAAGGGAAATACCACAGAAAGTTTTACTACTGTCATGTGAGACAAAACAAATGGAGTCTAGTTAGCTGCACTAAATGGGTGGTACACTGAAGTGTGAATATTCCATCTGATAAAAGGAAAGTTAGTAACAGCAGTGTCAAATAAGAAGCGGATATACTCTAATAATGGAATTCTTGAAGTAAGAATTTGGAATGGAAGATGCTTCCCTTGTACAGCAGTATTTTTGGTGCAGATATCCTGTTAAAAGGGCAGCTTCATCTATTTCTTCTAATGGAATGCAGTTAGTACCATCAGCTTATATGTGGAACCGATACATTTACTATTTTTAGAATGACAACTGTATTTGTCTTTCTATACATACAAACTAGGACTAATTCAACAGCTGAGATTAAAAAACTAAGTACTCAAAAATCATGACTGAATGTAAAAATACAAGAAAAAGTGGTTAATGCAGTACAACTGTATCATGGGAAATTTGTGGCTGGCCTAAATGATTGTAGTCCCATTGATGTCAAAGGTTGCCTGATAAAGGTTTGTTCAGCATAACCTTGGGAATAGTCTTATTACATATCTAAAATTGGGTAGAGGCCCAAAGGATTTAGGCAAGTAGAGCCTGACAAGTAACCATAAAAGCTTTCTGTCACATCATGTATTCTATGTATGCTATGTGTGAAAAGCATTTTTAGAGATAGTCAGATACTGAGGGTGAAAGTACATAGCTCTGGGACCGCTGTATGAAAACTAGGCTCTTTAGTCACCATGAACACAAAGGTGCTGAGCATCAGTGAAGAAATGAATACCTCTAGAAGTAACTCAACAGAATGTTTCCGTCCAAAAAATGTCAGTTTTAAAGTACCATGTCTCAGACCTCTTTTGGGCTAGGAGCATGAACGTTGTGTCATTGGAAATGAATTCATTCTTGTGTTCTTTCCAGTGGACCACAAAAGAGTTGTGTGCAGCCCAAGCAGCTCCCATTGTCTTTTAAGGTGTGTGAGATTTTTATGTGTAGAAAACCCTTTTTAGGACTGTTTGACTCATGAAAAGTCAAAAAAGAAAGGAGGTATCTGCGGATAGTCTTCATAATTTTTGTTATAAAGTAATATATAAGGTATTATAAAAGCAATAGGAGCAGGAATTAGGAACAGGTTAATATTTAAAATATTTAATGGTGATTTAGAAATCAGACTGCATTTAAAAAAAATTGTGTATCCAGTGGTCCCTCCAGGGACCTAGCTCCAGACAGTAGAAAGCGGCTTACTGCAAACTCTGGTCTGTTTGTGAACATACTTTTCTACCTTCATAACCTGTCATTCATCTTTGTAGCCTGTTACTCCTCCCTTTCTGGCCTGGGGATTTTGGTGCAGTTGCACCACTTGATCTCCTTTCTGCACCTTCCTTTCTCCCAGCAGCTCTAATCCAAGGGGCATCAGGAGTCTCAAGATGCCTGCAGATATGCTTACAATGATGAATGCAATGGGTATCCAAATGAACAAGCCTAGGTACCAACAGGTACTGGACCTCTGCACAGGTTAATGTGTCCTGCCTGGACATAGAATCATAGAATAGTTTGGGTGGGAAGGGACATTTAAAGGTTATCTAGTCCACACCCCCTGCCGTGGGCAGGGACATCTTCAACTAGATCAGGTTGCTCAGAGCCCTGTCCAACCTGGCCTTGAAGGTTTCCAGGGACAGGGTATCCACCACCTCTCTGGGCAACTTGTGCCAGTGTTTCACCACCCTCAGCATAAAAAATTTCTTCCTTCTATCTAGTCTAAATCTACCCCCCTTTAGTTTAAAGCCATTCCCCCTTGTCCTGTTGCAACAGGCCCTGCCAAAATGTTTGTCCCTATCTTTCTTAAAAGCCCCCTTTAAGTACTGATAGGCTGCAATAAGGTGTCCCCGAAGCCTTCTCTTCTCTAGGCTGAACAACCCCAACTCTCTCAGCCTTTCTTCATAGCAGAGGTGTTCCATCCCCCTGATCGCTTTCGTGGCCCTCCTCTGGACCTGCTTCAATGGGTCTATGTCTTTCTGATGCTGAGGGCTCCAGAGCTGGGCACAGTACTCCAGGTACTGAGTTTGTTGTCTCTCAACAAACAAAAGTCTCCCTTTGGAGGGAAGACTTTCTGCTCCACTCTTTTCTTTCTGGTGTTATTTTCAGTTGTGAACTGTTGTGGCTTGTTAGCACAGTTTTTCCATGACTGTAAGTGTAGTAGAGAGAGGAATAATGGGGAAGAGTTGACATGGATGTAAGTGACAATGAGAATCTGGGAAATGTTAATAGGGCTATAGGGAGAAATGAGAGCACGGAGGAGGATCCAGTAGTGGGTAGGTTACCTAGGGGTCTGGATTTGGCTCATTGGTGATTTTCCTAGAAAACTAGGAATTGTCAGTAAAAAATTGAGAATCTGGGAAAGGTTTTTTGAGTTTTGGAGAAGATTGAGTAGAGTAGGAGCCTATACCTTGAGCCAGCTATGGTTATGAAACATAGTGGCAAAACCTGTATTAATACTAAATATTCCTTTTAAAAAAAAAATCTTTCCAGGCAGAGAGAGAGAAACTGTGTTTACAGGCTATATTTTTTTTTTAATTCTTCTGAAAAACCAAATGAATACATGAATTGTATGTTGGTAGTTCCCCTGACTGACCTACTAGTAATTGGCTCTATTAATCTCCCACAATTGCAAAATCTGGAAAGGGTTAACAAATGGCCTAATTACCTTCCTCATCTGTGCTCACCAGGCAGAAATACTGCTTAAAAAAAAAAAAAAAAATCACAGGAGTAAAACCTGAAGCTAAAGCAGAGTGTAAGCTAATTCCAGAAAGAGGGAGCATGAGGTTGAAGACACTGCTGTGCAGGTGAGAGGCAACAAGAGAGAAAGGAACAGTTTTTCCTCTGGGCACACAAAACCTTTGCTTGCCTTTGACCCGCATGATCTAGAAATCAGTGGTGTTTAGAGGTCCTATGTCTATTTGGTAACAAAATGTTAATTTGATAGGTGTTCCACTTTATTGTAATCATAATCAGGGTGAGGGATAGCTGATAACATCTTCAGCAGTGAATAGTAGGCCAGTAGTAGCAGAGAAAGAGCTGTGCTGGACCTGACCCCATGTAACCCTCTGGAAGCTGGTTGTAGATAGGTAATGCTTGCTTTTTGGCCGAAACAGGGGAACCCCATTGTCTTCCAGACTATGTGTGACCTCTTGGGGCTGCTGGACAGGGAGCTGAACATGCAGTGGGCAAGGATTAAAGGAGACCAGCCACCCCACAGGCTGCAGTAGCAAGAGTGTAGGTAGCAGGCTGAGGAAAATGATTATTCTCCTCTGGTACTTGTGAGACTACATTTGCAGTAGTGCTTGCAGCCTGGGGCTCCCTAATACAAGACAGACATTGAACTGGAGCAAATCCAGTGCAGGCCACCAAGCTGGTCAGAGGTCTGGAGACTACAACATATGATAAGAGGCTGAGACCTGGGTTGGCTCAGCCTTGAGAAGGAGGGCAAACATGAAACCTTAAGGCTGTATTCAGCTGCCTAATGGGAGGGTATGGAGGAGACAGAAACAGAAACTTCTTGTGGATATGCAGTAATAGGACAAGAGACAACGGATTTAAGTTGCAATGCAGTAAAATCCATTTAGATATTAAGAGGTGTTTGTTAGTTTGGGATTTTTTTTATTACCAGGAGAGTGGTCAAAACACTGGAACAGGGGCCCAGAGAAGCTGTGCAGTCTCCACTCTTGGAAATCTTAAAACTTGCCTTGACAAGACTAAGCGACTTGATCTTGCTGGCCATTTGAGTGAGGCGCTGGACCAGGTGGCCTCCAGAGGTCATATTCTGTGATACTATGCATCAGTGCAAATCCTATCCTAGCATTGCATACGTCGGCAGTGAGATGCACTGTCTTTCACTAACTTAGTGATGTTTCATAAACAAGT
>NW_008825433.1:461556-472572 GCF_000699105.1 Pygoscelis adeliae
TGTTTCAGAGAATAATGGAGCTATTAGTGACAAGCAGGGTCTCTTTATAAAGAACTAATATTGCCAGGCAAACTAGGTTATACTCCTAGATAAAACCATAAAAATGGAAGCTGAAGGGAAGGCAAGGAATGATATATTGTAGCTATTACGATATTTGGATTTTAGTGCAGCACTTGATACAGTGTCTCCTTAAAGTGATATTTGCTAGATTAATTTAAATTAGGGTGGATATCTGATGGAGATCTGAATACTTGGACCAAAAACTTTCTCAGAGATTGGGAACAAATGTAAGGATTGATTTCTCCACAGCTAGGTCTTTATAAGATGCATAAAGTTAGTTCTGTTCTTATATAACTTTCCTATTAGGATAAGAAGAGATGATGTAATAGTTACAATAATTATTGTGATGAAACCTGGCCCTGGAGCAGACTTGGACTTTTTCCTCCTCAATTATTGATGTATATGTTTTGTGTGTGTTCCTGGTGTCTTAATGTTTTCAGTAAGTTATCGTCACTAATTACCTCAGAGTGGGTGTAAGCACACACTAATGACATTAACAGATATGATCAAATTGAAGTGAATCACATGCATCACTAAAAGTAGGAGAAGAAGGACAAAGTGAACTAATAAAAACATAAATTAACAATATGATGCTCCACTTGGTAAAAAGTATGTGAAGGTTTGAGGGGAAATATAATCCAAAGCTCAGATAATCATAAGGGAGGTAAAGTATAAGAGGCTGAAAGTACTTCTGGTCTTAACAGAAAGGAAATAGATTTTTTGCTGTGTATTGGGGTTTTGCTTTTAGACTACAAATGTATGCTCATGCACAAATGAGTAGATGGCAGAAGGATATGCTTGCTCTGGACAGCATAACTACAGTGTGAACACTCCCCTGTTTCTGGAGAACAGATGGTGTGTTTTTTGGGGTCCTGACCTCTTACTGATTTTTCTTCATCAAATGTTCTTGTGTTCTTAATTTTGCATTTCTCCTTAAGTTCTTTCTTACATATTGATAATTCTCTAGCGCTGAGCTGAACTTCTTAAGTCTGTTACAGGTGGACAGCCATGATATAGACTGAAATTGGATTTGAGAAAGGCAGGTGAGACTAACTGGGAATGTCCAGGCATGCAAGTTACAAGTCAGTGTAAGAAGTGCTGTGTGAAACCCAATAGACTTTGTTCACTTAGAAACTTTGATTAGGAGAGTGATGTGTTGGTTTTGCTGAACTATTAAACTGGAGTGACAAGTTGGGGGGGGGGAGGAGTGGAAGGAGAGAGAGAAAGTGGTTACTGCATATCTCCAGTCTCACATGCCACCTAAATAGTCAGTGTCTCAAACTAATTAAACAAAAGTCTTCACTTGCTTTAATGAGACCCAGATTGCTGCTATCTGTCACAAAACTTGCTTTCTCACTGTGCTTTTGTGGATAGGGTGTCTTCTGTGCCTACTGACCGTGGGCTGATGTTAAACTCCCAGAATGCCCTTGAATGCATCAGTGCAGGTCAGAGAAGAGACCTTCTTGCTAGAAGATAAGTGCAGTTGTGGAAAAAAGAAGATAAAATTTTCTGCGTTCCTCTCAAAAGGACCCTTTAAAGTTCATGGAGGTTATGACTCATGCTTCTGCACTCCTCTGCCCAAATAGCTGGGAGACTCAAGATGTTCCCAGTGGTACTGTCCATCCCTAAGACTAGGCAGCTTTTGATGTAGGACTGCTGTGCCCTTGATTGCTGCTACCTTCCCTCTTTCTCAAGCAAATGAGTTCTGTGCATTATGTGACAAATTCTCTTTGGAGTTGTCAGGGACATCTAATGAAAATGTCTGGTTTGGTAGTTAGGGTGGTATGTCTGCAACTTGTAGAGAAACAAAAGTGTCAGTAATTACCAGAATTGTTTTCTTCTTTATAAAGAAGATGCCTGGCGACCAATGGATATCTGCCTCAGAGGTTTCTTTCTGTCTGTCTCTTTTTTTCCCTTTTTTCTTCCTTCCCCTCTTTTCCCCTCTGTGGACTTTTTTGGCCTTGGCTCTTCGATAACTTCAAGAATAATTTTTTTTCTCTCTCTCTGAAACTGTTGGTGTACAGCTTGGATGAGGTACTGGCATTATTTTGCAGTAAGGAGCACAGATGCTCTAGGAGGGATGAAAAAAAGAAGCCATGAAGGTAAAAGGTGTTAGTTTCCCTTGTTAGATTATTGAGGTTAAGAACAGTGAGTATTAATTGTGCTGTATTATTGAAGAGATGCTCCTGTGCTCTGAAGAGGTTAGTCAGCTCTGCAGTGTTTCTCCAGAGAGGACTTTTCAGTGCTTAGGAATCTTTACTCTCAGCCTCTTCAGCCTTTAGGATGATTAAACTTTCTTTGCACCTCTTGAAGAGGAAAAGATGAAGTGTAGTACAGAGTGAAAAAGAGCTTTTATTTTTAGGAAGCTAATTATGTGGATATCAGCCTGACACAATACCATTTGGTCTGTACTTGTTTGGCCCTTATTAAGACAATATTTAGGCCCTCATAATTTGTAATTTATCTCCTTAAGCCTCAGGGGCACAGCAGAATCGCTCAGAAAAGTTACATGTGAAACTTCTTGTGAGGCATAGTCTCCAAAGATGAGGCTGAGTTCTTAATTTCAAAGAACATCAGCTTACCAGTTGTCAGTCTATGCGGTCTCCTGTCACTTGCATGCATTTTCTCCTCTGCTATGTGTGAGTATGCTTGATATATGACATAAAAATGTTTGTCAAATAAACTGACAAATCAGACTATTGCTGTTTTGAACAGTTTGAATATGACCTGATTTTGTATCTTAAGCTCTTAAAGCTCTTCTTAAGCTCATTAAAACTGCTACATGTAACCCTATTAATGACAGTAGACCACTTGGGGTAGCTGGGATATTTACCTAAAAATCTCTGCTATTGCATGGGACCAGACTAGGGACACCAGTGGTGCTTTTCTCTTAATCTCTTGCCATGGTTTGTAATATTTGTAGTTTTGGTCTTTTACTATTGAGAGCAAAGCTCTCCTTAGGAAGTTAAGTGTTCGTGGTCATTGGGATGCTTGGATGCGTAGGGAATGCACACTTTGTGGTCTCTTCTGTGCTGCAGAAGGAAATTTGGAAAATAAACTCATCAGTCCTGGCTGTATGTTTTGCCTAGGTAAATTAGTCTGCAGTTGACAATGGAGCCCAATTTTAGCCTATACTACTATTTTATAATCAGCCATTGGACTAGGATAAGGCTTGCTAACAAGAAAAGCAATTCACTTTACAGATGAATATCTTTTTCTAAATTAGAATTACATTAGTACAGTTATGGAACTATAAACAACACTGCAACCTGTGTTCACCTGCACGACCCAAATGTAACCACTTGGCTGAAAGGAATTCTTCAGAGTGAGGGGACAAATATTTAAGACCTGTCTGAACAAGACTGCTTTATGTGTGGGTGTTTTGGCAGGGCCGTTCCAAGATTTTGCTAGGAAAATTAGCTAGACTGTCTTTAGAAACCATTTCAGAATGTACTTCACAGCAAACTTCATATGCAATAGCATTAATTGGTACTGCTGAGAAGTGGCTTACAAATGAATGAAAATACTTGTGTCAGTGTGGCACTAATAAACCCTCTTACTTAAAAATAAATAAAATTGACTGAACTGTTAGATTGTTGCTATGTAAATAACCTTCCTGCCCTCCCTTTGAGCTTTTAAACATGTTTTGGGGGTGATTGGTTTCACCGCTTTTATGAAAAACAGCTCTGGCTATTGCTGCACAGGCTAACATCTTTGCAAGGCTTACCAACCAAATATAACAGTGTTTATCTACAGAAGGAGAGGCACAACTATTCTATATGATTCTGATGCGTAGATATAGTAGAATTTCAAAGAAGTGGTGAAAAGACAGGAATTAGAAGTAACAAACGCAAGCTAAGTAATCAGCCGGCTGGAAATCTGGATAATGCCAGAATTCAGAGTGTAAATGGCGCGGTCTTAAACTTGTATAAATCCAGCAATGACAGTCTAAGGAAAACTCTCCGTTCAATGTAGAGAACTGTGTTTGCCCAAATCATGGGAGCCCTGCTCTCCGGGGGTCCTGCCCTGTGTGTAATTCGTTGGCATTCTCTGCTCGTGTAAGGTGTACCAGGAGGTGTGGCTGGCTGAGAGACTGACCTTTCTGCTAGGCTTCTCTCATGGGTCTATTGAGGCATGAACTAGTGCAGAGCACTCACTGATATTTATTTATGTTTTTTTTAAATACATAAACTTAGATGGAAAGTAGGGGTGAAGAGGGAGTATTGTCACCAGAATTGTCATTATGAAAATCCTTTGCTAAGCTGTGCCTAACCCTGGAAGCGAGAGCTTTAAGAAGAGATGCCACGCATATATATCATACAAAAATACTAGCTGCTTGTACCAGTCCTGGATTCTGCTCTGGGTCTACACATCCAGGAGTTGAGCAAAGCAAAATCAGGCTTTCAGACAGCAAATCTTTTCCTGGACCTGGGCCAAATAATTTTCTGTTAAAAATGTAGTGCTTGAGATATTGTAGCCAAAAGTTTCACACTTCTATTAAACCATAAAATATATTTCTCCCTCCAGACAGTATATGGATTCTTAATATGTCCAAATTAATAAAAAGTTCTGTTCATTTGCAATTAAATCATAGCTCTTAAAGATCTACTTTAATGTATCCTAACAACCTGTTGAAAGTACTTTGTAGTTTGATTTTGTTATTGTAATTATACCATGTTCAAAAACAGCAATTGAATGACGTGATTTTATACTGATTAAAGCCTTAGACCTTTTTATTGCAAATTCGAATATATGAGAAAAGTACAATAATTAGTACTTTATTGGCTGTATAATTTAAAATTATGTAAATTACACAGCTACTAAACTACTCTAAGTGGAATATATGACCAATTTATTTTTAACTTACAGACAACGAGTAGTTCATTATATATAAGGATATTTGAGATGCATAATCTGGAATATCACTAAACCTTAAGAGTTCCTTTGCATTGGAAATTTCTAAATTTGAAAAAGAAAGCTAAATTGTTGTGTTTCCAATGGAAAATCTTTTGGTGTAGCTCAAGCCAGACAAACATCCCAGGGCCATCCTGCCGGCCTGCACTGCAGTCTGAAGTGGAGGAAGCTGGAGGAAGTCAGAGGAACTGGCTGTAGCTCGCTGAGTCCGTGTTGCCAGGGCACCTCATGACTGTACATTGCTGCCACGCAGATGCGCAAGAGTTCTCACTTTTATTCTGCTCTGGACTTTTCTTCTGCAGACTAACTGTGGGGCAGGATGGCAAAAATGTCTCTCCCAGCCTGGCGCAGGAGACTTCCCAGGGTAATGGGAATTCTTCACTGATCAGCTTTGAACAGTTTCCGTCTATTTTGTGCTCCTAATAATTCAGTTCTGCTCTGATCCCAGACGTGCTGGACATTGTAGTAGGTGGTTATCATATGTGCAGCATGGCATGACTCAAAACTGAGGGATGCTCTGAAACAGCAATTTTTGACAAAAATCAGAAAGGTTTAAGATCTGGTTTTGTCCTGTTGTGAAATAAGTGAAACCAAGCCTTTTATAGAACATTTCCTAGGAAGCAAAACCTATACAACTGGGCAGTTGAGAGACTGAGTGGGGAAATGGGTAGGAGATTTAGGTTTTGGGGAGGAATTGTGGGGTTTCTTGCACTGATTGAAAATTCCATTCTGGCTTCCTCAAAGCCTAGCTGGGATAGAAAAGAAAAAGCATGTTTGACGGAGAAAAGTGCTGTCGTAGGGTTTTTGGCTAAAATTCAACTTGCCAAAGATCATTGTAAATTCTGTGGGATATGGTCCCAAGACTGTCTTTCCCAGATATATTAAGTCTGGATTAAGGGTACCTACTAAGGATCAAAACTGTGGAGCTACATAATGAAAAGCACTTATGTTGTTAACTTGCTCTGCCAATTCAACTATTCAAAAATTTTAATGGGGTAAGTCTGTAATATGTACCAGGACTTCTGGATTAGTAATTGCCTGTGTGCATCACTTGAACTTTACTGAGTCTGTATTTTCAGCTCCTGGAGTAAAGGAAGCATATACTCCATCTAGCTCACCAAAAAAGCAACTGCATGTCCTTGCCTGATCAGGATCTGCATCAAATCTATAAAGTCACCATACCAGTGCATGGATTAATTATTCTGGAACCCTGTGGTCTTAAGCAGAGTATGCCAGCCAGGAGATATACCTATAAATCCTCCTTGCAGAGTCCTGTGTCTGAGAAGAGATGTGAGAGCTTGTCCCGTAATGCTCTGTCCATGCACTTACGATAACTTAGCTCCTTGTGTCAACAGCCACATTTGCCAGAAAAAACGTACTGCTGAGTTTCTGATTACTTTACTATTTTGCTAAGTGATAGGAAAAATGTCTTTCATTTATTCTGTGGGAAAAGGAAAAGGTCAAGTCAGCTTAAAAGTTATAAGTAAATACAGAGGATGAAAAAGAGATAATTGTCTCTAACACATGATTTGTCAGTAAATCTGAGTTGAAACTTATTCTTTAAAATAGTATGTGGAGAGCAGGCAAAGCTTTGACTTTAACAACTTCTTCCTTATCTATTATTTCTACTCTTCATGTCTTTCATAATAAATTGATTTTACTTGTATAAATGGTATAACAGTTCTTTGCAATCATTTTTCTGGTCATGAATTAATGATTCAGGCTTATCTGTGAGGTTGACGTGTACTGTTTGGAACAATAAGGAAAAATAATAATATACTGGGGGATTAACAGTTCATGTTTCCTTTCTTCACTTGATGTATAAGAAGAGAAATAAATCAATTGAATTTAGTCTGCAGTTTTTTCTCTGCAGAGCTTATGTGCTGCAGAACAGTTCGAGCTACTCCAGCTTTGCTCTTTTCATAGCTTTTAACAGCTTGTTTTGGCATCCTTGATATCTGATACAACTCTATCTGCATTTTTATCTGTTTCCCTATTTGCCTCGAAGCGTGAAAACAAGATATATATTTGAAAGCTGTTTCCTGTGAAATGACATGTGATAGTTGTATGAATTTGTTTATCATTGACTAGGATTGTTCCATTACCTTAAAGTTCTGTTGATGTTTCTGTCATAAACCTTAGTTTTCGGGCATTTCAAGCAGGAAAGCTTTTCAATAACACTGGGACTTGTACTTCATTTATAAGTTATCACAAACACTTTTTTAATGTGTGAAAATGTGTTAAACTTTTAAGAACTAAAGCAGCTTTTCAGTTTTAATTCTAAATGCTTTTAGTTTTAATTTAACTGTTAATGTTCAGATAGCTTTAGTCTTGAAGACCTTGGGTAGTTCAGAGTTGTGTTGCGATTTCTTCCTGTACTATATAAACATTTTAGCCATGTTATTTCTAAATTCTCTGTAAAGAGTTTGCTTTCAAAAATAACCAGAACAAATGATAGATTTTTTTAGATAGTGATAGGAACACATAATTTTTAGTACGGCTCTCTTTTTTAGGTTTTCTGAAGGGAAATTTTGCTGAGTTTTGGGGCACACAGGAAAGATCACTTGTTTATCCAAGCATTTGCTTGAGAACGAAAAGTGTGTGGGTTGTGGCAAGATTGCTTCTGTAAGGTTGCTAGTAAATATAGTGAGCAATATCAGTACCAAGATTGAGCCTGAGAAGTCCATTGCTAATCCCCTTCCAGCCCTTTGCTTCTGCTTTTCAGCACAACTCCTTTTAGTCAGTCCCTGCTCAACCACACTAATTCTTCTCTTCTATATTTTAGCTGATCTCATGTGGCGCTACATCAAATGCTTTTCTGAAGTACAGATAGGTTGAATATACAATTTTCTCTTCTCCAGAAAATCGGTGCCAGTGGCATGTTATACCAAATCCTGATGCCTCACTCTTCATTGTTTCCTTGACATTTTTCCGATGTTCTGTCAGATAAGGCCAACTCCAACCCTGCAGTTCCTTTCTTGTTTTGCTTGAACTGATTTCCAACGGTAGAGCTCCCCTGAGCAAGGGAATGGTATTTTAACCATACTTTCCCATTGCTGAGTGTCTCTTGTGCTGCTTAAGGCTATCATATGTAGTGACAAAAGCCCCTGAACCCATCCTGTACCCTTACACTACAGCAGAGCTGACCATGTTGTTGCAAAACCCAGTTTGACCTGATGTGATGGATAAGAGGCTGCCCCATGGGAACTATACCAGTTGTTCTTTTTATTTCTGTTTCTGCAGTTTGGGACAATAATGACCCTGAATACATCCACCTACTATTTCAGAAAGTCCTACTATTTTATCTTTATCTGCAGATGGAGACTAATAAGTTTTAGTATTTCTACTCAATTGGAGTGGTACCTGCGAAACCTACCTTCTGTGTGTGCAAGATTAAACTTATGGTTGAGTTGCTATGGCCATGAGAAATGGAGTCCTCAGGGCAAAGACTTGTCATTGCCATATCTCTCCTTTGTGGTCATCCAGATCATGCTGTGTTCTTTGAGGCTGGTAGAGAGCTCTTCCTGCTGGTGAAGACCTTTGTTTGTCTCAATTGTTTTAAATCAGTATAGGTGGTAAAAAGATGGGTGGAGGGAGCAGCTGAAATGTGTCTCATGTTCCTTTCTTTAACAGTGAAATAGAAAAGTATGCCACTTCAAACCTTGGGTAATAGTCAGTTGAAATCTGTAACGCTACCTTGCATGCTGTTGAACCTAATCATTTTCTGCCAAGTGTCCTGTCTGATAGTATTGTGCTGAAGTGAATTCATTTTGTATCAAAAGTAGTAAACAGCTCAGTTCTGTGACAGAGATGCCTGAACAAAGCCTTTGGGCATGCTTGCTCTTGCACAGTTGATGAGAGGGATCTAGGGTATTTGCTAGGCTTGGCTCAGCGAGGGACATAGGAACCTTCATCCTTCTCTCTTCTCTTTGCACAATGGAGAGGAGGCAGTGGAAAGCATAAAGTCCCTCTAGAGTCTGGGGTAATGGCTAAGTACAAACTGCTTGGAAGACAAGTTGACAGGTTGCTTGTCCTTCCCCATCAGCCAACAGACTGAGCTGGATGCAAGTGCAATTGCATGCACTGTAATCTCTCTAGTGTAAGCCTTCTATAGGTGCTCTGGGATGCTTGTACTGCTAGAGGCGTACTGGCTTCGTGGAAGTTGTATAGCTGAGCGCTTCTCCCCATGGAGAGGCTGCAGGCTGAAATAGCTTAGCTGCTTGTAGCATGAACTATTTTTTTTTTAATAAACTTGGCATGATTATCCTTCAGCTGTTGCTGCAGGTCTCTTTTTCTGTGTGCAGTTTGTGTGTAATACTGGGGACAAAAGAGGGGATACATAAGGGCTAATTTGTGCTGTCATTTGACTTGGGATGGGGAGTAGATGTGAATGAGACTTTTGCTCTGAGGTGGCAGATCTTCTACTCCTTCTTTCCGTGGCCCAAAAGTGCAATTACCTCAAACTCTTTGGGGTGATGCCAGTGGCATGTGTTTCCTGGTAAACAGTGTTATTGGAATAACATTTGTGCTATCATTTTAAATACCAGCATAGCTTTGGGGCAGCAGTCAATTAAGATAATTTGCTAACTTTTTGTAGGGATTGAGAGATTAGCAGTTTGCAGTGCTTTTCCAGTGCCTTGCTCACCATAAGCTCTTAACTTAGTTTAATTAGCGTGTGGAAAAGAACATTCAGAGCCAGGTCAGTGCATGATGGATCAATTTTTAAGGGCTGTGATTTAAATGAGACTGGTTATTTAGCCTTCTGAAACTTGGCAAATGTTTGCTATTAATTAAAATTCCAGAATTTTATTGCAAAGTATCTGGTATCTATGTCTAGAATTCCTTTCTTTGCAATATGTCAGATTGTTTTCACTGAGACTGGTTGTGTGCATGTGACACAACTGATGGAAGTTGATGTAATAGTGTAGGTGTTAAAATCACCAATTCTTTCCTAGCTGTCAGGTGTCTCTGTAAATCATTAGTCTCCATCTTTTTAATTGAAAATGCAGTACTGTAATATATCAGAACTATAGGAAATAACCACCAAATAAGAGATTTTCCTAGACTTCTGAACCTTCTTCCTGCTGTCTTACGGATTCATCTGTGATCAGGCTACAAGTTTCTTAACGTACAATACCCCGAACCTGGTAGTACCTCAGCTTAGATTTTACTGGCATATCTTTATCCTAGTCTGCTTGTGTTTTCATACCAGTTGTTTTGTGTGCAAGAAAAGCCATTGCAATACCTCTCACATGCTTACTCACTCTTAGGTTATGTTACAAATATATTAATGACAAAAAGAGAGCCAAGGAGAATCTCCATCCTTTATTGGATGCGGGGGGGAACATTGTCACCGAGGATGAGGAAAAGGCTGAGGTACTTAATGCCTTCTTTGCCTCTGTCTTTAACAGGCACCAGTTATCCTCACGGTACTTGGCCCCCTGAGCTGGAAGACAGGTTACAAATATATTAATGACAAAAAGAGAGCCAAGGAGAATCTCCATCCTTTATTGGATGCGGGGGGGAACATTGTCACCGAGGATGAGGAAAAGGCTGAGGTACTTAATGCCTTCTTTGCCTCTGTCTTTAACAGGCACCAGTTATCCTCACGGTACTTGGCCCCCTGAGCTGGAAGACAGGGATGGTGAGCAGGATGAACCCCCCATAATCCAAGAGGAAGCCATCAACGACCTGCTACGCCACCTGGACGCTCACAAGTCTATGGGGCCAGATGGGATCCACCCGAGAGTGCTGAGAGAGCTGAGTTCATCTTGAGGGCGCTCACAAGGCATGTGCGGGACAACCAGGGCATCAGGCCCAGCCAGCATGGGTTCATGAAAGGCAGGTCCTGCTTGACCAGCCTGATCTCCTTCTATGACCAGGTGACCCGCCTAGTGGATGAGGGAAAGGCTGTGGATGTGGTCTACCTGGACTTCAGTAAGGCCTTTGACACCGTCTCCCACAGCATTCTCCTAGAGAAGCTGGCGGCTCACGGCTTAGACAGGTGTACTCTGCGCTGGGTCAAAAACTGGCTGGACGGCC
>NW_008825433.1:475109-477943 GCF_000699105.1 Pygoscelis adeliae
CATGCTGGCTGTCTCGAATCACCTCCCTGTCCTCCATGTGCCTTAGCATAGCTTCCAGGAGGATCTGTTCCATGATCTTCCCAGGCACAGAGGTGAGACTGACCGGCCTGTAGTTCCCCGGGTCTTCCTTTTTTCCCCTTTTTTAAAAATGGGGTTCTCTTTCCCCTTTTCCAGTCAGTGGGAACTTCTCCAGACTGCCACGACTTCTCAAATACGATGGATAGTGGCTCAGCAACTTCATCTGCCAGTTCCTTCAGGACCCACGGATGGACCTCATTGGGTCCCATGGGCTTGTGCGCCTTCTGGTGCCTTAGATGGTCTCGAACCTGATCTTCTCCCACAGTGGGGGGCTCTTCATTTTCCCAGTCCCCGCCTTTGCCTTCTGCGGCTTGGGCGGTGAGGCTCGAGCACTTGCCAATGAAGACTGAGGCAAAAAAGTCATTGAGTACCTCCGCCTTCTCCGTATCTCGGGTAACCAGGTCTCCTTTTTCATTCCGGAGAGGGCCCACATTTTCCCTCGTCTTCCTTTTTTCATTCTGGAGAGGGCCCACATTTTCCCTTCTTTTCCTTTTATCCCCAACGTACCTATAGAATCTTTTCTTGTTGCCCTTGATGGCCCTGGCCAGATTTAATTCTATGAGGGCTTTAGTTTTCCTAACCTGATCCCTGGCTGCTTGGACAATTTCTCTGTATTCCTCCCAGGCTACCTGTCCTTGCTTCCACCCTCTGTAGGCTTCCTTGTTGTGTTGGAGTTTGTCCAGGAGCTCCTTGTTCGTCCATGCAGGCCTCCTGGCATTTTTGCCTGGCTTCCTCAGTGAATTATTATGGTGGCTTAAATGAAACATGTTGTAGTCAGGACTGGTTCATTGTGAATGAAAATCTGGGTTTTCACTAGGGACCCAACTCCAATTTGATTTGTATAGAAAAAGGATCTTTACAAAGTGATAAATGGAAAACCAATGGATTGTGGAGAGATGTCCAATAGTGCTATGGAGATAAGGGTTAACTGCATTTTCTTTAACGTCTTTATTAATGATCTGAAAAGTCAGCTAAACAGCATATTAATCTGCATAAGCAGATGATGATAAATGTGGAAGCCTTTGCGAATGCATGAGCTGATATGGGAAAAATGCTGAGGTGTACCTACAGAGCTTTGAAAAATGGGTAAGAAACAGGGAAACAAACAAATTTTCCAGATTTATTCTGGAAAAATTAGTATAGTGAACATGTTTGGTGCAAATAGAGTTGGGAATTTAATTACTTAATATGAGAAATAATTTGCCTACCTGTACAGTATGTTTGTTCCTATCTTCCTGAAGTAATGGTGTTTCCCTGGTGCTGGAGCACATAAGCATTTTTGGTGCTTTAGTTTCAAAGATTCAAGAGTGATCACAAATCAGTACTGGTTTGGAACAAGGTTTGACACATTGATGCTGGCTGAAGGGATAACCCTTAAAAGAGTTTAGGGTTGTTAACTTTTTGGGTTTGACTCAGAATTTGAAGATTTTGGCTTGTAATTGTCAACTTTGGAGATAGCTTCAAGCTGGAAGGTGGGTTATTTTTTTTTTTTAATTTGTTTTATTTATTTTTGAAGTGGATTCCGTAAACTCTTCACTTAGTGTCTTTTACCCTTGGGAAAGGGATTCCTCTTTCTGAAAAATATCTTGCCTTTGTAATGTTTCTTGGTTATCAAGCTACCTTAGACAGAACTTAGATAGTACAGTCTGTCAGCTGACTAAAACTCATGTGTCCTACATGTTTGTAATAGTGACAGCATGTTTTGTAATTTTAAACAGTTTGTTTCAGCCAGTGTACAATTTTTCTAAGGTTTTTGGAAGCTGAATGAAATATGTAGCTATTGACATCCTACCTGGTAATTTAGGAATGTTAATGAACACTAGCTCATAGCGCAGTGAGGCTAGAAGAAATGGTAACATACCAGAAGCCTGACTTTTGTTCTTAGTGGAAATATAAACAAAAGTAATTTTGCTAGAATAAATTATACCTTTTTTTTAATTACAGTATTTAATACCCAAATGGATGCAAATAGCTGATATGTCTGATTGTGTATGTAATAACCTAAACTAATCATTATTACAACATCCCTTTTAAGATGAAGCTGAAAAGAAATAGTTAAAATAAGTTAATAATACATTGAAAGACCAAAAGAGAAATTTTAGGTCTGAGGTGACTATTATTCAATCACCTATTAGAGCTGATTAAATATGTGGTAAAGTTCTTTGGAAGTGTATACATTTGCATAAACCCCCCTAAAATCTATTTTATCTATCAGTTTGTGGTCACTGTACGTTATGAACTGTGTGAAAACACATGTAGGGGCACAGTGAAAGGTTAACATTAAATCTGGAATTCCCTAAACTCTGTGGGTTTGATCATGTAGCCTCCTTAATTTGTCATTAATATACTCTTCTTTTACTATTTTTCACATGGGAGGAAGAAACAGTGAAGGAAAAGCCTCTAGAGCTTTCATGGGATGCTGGCATGCAAAAAATAAAATAAAAAATTCGGAGGGAACCTGACAAAATCTTTAGTTTTAAAGACTGTTTGGTTAGGTACCTCTTGAATTTTGCTACCAGTGTTTGAAATTGCATGGGAATTTTCCTAGTCTCAGACAGACTAATATTCACTCTACCTAGAAATCTTAAGTATTTATCCCATGTGAACCCAGAGTCAGGGTTTCTGGACTGCCATCCTGGCCTTTGCTTGCTCCAGTGTATGGGGTGGAGAGGTAGTATAGGTGTTATATGACCTGCATAAACGCACTTCATTCCTGCAGTGTCTCCTTTGGTCTTCTGTACTGGATTACATGGCTC
>NW_008825433.1:477988-492334 GCF_000699105.1 Pygoscelis adeliae
GAGTAGAGTGTAAGATCTTAGGGTTCAGAATGTAATCACTAACTCTTCTTTTCTGGCTTTTATGTGGCCAGCAGCCTGGATTTGTCCTTGGTACAGGTGAACAAGAACGTTCTAACTTTAGGAGGACTATGCTTGCTTGAGCCAGATCTGAATTTGCCCCAACTCTTCTAAATGGGTGAGTTATTACAGAGTATCCACAAATGCAAAGTGCAGCGCCAGGAGATTTGATAAGTTTAAATTTAGCCAAGCCATTAAAGTTACTAAAAAATACTGATATTTTTTCCTTCATGTTCCTCGAAAGATTTTCAGTAGTCTGGATTTCTTCCATCTTTGTCATGTGTCTCTAAACCTCTCTTTTTCTATTCCTTCAGTTAACTCTGTGACAAAATGAAAATGATTTTAGAGCTTTTTTTTTTATTTTATTCCAATGGGCCCTGTGACAGTAAAATGCTGGCAATAGTTTCTGATTAGACTTTTTGTTTTATTATCCAATTCTTTAATCCACAGTAATCATCCCTTGGTTGCTAACTAGTTGCTAAGAAGGATAGATTGCCTTCAGACAGACCTTTCTGGGAAATGGTCCAGTTCCTTGCTTGCCTATTTTAATCTCGTTTGCTGTTAGAATTATGCAATGTTACAGGATAACACAAGTCAGACACAACAATCCTGCTTCGTTGGTTGGAAGACAACACATGCTCTCTGCAGACTAATATCAAATAATATGCTCAGTGCTTTGTATCTCACTGGTGTTTTGTTATGCGATCATGTGGATTTCTGTTTTGCTCGCTAAGAGAAAGCAGGATAATAGTGTTGTGCTATGCTGGCTGTTATGTGAAGATGATTAATTTGTTAATCAGGCTACAGGATTTGATACAGGGCAGCTTGATGAGCCTCTTATAGGCTAAATAAATGAAATGAAATTTTCAAAGCTATTGATTGGGTATATTTTGATTATGGCATAGCAGAGATTGACTAGATACTGGACAAAATAATGGCATTTTGACTAATTTGTTTTAGGAGAAGTGAGAATAACAAGTCTGATTAAAACAGTAGCACCAGAGACCGAAATGCATTTTGTTTGAATGCATCTGGCCCTATTACAGAACACATGGGGCACTAGCTATAGCCCATTAGCTCAGCTAAAATATGATGTTGTGTGTTCTGGGCTGGGCTGTGCCTGGCTGCCCATTTGTATCTAAATTGGGAAGAGGAAGAAAACCCACACCTATTCCCTCCCAGAACAACTGGCGCAGCCAGGCTTTATAATGAACTGCAGATGTAATATTTTGGTGTTCTCAGCATTGCAAAGGCTGTCCAAGAGTAGGGGGCAGGACCAGATGGTAGAAAGCAATAGGGCTGGTCTAGTTAGGAAAAAGGGGAGAAGCAACCAAGTGCTTTGGTGTGTGTATATGTATAAAACTTTGCCAATATATCATGGTGTTACTGTGGGTAACTGTGTGTTAAACCTGCTCTCGGTGTCAGCATTTTGCTTTGCAAATTGATGAATCTGAGGCAAAACTGGAAACATGATGCAGTCAAACACCTTTCCCACACGGGGGTGAGTCAGTAGTGCTTTTTGGCCCAGAATCCGGGGCCTCCCTGCTCCAGCCATGAAGCTGTTCCTGCTGCCTACTGGAGATGCAACTTCTGAACTGACAGTTTATGCTCAAGTGTTCACTCGTTTATTATTTAAGATGAGGAGATTTTCAGTTTTGTCATATTTTTGTGACATCTGGACTTTCAGGAAAATTTGATGTATTTATTTGTTCTTGGTTCTGAACTTGGGGCCTGCATTTTGATACCTCCTCTGAAGTGCTCTGTTTCCACACAACTGCTGAAGTTTTTGAGAAACTGAATTGTCTCCTTCCCATGCTTTTAAGGAAGAGTTTTATCATCCAGGCTTTGTCTGGGTGCTAGGATTTAGACTGTGAATCTGTATGTTTATTACACACAGGCATGCATGATGCCAATGTGTTTTAAAATAATTTTTCCCAACAATCACTGCTTCACATGTCTTATCTCTGTAGCATTTATTATTGTCATATTGCATGATCTCACAAGTTCTCCCACCATCAAAAATCCTCTTCCCATACATAAAAGTAAAGATTTTACTCTGAGGGCAAACTTAAATTTTCTCTTGCTGTTTAAAAATCATCTCTATTCACATGAGAACTCACTTTATCTTGATCTAGTAGTGAAGTAAAAATACCATACTAATGGCTTTAGTGTGTTAAGTTAAAACAATGTCAGAAGCTTAGAAATACTATGTTCTGGTCATATCTTGCTTTTGTGTGGAGACTCTGCAAGCAAAAAAGTTCTTGTGTTTACAGAGCTCCAGGTCTTTTTGCACTGACTTTCTTCAATATAGGCTGGATATTAGAAATTGAAGGTGTCCAGGTCCTGTGCACATAATCTCAATTCAGATTAGTAGTTAGTTTGGGCTTCCTACACCTATTACTGCAAAGCAAGCAACCATGATGCTTTAATCCTCCTTTGCTTTTTCTCCGGATGCTGCACTGCTCAGTTTTATCAGGCCTGAGGAGGACCTAGGATTTCAGTGTAGGATGAAAAATAGCAGCTAAAGATTGATGAGGAGGGAAAAGCTTGGCAGAAAATGCTTAGACTTGAGCAGATTTACTGTGGGTAATGAGCACAAGTGACAAAGGGAAACCTGAAAAATATCTGTCTTAAAATAGATAAATGTAAATGTAGACCAGACAAAGAGCAAAATATATATACTTTTTCAGTTACAGATGAGCTCTGTGTTGCAAAAATTTTTTTCTGTTTTGGAAAGTCGGTAGTAGTACTTCAGATTTATCAGCCTGTTAAGAGAAAATGTACCATTAGCAAAAATCGCAAGACACTTACAACATCCATTGTTCCTGAAAAACTAATGTTAAATGATTTGGAGAATAAGTTATGTGGCTGGATGAGTTCCATGGTTTTCTACTTATTAATTCTGATGATACTATATTAGGTGTTCATTTGGCAACACTATAAATAGGGAGTTGGATTGGGTTTCGCCTTGTTTCTTTCTCTAGAGAATAGATTTATTGCTAATAAGTATCACTTAGGGAGGTGGAAAATATCTTTTGTTTCAATAGTCATTCAGCAACACAACTGCTCATTACTAGCTCAGTGAGTCAGCGTTTTCAGAAATGACTAGCAATTTTGTATACTTCAATTTCTGGCTACCCAATTTGAGAGGCCATAAAAAGGCCTGTGTTGTATGTTTTTTTTTTTTTCTTCCCTAAGGAAGAAAAAGGAAATTCTGATGATCAGCCTTCTAGAAATCTTAGTGAATGCAAAAAACTTAGATTCTCTTGAATTCGACATACACTATCTCCTTCAGTGCTGCAGAGGGGATAAGAGCCAGTTCTTAAATGTATTGATCACTATTCCATGCTCTGAAATGATATAGAAGGACACTTGATTCTCTAACTTTACAATAACTTTCATGAAATATTTAATGCTTGTCTGATTTATTCCTCTCTGCATAATGTAATCTAAAAGAATGGTTTCGTTAATTATTTACATTGTGCTACTGATGCTATTTCTCTCCAAGTGCTTTCCAGCAGTAGTTGTTTCTGCTTATTACAGGAGAGACTTTAAAAGGCAGATCTTGTCAAGAAAGTAGAATGATAACCTGTCTGTCTCATTTGTATCTGTGTGTGTTTATAACGTGTGTGCTGGGTAGAAAATACTGACAGGGCTGAAGCAAGAAAAAGGCCTTGATGGGACTTGTGATTGTGCCTCTTAGGGCTCCTCATGGCTATATTGGCAGGATGAGAAGCTGAAAAGGGCAGTTCAGAGAGGTTTTTGAAGCAGTGGTAGTGTAGAGTAAAGAACATTAAAGAACCTGAGTGAGGTGCCTGAGGGTGATGATCCAGCATCACTGCAGGACTCTAAACAGCTTGCAAGGTGGTTGCGGGCAAGCTTTTGCTCCTGTAATCTTGTTTTAATAGGGTGTAAGTCTGACAGCCAGCAGTGAACTTGGCAGCAGTGGCAAAGGAGGGAGGAAGGCTGCCAGGGCTTTCTAAGGATGCATGAAAAAAAGGCTTTTGAGTCTTTAGGTCCCATGGGTTCTGCTGTCAGTGATCTCCCTGGCTGCCTGAAACCCACTCAAGTAAACATAAGAAAAGGAGAGCTGCCAGTGCTGACCCCCCCGTCGAAGGCTCTGCTTGCTGACTCTGCTGGCTCCTGTCAGAGTGTGGGGCAGGAGAGCGGTGCAGCCCTTCTGCCTCCTGCAGAAGCTGACTGGCTTCTCTGTGCAGCAGCTGGAGCATTGTGCTACTCGTAGTGCAGCGGGGAGCAGCATCTCCAACTTCATAGGAGGGAGAGGAGCAGGCTGACGTCTACATTTCCCTCTTTGATCGCTCTTTCAAAAGCAACACTCCTAAAGGGGAAAAATCATTCCCAGTTTCTAATGGCTTGTCCAGCAAAGGTCAAAGGGCATTCAAGGAGCTGTTTCTTAAAGGTGGCATGACTTAGCTTCTCAGATAGTATTACTTGGCATAGTCAGGTGGTAGGTGAGCAATGGTTAACTATACTAACAAACAAGCTGGAAATTTTATTTAAGGAGATAAATCACAGGAAAAAGACCCTTGTAGATATTCCATAACAGGTGCTACTGGAGACATAAGTGAGGGGTTTTTGTATTTTTTTAATATTGGAAACAGTGAAACCTGGTTTATAATCACATCAATGCTGTTTAAAGTGGTTTTTAATTAAGCTCTTTGATAAATGCCACCTTAATACAATAAACAGCAAGCAGGTGTTTTGGGTTTTTTTTTTTTGACTTAGCACATCCTTTAGCTTTCTCAAGGACTGTAATTCAGTCCTACACAACTTCAGGTTATTTACTGCAGTGTATTCTACTAGGAAGTAGTAGGTTTCCCACCCCCACTTTTGGTAGGGGGAGAGGAAATAAAGTTCTTGTGTGAGTGGAGGACTTCTCCTGGGTTGCAGAGGTGTGCTGTGCAGGCTAGAATCTAGCTCAGGGCATCCCCCGAGAAGAACAAGCCAGATTCTTCTCTCTGATACAGTGGTAAAAATTAGGAATAATCTTAGTCAATTGATTTGCACTAGTATGAGAAAAGAATAAGGGCCAGCTGGTGAAGCTGGTTAAGCAGTTTAACTACTGAATTGGCTCTGATTCACTTGCTGACCAGGTTACTAACTGCTGATGCTCAGGGGTGTAGTAACATGTTTCTGGACAAGATATACTCCACTTTGTGAGGTACAGCTATTCCAAGAATAAAAACTATGCAGTGGTTTGTAGGAGATAAGGTGTAACAACATCTAGCCTCTGTTAGTCGTATGGGACCTGCATCACTGTACATGCTTGTTGACTCAGTCCAACAGTCAGAATAATCCTACTGACTTTCAGCACAGCAGACCATGCATTAGCTCATGACTGAGAGGAGTGCTGTTGGTTAATTTTATGCTTTATAATAAAGCAGCAACAAAAAAATTGTTGTAATTTTTTAAAGCTTTGCTAAGCATGAGTGACTTGTTAGGGTTTGAATTGTGCTGGGGGCCGTGGGAAACTTTCAGCCAAGTAGACCTTTTGGTCATCACCGGAGTGTTATGGGGCAGAATCCTTCCCAGAGAGCAGCTTGGAGACACCATCAATGGGCTTATTGCCCATCTGGGGGCTTCAGATGCATTCCTAGAGATTTTTGTGCTGAGCTAGTTGCCCCTGGCTTAGTCATATCAGAAACATACCACATATCTGTGAATCTCACATAACTCATTTAAATAAACAATTGTATAGGACAGTGAGGGATAGGAAAAACTGCACTTTCTTCAAAGGCTTTTGGCATGAGTTGAAGTGCTGCTTTATTGTTTCTAAGAGAATCCAGTCTTGTTGCTTGAGGTCTCTCATGAGTTCTCCGTACAAAGCTCTTATGAAATTTCTTTATGCATTTAGAAATATGCAGGCTTTTAAATACTGTAAATCCTTAGCACCCTTTCAGCCTTGACACCTCTGTGTGATGAAAAAAGCTGACAACAGACTGAGCTTTATCTCATGGTCCTTCTATATAATACAGCCTATATTCCTAAATAGGTTGCAAGACAGAGCAAAATTAAGTCAAAATTCTCAGACATCAGTGATCATTGCTCCCATCAGTGCCCACCCATGTCAAACACTCTTGTAAACAGAGAACCGACGCAGACAAAAAAACTTGCCCATACCTGCTTGTTGCTTGTATGCAGATCCCCTCTTCTGTGCAGCCATCCATCAAAAACTGAGTTGGCAGTGATAAATGGTATGCTATTCAAAGAGCTGTTGCAGGTGTAATCTGCAGGACCACATCTTTGAATTTACTCATACATCTTACAGAGTAGATCATGAACATCATTAGCAGAACTGCTTCTTAATAAGTATAAGCCCATCCTATTGCAGTGTTAACTACTGCAAGTCATAGAACTCACTGTAGTATTGCAGCAGTACATAAAAATGTTGAAGTCTTGCTTAGGAAGAAACTAAGCAAGAACATGAATGAAATTCAAGGGTGTATGAAGTCCCAGGAGGAGAAAATGAAATACATTGAACGATGATTTCAAGTTATCTGGATCTCCTAAGACCATTTCCATTACTTCTTAATTTCCTTTGCTGTTTGTTGGATATTATTTCCTTATCTGGTGTTCTCTCAATTATTAAAACCCAGTTACTGTTTGTTTGGTTTTTAAAATTAATTATTTAAAATTCAGACTGAAACATAAGAGATATTGAATAGCTGTGTCCATCACAATTTCTTTTTTGGTACCTTATTAAAATTCCCATTAGTTTCTCATACAACTGCTAGCCACCTCACTTTCTTCAGAGGAACTCATTTCAAGTTGTGTGCATTTGTATACAACATGGAGAAAATCTATTTCTACAGTTCTGTGTGCTGTGAGAACCATTAGACTTGTGCTTTGGCTGAGGGAACTTTGGCAAGATTTTATTCTGGGTGGCTGCTCAGGTCACTGTGACTTTCAGAAATGGACCTGATTTGCATTAGAATATTTAATTTGCAGTGCTGTATCATTATACTTGTCTGTGCCTGAGAGAAAAGAATTAAAACTTCAGCAGAACTCTTTTCTTGCATGTCTTCATGAATTGTTTTATTTTAAGAGTTAATGTGGGCATACTGTTATCCCCTGGCTCAGGATCTGTGGTGTCTTTTTTGGGGGTGTGGGGTCTTGGTGGTGCTTGGATTTTTTTTGCCTTAGGACTCCATGAGAAACAGTATTATAAATTTCTTCCGAAGGCATTAAAAATTTAGGCTTGCATATCCTTATTATCATCATCTCTCTTTCCTGTTTAATGGTGGACCAATTTTAAAGGGTGTTCTGGATTCTAGTGCTTCTGTAATGCTTGCCCGGTGGGCTGCCATTACACCATGCAGTGCAGACACCCTCTGTGTCTCCAGAGGGACGCTGAGTTCCGCTCCTAAAAAAACTAAGCTTCTTTTAAAAACGAAACAAGAGTGTAAGCCTTTCTCAAGAAAGCAATCTCACGTCTGGCAGGAAGGTGAGGTCAGATGCCAGCCGTGGTAGTAAAGATGCAGCTGCAGGACTCTAAGACACGCAGCACTGAGCTCGAGCACATATGTGCATGTCCTGTTTCTGGTTGGGGAGCACCATCTGTGGAGCAAGTTCCTAGGTCTGGAGGCAGGGCTGGAATGAGTCCTCTAACTCATTCAAGGTTTCTTAGTGTTGTTGCTGGTACTGAATTTGTCTGCCCCAAGTGGAGGTACCCAGGCTGCATGTGCTATCCTACTATAGAAAGAGGTAGGGGGAAAGGCTGGTGTTGGGGTGGACATTAGAAATGAGGCCTGTAGAATGAGGCTTGTTGGACCCACTTCTCTGTCAGGGACGTGAGGGAACAAGTGACCTTTGCTGTGGGAATGGCTGTTCCCTCATCCTCTGCTCAAGAGCTGCTGCTGTCCCATCTGTCTCCTAGCAGCAGTCAGCGTGGCTTCCAAAAGTGGAAAAAAGACCATAGCTTACATAGAGCTACTGAAAGACAGAAGTGCAAACTATTTTTAGTCTCTGAGAGGAGCAACAAGGCATCCCTGGCAGGACTGCTGTGGATTTCAATATGGCTTGTGTCTCAGCCTGTTACTTGTTGCTGTGATGAGTCCCTTGTTGCGAAGAATGGCAGTCTCAAAATGGGGATGCATAAATCAATCACTGAATTACACAAAGGCATCTTCCTCTTACGGCACAATTCAGAGCCTGTTGTGCTTTTGCCCTGAAATATTTCTGTGCCCAAGGTTATGCTGTTTCTGTTCAGTCACCTGTGTCTTCCCTCACATTCATGCTCTACTGTTGTCTAGTTGCATCAAAGAATGCAAAAGAATTGGTCAGTGCTGTTCCAGTTCAGTTTGGCTTTGCAATATTTGGACAAACTTTTATCTGAACGAGTGCTGGTCCTTTCTTGTTTGCTCCATTACCTCTTTGGGTAGCAGAAGTCCCAGGTAATTCCTGTGCTACAGTTACTGACCAGTTTATTCTTTTTACTTTACAAGCTACGGGAGACCTCAGCTGAGATGGAAAGTTGAGAGCAGAAGAAAAATAGTTGTCTTATTGGAGCAGAATCAGAGTCACTGGGATGACACTTCTTTCAAAAACAGGTTGGCAACTAATTACCTCTGGAAATTTGAAGTGGATGGCATTTGCATGCTTGTGTGCTTCTGAGACCTTAACCATTGTACAGGATTTTCAAAAAAGACTTATCTGCATTGAAAGGTGGTTCTGCTCTGCCATTACCAAAGCGACTGATTTGAGGATCATACCATGGATCTCTGAAAACTTAAGAACCTCAGAAAACCTAAAGCTTGCTTTTCTGGATCCTGGTCTAGGATCTTGTTTGTAAGAAAATGCTTTCTCAAGATTTTCCTTAATTGTGTCTGCAATAGCTTTTGATTTGTTTTGCTGATTTCTCAAGGTTGCCTAATTCTTCAGTTCAAGAAGCCTCATTTTCCTTGATGCCACCATGCTGATATAATATTAGCAGAACAGAACATGTTGGCAGTCGGCTGTTGCATTCATTACCAATTTGCTTTAGTTGGTTTCCCATTGCTAAAACTTTCCTTTTGTAATGTGTTACACTAGCTTTTCTTACAAGCTAAAGCTTGTAATGATGCAAGTAGGCTGGAGTGGAAACTGATGGTCTGCGAGAACTCACAAGCATATGGGCAGCTTTTTGGGAAATGTATAAAAATGTGGCTTGTTCAATGATTTACCTTAAACATTTACTGTTTTGCTTTGTTTTTTAATTACTCAATTTAAACTTCTTAACCTAGACATGAAGGCAAAGCTAAGAAAAATCACATTTGTTTGAGGGGGCTGCTGACAGTACGGATTGCTTTAAAATTGCTTTTCATTCAAGTGTTTTTAAAAGCAAAACCTAGCATCAAGAATTTGAAATTAAGGACATTTAGCAGCAGGAACATAGCAGAGAGTCAGGGGGGAAAAGGCATTTGTAATATAAATGATAATGGGCAGGGTACTTTGCATGTAGACAGTGCCACTAATTAACAACTGTGAGGTGGCCCAGGACAGGGACTGAGCTCAGAGGAAGACAAAAGTCCAGATGGCAGGCTGTGATCCAGAAGTGCAGGGCATCAGTGTGTGTTACAAGGTGACTGCAAGGTGAGAACAGAGACTTTTTTGTTTTGTTAGAGTAAATGCTCCAAGAGAAACTTCATAGGGTGGTAGTGATTAGCCGCGCAGATATAGGATATACCTAGCTTTAGAGCTAAGTATACATTCTGTTTTGCTCCCTAGGTTTTGTGACATGAATGTTCCTGGGAGATATTTAACTGCTTGGAAAAGAAAAGCGAAAGCTGTTTTATGGAAGCAAATGTGAACGCGAATGTTTATTTACCTAGTGTGCTAGGCATTTAGCTGAACAGTTTGTAGTCTAGGGGTGATATTGTTAATCCCTATGTGGATGTGCAAAGAAATGTGTAGCCACCGCACGGTGGCAGCCCAGGAGGCTGGGGAGAGTGCTAGTGGACAGAGGGTGTGCAGAGGCGAGGGAACCCCCTCCCATGGGCATGGGAGCGGCGTCTTCTGGGGCAGCATGCAGCATCTGGAAAAAGGAAATGGACTGCTTGCTGTTCTTTACTTCACCTTAGCAAAGCTTTTTCATCTTATAGCGTGTATCTTGTATGCACTGTTATCTTGCTGGGCCTAACGTTACCTCAGTACTTTGCTGTCAAACACTGCATTTTTTAGGTAAGTAATCCCACATGTTTTGGCAGTGCTACTGCTTTGAGAAGTATCTAACACTACAAGGAAAACCTGCAGAATGAAGCCATAGGATGGGGCATAATTAGGATGACACATATAATATACCAATACTTAGTGAAACGTTGAGGTCTTAGAAGTCTAATTATTCATGATATATATCAATTTTTGATGTAAGGTCAAAAAGTTTTGAGAAAATGTGAAGTATTACTGACTAGTGTGTGTGGGGTTAAGTTTCGATATCCAAATACTTCTTCAGGCAGTCTGTGATTTGGATGCAAAATATGAATGCGTAGCAACCTTGCAAATAACCAGGGAGAAAGACCACAATCTCTGTTGTTGCTAATGCCACTTGATACAGTTTACAGGCAGACGTTTCAGCCCTTAGACTGGTTGCAGAAAGGGATCTGTTAATGGTTGATGCTGACTTGTCCTATCTAAAACTAAATTGTAGTCTCCAAATGTGAAATGAGTCTTCTCAGGCCATATTGAATTTCAGACTAAAATTCTGGATCTCAGTTTATCCTTTGATTCTGTAATAAGATATGGCTTCCAGACTTGAGTGTAGAGATTATTTTTTCTGAAGTTTAGGGTCTATATTCACTGTTCAGCTTCACTGTGTTAAGGGGAGAAAGTAGCACTGCAAATTCAGGCCTGAGCTGCTAGCTGGGGACAAACTTTAACTGGTTACCACTACATGTATTACATGAGAATAATTCGTAGTGTATAGTATGAGACAACTGTTGTTGCCTATGATTAGAAGAATGCTTGTGAATGGTTTTTCATTCTTGTCATATATATTTGTTAATTGAAACTAGTTCACAATACTTAAAATCTTGAGCCGAACGTTTACTATGTGAAAATATTCATGGTATTGAATCTCAGTTAGTGTTCTTAGCAAGATCAAAGATGCTGCAAATAACAGCTGCAGGGAATTGATTAAAATTTGACTGAGTATAAAGGTATAATGTCTTTGTACTTTTAGTCCAGATAAACTACAATGCTCAGCTGAGCTATTGGCTGAAACTTCTGCCACTCACCGAAAACAGTTTTGTATCTTTGTGGAAAGCATGAAGTGGAATGACAGCACTGAACATATCACTTTTTCTGTTTCATTTTTGCCTTGGTAGAAGGCAAGAAAAGGGTTGTGGGACACACCATGGCAGTCAGTAAAAAAAAAAAGCACTAAATAAGGTGCCAAAAGCTTTAGCGTGATGTTCTAGTGATGATGAAAAATGTCTTACGTGATTTTGGAATAAACTGACATGAATCACGCACTTTCTATTTCGATATACTTTCTTACTGTAGTAATTCATAGTATTTTATTGTATGAGAGGCAACTGTCAGCTTTTCTATTTTGTATGTTAAGACAGGAATGCAGTAGTCTGATGGAGCTGACAACAACACTAAATAATTCTAAACTAAAAATTTCTGTAAAATTTATAAAACTGGGTTTAGAATTTAGGGTAGAGTTCAGAAAAAAGCCTCAGGACTAAAGATTATCAAGGGCAGATCTTAAATTGCTTGTGAAACACAAACTCTGATTAGGTTTTTCTCAGGACTGTCCCTACAGATTTTAGTCTTCAAAGTTCTAGTTTAGTTTAATAGGGCAACTTTTTTTTATTGGTTAAAAACTGGTTTGTAATAGAAATAAATACAGCAACATACGATGTGTGGTGCTGCAAATTTAGGAATTATATAGACAGCTTAAAGGGTTCCTCTCTATATATAACTTGCTTTTTCCTTTCCTGATTTGTGGACTCAGTCTCTTTATAGTCTTTGGGCCTGCATCTGTTCTTTCTTATATTGATGTAAATTGGGAGTAATACACTAATATCAATGAAAAACTGATGTAAAGCCTCTCAAAGAGATCTGAATTAGAGCTTTTGCATTTAATTCCAGCTTCCCTTGAATCTTTATAATAGATACTTAAAGCTTTGTTTCACATGAATTGTGTGTACGTGTATAGTATATATTAAATACTTTCAGATAGAACTGGAGTATTTTGTAATAATTTTTCATCAGTTACCTAGTGACAAAATACAAAGCAGTGAGGAATTGGACCAGCAAAGACGTAACTCCTTATTTAAGGTTTGTCTACTCTTGTGTAGTTGCAACTGTGACTGAGCAGTGGGGCATACCCAAGTTAACTTTAAATTTGCTGGCTTGGCAAGAGTGCAGTAGCATGAGGTAGCTGCCAAGAATTTCTTAAGCTTCCAGGAAAGGTGTTTCAGCCTTGCGCTGAGCTTGTTGCTGTAGTTAGCTTGGTCTAACCTGACCTAAGTTCAAGGCATTGACTGTGTTGCAGAGATGGCTTTAGCATCACGTGGGTGCAAACATATAATTTACATGCTATTTTTGTTATTTCTGAGCCTGGTTTGCTGCTTCTGAGGGCTGATGGTAACTCCTACTAAGGGGCACAACAAAGGAAAGAGTTGGCAGGGGAACATAAGTATTTGTATGTAAAGGTTAGGGTAGTTCTACTTTAGACATTTTTACTCCCTTCTGACTTGCTGGTGCAAGGGATGATGTAGACAGAGGAGTAGGGAGCTGCTGGGATGTGAAGGCAAGGAGACCTAATGGCTGGCCTTCTCCACGTACTCCCTGGGCATGGTGAATTCACTTGAGATAGTTCAGGGGCCAGGAGTGACTTCTAACTGTGCTCTTTCCTTGTCTGTGGAGGTGGCTGGGGGGAGGTTCTGAAAGGGCCATGGGGGAAGTGAGAGTGCAGGCTTGAGGTGTGGGAATAGATAGACCTTTCTTACTAGTGATGAGAGTAGCTTTGGTAGCTTTTGGTAGCTTTTCCTAATAGCGATATGGGAGCAGGAGGAGAGATAAATACCAATTCTGTCTTTGGTCCTGCTAGAAGATATTGTGAATTATTGCTTTATCTCTGCTGAATCACTCTACTGCTTACAACTGGGTTGGAAATTTTAAATTTATAGCATTCCTAAAATGAAGGAGCATGTTGGTGACTGTGCTCCATGTGCAAAACACTGATTTCTGCACATATGTTTCTTTCTTGTGTGGGTGGTAGAAGAGCCTCTTAAGTGAAATGCGCTGATGTGAATAACAAAGCAGAGTGACCTTTGGTTGTCTGTGCTTACCCAAAGGACACAAGACACGCAGTTTATACTGCTAAATATCTGTGAAGTTATATTGTTGCCGGGTTCATTATTAGTAGGTCTTTATTGCCTCTTCTAAAATCAATGGTTCCCTCTGTGAGATTTAAATTTTCCATGCAATCCCTTGCCTATGGTAACAAATGATGCCTGATTCAGCAGTGACATTTGCTAGTGAGACCCACCATCAGGTGATTCAGAGTGTCCGTTATTAGTCTTTACTCTGTTTCCAGGGAGTACTTTTCAATTTAGTTTGCCTCATACTGTGTTTGGCCTGTTTTCTTATTGAAAACGAAAATGTTTTGCCCTTAGATTCATCAGAGGCTTTTAAAACCTGAATAAGCAAGAAAAACTCATTAAGGTCAAAGGCAAGAATAATGTGTTTGAGAAAATAGGAGTGTTGGAATCCTTTACTCTTCAACTCATGCCAACAGCTTTTTCACTTCACCCTCAACGGTATTGTTGTCCTATTGCTATTTGTCTCTTAAATCAGTCATCTGCGGAGCAAGAGAGGGAGTTGTCCGTATATAACCATGAAGGTGTCAGATGCAACCACAGAAGTACCAGGCAAGGCATTTCCATCACAGGGAGCAGAGCTGGCGGTGTAGCTGCTGCTGGGCCTTCATTCGAAACATCGCATATGTCCCACTTGTGTTAATGAAAGGCACTCCAACATAAGCAATGAGGGTCAAAAATGCAGCGTTGATATGGAGAGTGGGCAGTTTACCAAAGGAGTTGTAATTGCCTGGATGGCAGGGCACTGACTGAATGTGCCAACAAGTCCAAAGTCGTGTTTCAAAGTACACAAATACTGACTCGGGATACATCTATGTTAGCAGTTTAGTTTGGACAAAGAACGTGCTTTTAAATTGAACCTCCTAGGTTTTCCCACTTACCGATTTGGGTTCTTATTGTGGAACAGTCTTGGGCTGTGGAAACTGGTGATAAAACTAAATTGCCAGACATGCTGCAGGAA
>NW_008825433.1:492348-509529 GCF_000699105.1 Pygoscelis adeliae
GCTAATGGATTTTCAGCCTGTGGGGACAAACTACAGCAAGTTTGAAATACTGCTTCCCCTCTCTCCCTGAAGTGTACCTAGTGTGAAAGCGTGCTTCTCAGCATCAAGTGTTTCGCTCTACAGATGCGCTCCTGTTGCACCATGCTAGCTGCTGATGCAGATATAACAGTAAGGCATTAGCAATGGGTTTCATCTTGTCTGACTTTAGCTTCTTAAAAGTAGCTCTGCTGGTCTGGAGCAGGGATATAGAAGACATAAATCACCCTTTGCTTTAAGTGGGTGCTCAAGATAAGCTGAATCACCCTTAAGGGTCTTCTATGTTTTTTTCCATAGCCTGTAAAGGAAGCCTAACTTTTAGGCATCTGCTTGCATCTAACTGCTAGAATTAAATTAAAAGAATCCCATGCAAAATGGGGAAGAATATATTCCATAAGAGACTCAAAATTATAGGAGAATGATGCAAAACGAACCATAAGAAGATGACTCAGAAGCTCTTATTCTCAGGGCAATTATTTCAGAAGAATGGGGTATTATATTAACTAGCAAGTATTTTTACCTGGTAATATTAAACCGAGATGATAAAAGAAGACACTATACATTTGGCTGTGGAAAATAATGATGAAAACCCCCCTAAGAATTTTTACGTAAGTGTGATACATGATTCAGCAGCTCATCAGGAAGTTATGATTATGAGAGGGTTTTGTTTCACATCCTAAACAATTTGCATGCTTTGCAGGAGGGGGGGGGGGGGGAAACCAGGAACCAGCAGTTAGATGTTGTTCATTTGGAAGCCACACATGAGATAATGAAACTCTTCACTAGGAAATGGATGTGCCACTTGACTTAAGCCCTTCAGTGTCAACTGGCCAACACAGATGATTGAGTATGGTGTGGTGTACCTGTACCATTGGTGCCTGTGTAGTGTCTCACAGTAAAATAGAGAGAATAATTTCACAAAGTGCCCTTCAAAGATTCTTAATTGCTGTTTTTCGAGCAGATTTTTTGATTCAGGGTTCAATTTAGGTTATTTGCTTAAATGTTCTACAAATGCATTTAGTCTGATCTAATCTGCTCTGAATGTTTTTGGTAAGTAGGACCATTAAGGGACTCTGGGTCACTTATACAGTTCTGATATTAGACTTTTGGTTTTTCTTGGTTAGCTTGCAAATGACATTTGATAATGCATTACTTTTAAAATTTTCAATAAATCTTTTCATTCAATAAATCTTCAAATACTATGTTCAGTATTATTATTTTACATGCTGTATTATTAAGAAATTAAGCATGCTAGAAAAGCTGAAAAGCATAGGATCTTTAGCAAGGCATTTGCAGAGCTTTTGAAATTGGATTCTTAAGGTTTTTTCAATTTGTCTAGCTTGATTTTGTTCTGTTACACTAGTAAAGATCAGCTCTTTTTTGAGTCTTAGTAATTTTAATAAGGAATTCAATCTCAATTATGCTGAATTTTATGTTCTTTCAGAAGTTTATCAAATATCATCATATTCTAAGACTGTTTTTCCTAGTCAGCAGCTTTTAAATCAGCACCACTTAAAAAAAAGAAGTCAGTTTCAAGTTTTCTTGTATGTAACAAGATTCTTATAATGCACAAATTCTTTTATGACAGGCTTCAGGTTCTCCCTTACATTCTAATGATAACTTGAAGATTCATTCCAGTTTCCAGCATGGGTTGATCAAATACAAAGAAAGACCTTGCAATCTTCCTTTGTGCTGTCTGGAAATCCACTGAGAAAAACTTATCTTTTGATTCCTTGGTTACCACCTGGGGCATTACTCCTACTGCACTTTCAGCTGCTTATGAATATTACTGCTTGAAACATAAACAACTCTGGTGGGACAGTAGATTTACAGCCAGTTTCTCTTTTTACTCACTGAACAGGAAAAATGTGAGTAGGAGTAAAATTCAGCAGATATGGTCTTTGTCATACTTGATATAGAACACTAAGATTTGGTTAACTGCTTCCTCTAATTGTCTTAGTGATGTGTTTGCTAACTGGCATGAACCATGATCAATTAATTTTTGTTTTATTATAGCCTATTTGCCTTTTTCCACCCCTCTTTAGACCAGCTAAACCACCAAGCCTGTTAAATTGCTGGGCTCTTTCCAGAGTACCAGCAAAGCTGCTACCCACCCCAAACCGATCTGTCCATTTTGAGTCACTGTAAATCTTATGTGACTGCTCCAAGTTTAGTGGGCACTGGTTTTATACTGGTATTTATTTATGCAGTTTAGCTCTGGTAACCCCACTGAGTCAATCTAGAAAAGGTAAAACTTTTCAGGCAAACATTAAAATTAATCTAAATGTGCAGGCTTTATTGTTTCAAAACTGTTCACAATGTTGGTTCAAATTTGCCAAAGATATTTGCCCAGGAAAGAAAATAGTATTAGGCTTACATCTATATTAGAAAATAGTGTGGCACAATAGAAGCAAAACTGAAAAGCAGACTAATTTGATGATGACAACTTGGCATCTGCACTATATGTTTCAGCAGGTTTTACTTTGGACTAGTTCTAGCCTGATACATGGACTGAATGCCCCTTAGTTACTGGAAGGCATCAGGTGTGGTCTTGGAGAACAGCTTTCAGTTTTGTTTTTTTCCAAAAGATTTCCTGCTTACGTTTTCTGAAACCTCTGCCAGAGGCGAAGCAAAGCACAGTAAGCAGGGATACTTGGAAGATCTACTTCAAAAACACTTTTGAACCAAACTAGATGCATTCTATGACCTGGAAGGCTGCTGGAAGAAGTGTCTAGTTTCATCCAGTAACTGCAAATGAAGGCATTCAGGATGTCAATGCCAAGATAATTTTTTTTTTTTTCTTCTGGATTCCACCTAAACGAGCATGTCCCTTGTCTTCAAGAAGACTATATTAAGAAATGTGCCAGAGAGTGTTTGGGGGTGAATTTTTTAGTTTCTCCTATTGAATTTTCTGCTTTGTGTAGACAATTATTTACTGAAGAATGGCATGGTGATGTTTTTTCCTATTATGTGAGTGTCCCAACCGTCAAGAAAGAGTCATTCTCACTGCTTGCTCTCTGTGACTTTCTCATATGAAGTATTAGAGTTAAAACGAGAGCGATAGCAGTTGGATAGACCTATATATGAATTCTGTTGTCTTTCAAGTGTTCATCTGACATGAACAGAACGTGGAATTTTCTTGAGGGTTTGCTGTTGGGAGCTGCTTGACATTGTGTGATATACTTAAAGAAAAATAGGGAAGAGAGCAACTCTCTACTCTGTGTCGGGTTCCTACCTGTGAGGTAGGCTGTGGATCCAAGTTCCTCCTGTAAGAGAAGGAGGTATTGCACATGCTTCTGAGATATCTCTGCTCTTCTGGAAGGCTGACCTTTTTGCTCTTAGAAGAGAGTCTGTCTTTTGTTCTGAGATCAACAGAAGATAATGTATTGAATGAAATGATTATTTGGAGATTCTGCTTGGGAATGGAGTAAACAAATATTGTATATTTATTTAACTGGAAAAGCCTGTCAGATTAACGAAATATATTACTACTCTCTTGAATTCTTGTATTAACCTTACAGATAAGAGGAATCCTTCTAATGGCACTGTTACTTGAGATAAATTTGACTGAGTCTGGACTACTAAGGGAGAAAAGTACTACCTAGTCCAAACCATGAGTTTCCAATACCTTCATCCATTTAAAACTTTTCCCCTCGGTATTATTTAAAGACAGCATCTTTGTAAATAACCCCAAACCATAACTGTTCTCCTGTTAATAGGAAAAAAGTAAAGATACTAAAATGCTTAATTTTCTATTGAAAACATAAAATGATCCCACAGAGGAAATAAAATGACAAGAATGACAGACAGGAATAGTCTGTATAGGTTATATGAATGTATACGTAGTGCTGTCCTCATAAAATTGTTTGTCTTCTGCTCTCTAGAAATTCTTTTCTAACAATAAGGAACCTGGTTAACTGACTCTTTGGGAGAGTAACAATTAATGCTTTGCTATCACAGGAAGGAATACTTCTGTGGTCAGCTTCTGAGGATAAGGTGTTTTGGACTGGCTTTGTTAATGCATGGCAACATCACAGTAATTTGACGTTATTGTCAAGTGCTGCTGGAAGCCAACAGGGAGGATGGTATCTGGAAACAGAATAAAAGGTGGAAAAAAAAAAGTGAAGAAAAAAAATAAGACTCACTTGAGAGAGCTCACATTTGCATCTGGTTTTATGGGGCTGTGAAATTATACTACTTACTGAACATGATTTTGGTTGTGACTGTATTAACTATTGTTATCACAAAAGTTTGTTTTAATGTCGTATGGAAACTGGCACTGGACTTCTCAAAGTTTTAAGTGCTTTTTTTGTTCTAGGCTATAGAAATGCCTCTTAAAAACAGAACATGAAGGGCTAGAAAAAAGGAAATGCACGAGGCTTTAGTAATGCTGGAAGTGGTTGGTATTAGAAGAGAAAACTTGGATTTCAGGAAGCAGCTCCTGCAATGAACAGATTGTCTCATTTAAAGAACAGCAGATGTGTCATGGAGAACTTCTCAAACTGTTGTTATTTTGCGTGTTTCTTGCCATTGATTTTGTTGTCTTTCCTTATTACCAGACATATTTGCATAAGAGCAAAGCATATTGTTTAGGTTTCAGTTAAGTTTATCTTTTCCCCAAGAAACAGTATTACTTTGAGTAATGGTAATTGTTCCCTGTAGTGGGTGTTAGGCTACCTGATAGTGGCAAGAGGGATAAGAAAAATCTTGTGACTCAGGAGACAAACAACCTGTGATGACTTATTGTTAGTTTTGTAACCTCAGGATCCCACTTTTGGTCAGTCTTGCTGGGTGCAGAAGTAGTCAGTCAAGCTGCTAATAAAACCCCTACTATCTCCTTCTGTTAAGTGCAGTGAGATTAAGGTGAAAAGCACTTCCTGCTGTCCAAAGTAGATCCTGTATATGTGTGAATATCATGGACTGCTGGGTTGAAATGCCAGGTGTGTTTTTGGGAGAGAAGAAAAAGATGATTGGACTTTGTGGAGTAAATCAGGAAATACGTTTCCATAAATAAAAGTATCATTTTCTTTTCTAGGGAGATGCGGGTGCCTGGGTTTCATTCTGACCTCCAGAAAAAGAAATGAAGAACTGAAAGAGGAGACAAGGGTTTAAACCGCCTCCCAGTTATGGATATGGGGGGGATGTCAGTGTGATGGGGTAGTACTTGAAAGGAGTTTTTATACACCTCCTCTCAAAGGCCTGGATTCAATGCTGTTTGATGTCTACAGATTCTCGTTAATTCTGTGGGCTTGAATCATATTTTCTTTGAATAGGCTGTAGCTATATCTGAGTATGCATCTACAGAAGCGAGATTTCTGTCAGCCCTGCTTGCGTTGTCTTGGTGTGTGTCCTCGCCTGCTCGCAGGCTGAACAAGTTGAGTATCTCTGGGAGGAAGCTCAGCTGCAAGCTGTGCACTGGGACAGTCCCCATGGGTGCCAACAGGCATTCAGGTCCCAGGGACCCCACTGGAGCCCGAGCAGAGTACGTGGTATTTGAGGGATTTATCATGCAGATCCACTGCTGTTGGGCTGCACTGCTCCCGGAGGTCGACTCAGCCTTTGTGCGCTGCAGGGCGGCCTTGAGTGAAGTTGCGTGGCTGCGGGAGGCAATCTAGGGGAGCACAGACCTCAGCACGTGCTGGGCTGGGAGCTTTCCTCTAAACGTCAGCATGTGCCTGGGCAGATCCCCAGAGCAGTCAGGCCTTGCCCCAAGTGCTTTCTTTACTGTCACTAATAAAAGCTCTTGCCAGGGCCCTGGGGCCTCCTCCCACCCTGCCCATGGCCCAGGACCCCATCTCAGGCCCCAGGGGCTGTCAGCCCCTGCCACAGCAGTGCTGGTCTCCTGCTCCCCCACACCCTTGTCCTGCCTGGCCATGGGCCCTGCTGAGCCGGGCCCACCCTCAGGTGCATGTCCTGGCCTGGCCCCAGGGAGGTGCCTGATGCTTGGGGCTGGGGCTGCCCTGTTGCCCCCTGGCTGCCCTGTCCCTGGCTGGGGCAGTGAAGATAGGTCCTGGCTCCAGCACTGTGGCCCTGGGGAGCCACCAGCCTCCATGATGCTGTGACAGCTCTTCAGAGTGAGAGGAACAGGCCTCGGTGGTGTCTGGAGACTTGTGGTTGGTAGGTGGTCCTCGGTGCTGTTAGTCTCCTTCACCAATTTGATGACGAAATATAACTGGTAAATCATTTACTATTTACTCTTCTAGTTTGTATGCTTCCTTTTCAGTGTCCAGGCATCTCCAGATTAATGCCTTTTTTCTTTTTGGGTTGGTTTCTTTTTTTGGTATCTTTTCACTGCCTGGTATTCAAGTATTCATTCCTATTCTTAGTTTCCCTAAGCTGTCTCTTCCTCTCCTAAGAAAGCAACAGAGTACCCCTTTTTGTACTGCTCCCTTCCTCTCTCTTTTTAACCTTTTTTTATTTTGCAAAGTTCACTTGCATGGACATTTTCTTAAAAGCACAAACTTTTAACGCATCTCCTTTGCTGTGCCTGCCACTCAATAGTTAAGTGGTCTGGAGAATTAAATCACTTTTGATGTCTGCTCGTTGTCAGTTCTTATTTGGTGCACAGTTTATTCAGAGGAATTTAGACGGGAAAAGCCAGTGGACAAATGGATCACAGCGTTGAAGGAAAAGTTGGATTAATATAAAAGGGAGTGTTTGCCAAAAGTTGCCCTTGAGGTGACAGTGGGTTTAATATTTTGTGTACTGTGATTTTGCTGTGCTGACTGTGTTCGTGATAGCATGCAGGCAGCTCAGCTGATGAGAGGCACTTCTCATCCAGCACAAAGTAGCTGTGAAAGCTATAAACGGTGGTTTATACTGCATACTTGTAAATGGCCTTCCCTAGGATGCTGAAAGGTGTTTCCATGATGCTAACCATAGGCAAGCCCCTTGTCGGTGTGCTGTTTTTATCTGTCCTAGTTATTCCTTAGCCACTATTTATAAAAAAATAAAAAGCATCTATGCTATTTCACTCTTTTAATACCCTGTAACTATCTCTGTCCTGGGGCACATGATCATTCATATACACCAGTGCAGCAGGCAGCAGTTTCAACATCTTCACACCCACACTGCTGTGTGGAGAACTTGCTGGGAGTGTGGGAGATCCTGGTTCACTCCACCATTCATCTGTGAGAATTTGCAACCAAATGTTCTTTTTTTTCAAGAAAGTATCACAACATTATGAGTAAGGATTATTTTGGAAAGTGGGTTCTCTGCACTACCTGTTAGTGATGCTGCAGTGGGCTAGAACAATCAAGAAATTTGATTATGCATCTTTGCTCCTGTAAATGTTTCTGTTGCTAGTAGGATATCAGTTAGCAGAGATGGAGACCCTTTGACATTACCTCCTTGGTGAGGGGCAGAGTCAGAGAGGATAGAATGCTGCTAAAACTTTGTTTTGTAAATGGTGACTTGAAGATTAGAACTTCACTTCCAAAACTTGGTGTTTTGTGTAAGCTACCTCAAAGATGATCATTCTAGGTTAATATGTTCTTTTTTGTTTCTTTTGTTCAGTATGCCTGAGAAATCAGTTCCTTGCAAAGCTGTAGTCATAGAATCATAGAATCATTAAGGTTGGAAAAGACCTCCAAGGTCATCGAGTCCAACCGTCAACCCAACACCACCATGCCCACTAAACCATGTCCCTAAGCGCCTCATCTACACGTCTTTTAAATACTTCCAGGGATGGTGACTCAACCACTTCCCTGGGCAGCCTGTTCCAATGTGTAACCACTCTTTCAGTAAAGAAATTTTTCCTCACATTCAATCTAAACCTCCCCTGGCGCAACTTGAGGCCATTTCCTTTCATCCTTTCGCCAGTTACTTGGGAGAAGAGACCAATAAAGTCCCTAATAAAGTATACATTTTGGATAAATGTCTTGAGAGTGGAAGGACTTGGCTAAGGACAGGGTATATGCCTGCCACATACTTTCAAAGTGGTCTTGACTTCATGGTTGTCCTATATTCCTGGATTTAGTTCAGGCTGGGAGTAAAGCATTCTAGGGATGCATAAGGCAGAATTTTCTTTCTCTGCCTGTCTGACCTCCAGTCAATAAAGCTTCCTTTCAGCTTTTTATTAAGTATTGAACCTTCTATCATTTAAGTGTTTATCAAAGTTGTTGTTTCACCATTAATCCATTCTGTAATACAGAGGTGTTCTAAATCCTGCGCTTGCAGTTGTGGACTGTGGCTCACCTCACTTTCATAAACTCTTACAGTGTGCTAGATGCACTTCCAAAAGTGGGAAAGAGAAAAGGCACTGAATGGAAACAGGTTACATGGGCTTCAATTTAGACCTTAATACAACATGTAAGGAGGACCCTGGACAACAGATACGATGACCTAGAGGGTGCAAAATCCTAGTCATATAAGAAGAAAAAGTATGTAATGTGAAAGACTCTATAGTTCTCCTATGGCCACTGAATGTTGTATAACTGCCTTTCCTTTAAAAACAAATGGATTTCCATGTTCACATATTTGCTCTAAAAAAAGAACTGCTTTTGTTTTGACTTTTTGGAAAGAGCTATGTGCATAGTTCTAAGAGGCTTTTCTTTCATCAGTGTTGTGTGTTTTGCCTCTACTTTGATATAGTTTAATTGTTGCTTTCTTCCTTTACTATAAATATGGATGTTTACATGAACATACATTTCACCCATTTTTAAGCAGCATTTTCACATTCTTGATGATAACAAGATGGCAAGCTGTGATATGTGTGGCGTTCTAGAGGCACAAAGAGTTTATAATGAGTCGTCATTATAATTTGTGTATGTGTCTTTGACTGATGCTATTGTAGCTTTCCGGGCAGATGTCCCACCCGCTGTGTGTTCCTAGTTTCAGTCTGATGAACTGCTAAAGCTGCTCAACAGTAGCTCCGGCATCCCACAATGCATTAGTAATAACTTTTCTTCAAGATGAAGAGGCTTTAAGTGCAGCACACAATCAGTAGCCCACACTGGAAGAAACAAATCAGAAAACCACTGTTCCATAAGCACAGAATTGAAAGAGCTGCATAAGTAAAATGACAGACTATTCATTCCAGTTTGGAAAGCATGAATAGGATTTTTGATGAAGCTTAATTTTCTTCAAGCTCTTCAGCCATGGATAAACCATTTAAAATAAAAATAGATGTGTTATGGAGCACTGTGCTCGTCACTGTTTATTACTTTGAAAAAGCATGGGTCGTCCTCCTCCTCTTTGCTAATGACAAATAATGAATTGAATCCTGATCTCAATTTCAGCAGTACAGAAGTGGGATAATTCCCCTGGCTGCAGTGACTTTGCTTCACATTTATGGTAGAAAATGGAAGGAAGCATCTGGACCAGTGATTTTAATGGCTTGCAAATAACAGAGCGTGTATTCTCTAACACATCACTGAGCTGCAGATTTTTAAATTGTTTGGTGTAACTTAAATAAACCTCCAGTAGATAAAATTTTAATTGAAAAGATGTATTTTACTGAACGACATCATGCATCGCTGTTGTTGCCAAATGAGCCTCCCAGGCATCCTATGCCCTTTGTACTGACTGAAATATATTTCACCTTTGAATAGAATGCATCCTTGAATGATTTGTACTGTCCAGTACACAGTTCCGCTAAACCCACTAAATCTTAGAGAACTTGCCGGTTTCAAGAGATTTAAAAACAACCAAAAACCAACACAAATCCTGCAAACCCCCAGTGCTTTGGAAGAGAACTTTCAGCCTGATAAGAGTTGCATGCCAGTGAGTTGAGTTGGCTGGGGAAGTTGTTGACCAAAGGCAATGCTTTAATGCTGGATATTGAGTCTGCCTTGACTCTTGCTGGGCACTGCCTTGCTGTACAAGTAGCCACGTTCACTTCAGTGAGCCTTCTTATGGAGCACTGCTCCAGTCAGCTCCATTGACGTTATGAGAATCTCACCTTTTATTAGATAAATGACAAGCTTCTTTGGGGAACATGCAGATCTGTGCTGGACGTGCTGAAGAGCTGGAGTAGAAGATGGACAGGAACAGAAAAATATAGCCTCCTCTCTTCCTCCTGATTGTTTCTTTTCTTACACAATTGTCCGTTGCTGTAATCAAAAGGATGAATGGGAGCATAAGTCAGCATCTTTTGAAAAATACGTTGAACTTGTAGATTACTTTCTCATTTTTTCTGTACTTCTAGCCATTTTGCAATGTAACGCATACAGAGCAGATGAGGTCATATAAGTCTTTGTTACAGCAGACCTGTGTTTTCAGCTAAGGCCTCTGCCTTTTTTTTTTTTGCTGTATTTTTCAAAGTGCAAGATCATAGGTAGCTGGAAGTCTTTTTGAACACTCATTTTCTAAAGAGCTGATCAAGTAGCCAGGCTGTTATTTAATGTTTTTGGAAACTGCTTTGTCTTTACGGTGGTACTTGGGGAATTACAATATATTGTTTGTTAACCACTGTCAGTTTGCATGTTTTCTTTTTTCTCTGTAATGGAAGTGTCTGTACGAGAGAGCAAAGGAATATTACGTTGCCCTAGTGTGACCAGCCAAAGCCAAGGAAGAATGTATGATCAACTGTCAAAATATTTTGCCAACAAGTAGTTTAATAGTCTCACATAGCCCAAGAACAGATGCAACACCTTACAAGAGGTGAAGAAGGCAAACAGGAAAAAAGATTACCTACCTCAAGCTGCTGATTTATTTGGGGCAATAATTTTGCCAGTTCTAGCTTAGATGGTGGTCACTGGAATAAACGCTGCATTTGTAAGCAGGATTCTGTTTTAAAGGAAATTGTAGAAATTTTTGAAGGCTTGGAGATGTATTTATTTGTTTTTCATGCCAGTATGCCAAGATGAAAGATGAGGTAAGTGACACACTCGTTAATGCCGAAAGAAAATAAAAATACCAACCAAAGAAATGTTTGCAAAACTCACAGCAGTAACACACATGACTCAACTGCAGAGAGATGAATGTGTAATCTGTTGAGTAACAGTTGTTCCTGTCTGTACTGATATATTTTGGATCAGATTTTGATCCTAATGAGTTGTACTTAATAGTATGAAGCTGTGGCCTGAACTGATGTCTTTTAATGTCAGTGGAAAGACTTCCAGGAAAGAGCTGGTGGGTTTCAGATCAACATTTTCTTTACAGACAGTTTATTTCAGTGGCACCACTTAGCTGAACAAGCTCTCAATTCAGGTCTGCAAGTACACAAGACTAAAGCTGGCTGTTCTCTTCATTTGTTTCAGCAGACGCAGAGCCTGAACAGGACTTCCCACCAAGTTATACTCTGAAGCATCAGACGTTTGAACGTCCCTTTTTCAAGTGAGTAATTCCTTTTGATCCTGAGGTTGTCCTCTTAGCTGTAAAGTGGCTCAAAGTGTAGTCAGTACTTTCAGAGTGTTATGAATGCTGGAGATACTAATAGATTCCTGTGGATCATGGGCTAGGGGTTTCGTCGTAGCTGTCTTTTACGGTTAGTCTGCCTACAGTTTTAAGGCTTTCAGTGTAGTTTTAACTTTCGTGCAATGTCCTGAATGAAATTATCTGGGATGCAAAAATAGCCAACTTTATTTGAAGTACATTTTTTCCACTTAAATGTTAACAGTACTAACGTGAAGTTACTGCATCATTTATTAGCCATGATTGAATAGTATCCATCATGTTCAAATGGTGATGTCTTTTGTCCTCCTCAGTGAAGCTTGACAGTTCCTGTGAACTGGTATAATAATATTTTTACTCCATCATAATATTTAATAGTGTAAGTGAGAAATGAACATATTATGGACTGTCCAGAACCTCTCCAGAGTTTGTATCGGAGACTTTAAATTGTTCACCCGAGATGCAAGAGTTCATGTACCCTCAGACTGACCATAGTAAATAGACGAAGAACATTATGGAACACATTTGCCTTGTGCTTCTTCTAGGGTGAGTGAAAATGCAATAGGTCAGCTGGTCTTGTAAATGGAAATTCGCCAGGACGAATAACCAGACCTCAGGAGTTAATACTTTATTTTGTTGCCTGTGTCAACTTAGCAATGTCATATTTGCTTTACATCTAAAATGTATCATTCAAAATAGAAGAACCTGTATTTAAGAGTAGAATTAGATTAGTTTCTGATATTTGATCTGCATGGGAGAGAAGCTGTGCTTTGCCTTGCTTCAAAGACTCTCAAAGAAAAGGGGTGCTGCATCTATCCTAGGAAGAAATGAAGAGGAAAGGCATTGCCTTTTCAGCTGCCTCCCCATGGACCTTGGGAAGGGCTTTTCCTTCTTGCCTGTTTCCCCGCTCCCTTCTCTCTTCTCCCAGCCCATAGCAAAGGAAGGTAGGGGGTAGGAGAAGGAGGAAAATTGCTGAGATTCAATGCTTGTGGGATCTGGAAATAAGAACCAGCTCATGGGAGAGCCAAGGCAGCCCTGAGGTTAGTGGGTGATGCAGGGAAGCAAGACAGCCCTGGGAAAAATGGCATTTGTAAATGCTGTTGCTTTTCATTTTGTTGTAGTATGGGGCTTGTTGTCCAAAGCTGCACACTGTTGCTCAGGTTATGTTGTATAACTGCTTGCTCATGTGGGTTTTTAAATTGGGGCAGAGGAGAGAAATAGGATGGGTGCGCACTGGGGTAACAGGAGAAGGGTAAAGGGGAGGAACAGGTACAAAATTGTATTTTAAGAATGAGTGCTGTCAGTAAATTCAAAAAAAAGTTTGCATGTAGGCATATCAGAGTGAAAGGTAAATGTTTCGTGGCTCTATCAATGGGCTAGGTGTAACCTTCATTGGCATTTAGGGTTTGCTCTTCAATACTGCTTTGCACTGCAGGAAAGTTTTGAGAAGTGTGTGTAATATGGGTTTATCTATTAATTTATTTTTTTAAAGGAATCTATAAAACAAAAAGAGATACCCTTGTTGCCATGAAAGGACGTTTCAAATTAATTTTGTGTTCTTGAACAGATACACGATCTATAGATTGCTAAAGCACCAGACAATTTTTTGATACTATTATCCTCTCATTATTAAAGCGGAGCAATGTATGTAGTAAATTTGTAAAGCATCCTGCCACTCTTCTGTTTGTTTTTTTGTTTTGTGGGTTTTTTGTTTGTTTTTTTGGTGGTTGTGGTTTTTCTTTTTCCCAGAAACTTTTCAAGGGGGTAAATCAGGGCCTTGAGTGGCTTCTCTAAAAATTTCTCATTTTGTATTAGAATCAGTCCTAACCTGTGTGTGTTAAATTTCAGACTAATATTTATATAAGGTGACTATCTACAGATATGGTTCTATATTGATAACTCCAATGTGCCTTACTGTGCTGTGATGTTGTTCAATAGGAGACATAAACTGGATGAGTGCAGTAAATATTTGAAAATGACACAGGAAAAAAAAATTACAAGGTCAGACTGTGGAATAGGTCTTTGTGTTCACTAGCTCTGATCCAGCTTACATCCCTGCAAACATTTTTTTGGGGAACATAACTGCTCCATTTTTTAACTTCCTCTTTTTCCATAGAGATCACAAATCAAGTCTAATTCTTCCAGTCCTCATCAGTTAGGTGTAACTTTTTAGAACCCATTTATTCTGCTTGCAGTGTTGCCTGCACATTCGGGTAAATGCAAGATACTGCTCATGTCTGAGGTGTTGACGTGCTGTTACAGAAGTGTCTGTCGTCTGCCTGGCCCAGGACACTGAGGTGTTCTTTGCAGCTGGCAGAACACTTTGCCAGTGCCATGATCATGCTGGTTCACTGTAGGGAACAGATGTTTTTACACTCTAAGTTTACTTGCTCTGCGTTTAAAAATAAAAAATAAAATTAGTAATGATTGTTTAAACAGTTTAAAATACAAAGAGCTCAGTTAAGTATGTGAAAACCTTCTAAACAGGAAGTATAAATCCAATTATTGATTAAGTTTTTAGATATATTGCAGAAAGGATGGCTCTGGAATCTTCCCAAAAATCTTATAAATGAACAAAATTAAAATAAATGAAACTCAGAGCAGAAAGCAGTAAAACTCAATATTCTGAGATAAAAATTTTTTAGCTTTTGAAAAAATTCTGCCATATAAGCATGTAAGTTCTATAAAATTTCAGTATCCTTTCAATTTGACTTAGGGTCAAAATAAATACTGAAGAGAATACTCCTTGTGAGTTACTGTATGGCCTTTGATCAATAAGACTATATTCATTTCCCCATAACTCTTGCAGTGTTTTACAGTAAAACATGCCAGGGGCTGGATACATAAGTGGGGATAGATTTTGCTTTTGTAAAGGAGACGGTACTGATAGTACTCATTCTACCCTCTCTCCTCGTATCTGCTTAAACGTAAACAGTGAAGACTCCAAGATGTCCAAAGGGCAGCAGTGACCTTTTAGACCATGTAACATTTGGATAAATAATCATAGTACTGTTTGCACTTCAATTAGATTAACAGCTGAACTTGCAAATCATGTCTCTGGAGGGCGTTTTTGGAAAACTAACTAATTGGCAGTTGTCTGAAGTAAATTGCTTGATATTGTTCAATGGTAAATTGTGATCATGTTAATTTAATTGTAGTTCTGTCAATGGTATAATTAACGCTGCTATCAAAGCAATGAATTAGTTCATTGGAAAAAGGCAGCACTATGATATTAAATTCCCAGTTGCCATGAGACAGAACATGATTCTGCATAATAATAATGTTGGCTCTGCTCACTGTGAACAAGAGCCATTGTTTTCCATGGAAATAGTGGTACCTGGATGCAACAGTGTTCTGCATTATTACAAATAATGCAAGCAAATTGCCCCAGAAAGACTTCTGTTGCTCTAAGAAATAAGTTCTCTTCCTAGCTGTCTGGGAAAAGATGTGACCAGGAACTGTGTTTTGTGGTCCATTATGATTGACAGAGAGAACTTCTGTGGACATTGCCTAGAAATGATGGGGTTTTGCTGCATAACACACACAAGAGCAGAAGCTGGGATAGGACTCAAAAAATCCTTTTATTACCCCTTTTCCATATTTGTATTTTCTGTTCTCACTTTTGGGAGTCATTTATAGGGGCTAATATGACATGGACTCTGTCCCACATGCACCTTCTTTTCTTCGGATGAATGACTTCCACAGGCATAAAGCAGCCCTCTTTCCTCCTACCCCCAACACATGCTAATGCCTGCCTCCCTTTATCAAAGGCATGTCTTGTCATCACCTGAACCTAGGGGCCTTTGAGACTACTGGTTTGTTTTTGTTCTGGTTGAGTGGGAATAGAACTGTATGCTTTTATTTCCCCAGCAGTTTGGTTGAGCAGTTGTAGAGCAGCATTACTGAGAAACTGCCTTAAGGGACAGTCTCTGGCACCTCCTGGGTTGGTTCATTGTATGCTGCTAGAGCAGCAAAAAGCTGCCATAAAGATTGGCTAAGCAGGCAACTTATAAATTTTTTTTTTCTGTCATTGAAGTATACTCCAGTGAGCTGTAGGTGTTGAGGAGCGGTGGAAAGAGAAGGGTTATTGCTGTATCACTGCCAGAATGCACCAATCTCCACCTGCCAATCTGTCGTGCTGGAGCTTATTGTGGTTGATGCAATTTAGAGCAGCCCAGTGAAACTGGAGGGAGCTCCTTAAGACTTGTTGGGTACCTATCTCATCTGCAAAGGTCAGGAAGCTGCAGAAGCTGGTTCCTAGAACCACTCCACTTGCCTTCTTCATATCCAAAGATTGAAATTTGAGAGGAAGACTTTTACCATAGAGTCAAGCTATGCTGTTGAATGATTACAACTATTTGTTATAATGGACTCACTCTCATTGTCCCTCCCCCACCAATTGCTTTGTATTGGTTCTGATAATAAGCACTTAAAAGTGAACTGGGGTGTTGTAGGAGGCAGGACTGTTAGCCTTTTATTCTTAGACATGTTGTCCTGTCCTTTTTTTCTACATAAAAAAAGCACTCAAAGGCACAGACATATGTAAGTGCTTACGGATAATTAAGATTTTCTAAATTTGTCTATTTTTTTTATTCTAATATTTTCTCAATTCTGTTTATGTGATGAAATAAAACGAGATATATCTGAAAATAAATTCCCTTCTCCAACATCTGGTATGCTGCAGTCAACAGGCTGGCATTGTAAAAGTAATGCAAGAAGCTATTGTCAGGGACTTTTAAAGGCCAGTTTCAGAGCTGGCTACTCTAAGAGGCCAGGCTCTGCAAACCTACTTCAAGCAGGATTCCAATACTTCTGGGTAAAAAATGTTAGTAGATATTGCAGATTTTCTTCTAATTACTGAATGCTCTCAAAGTATATTACGGAAGTATATTTGAAAAATAATAAATTAATGTTAAAATCCGGAGAAAAACTTTGTAGTTGTAACTTGTATTTCAGCTTTATTTCATAAGAAAGTTGAAGATCTGTGAAGAAAAGCTAGCACTTATGAAAAAGCAGAGGTTTATCTTTTTTCTTTTTTTTTGTTTTGGGTTTTTTTTTTGACTGTTCAAAACAGAAAACCTGATTTAATATTGCAAGAGAGGAAAAATATTCAGGCAAAATGCTCTTATTTGAAACTTAAAGATATAAAAATAAGATATCTAATATTTTCCTTTTATATGCTGTATGCCATGAATTCATTTGCAGAAGTGATGACTGAAGGAGAATGTACCTTTATAAACTAAAAAGGTAGTATGTCCTATTTGAAACACTAAATGGAAGTCTGAGCAGACATTGATACCGATGATTTGAAAGAAAACTGAGTTTGGGAAATATTGTTATCATCTAGCTAAAACAGTAACAGCATAGAAACTGAATTGGCTTTGGTAAGAGTGCTGATACATTTGTATGACCTTATTTTTCAAGTATTTGTGGAGGAGGGGAGCGCATTTGTACTGGTATGGGTTCTTATCAATATAAAGCTCAGGAAGAATATGAATATTTATGTTTCCTTTAAAACATAATTAGAGCAACTGCATTTCTTATATAAGAAGCGTTCATGTTGATCTTTTTCCTAAATAAATTCTTAATTCACACAAAAGAAATACTGTTGAAGGGGGTAAAAAGCAAGCTGCTTTGGAGTATTTTAACAGAAATGGTGACAGTTAAGAGCTTTTTTGAGAGTCAAGAGTAAATTGAAAATCAATAAATCGGCACAGATTTTTGCATGTAGCAGCTTTATAATTGCAAGCAGCAAGATTTAAATAACTGAAAGATTTCTGTTCTCTAGAAAGATTTTTATATTAACTCACT
>NW_008825433.1:509562-514027 GCF_000699105.1 Pygoscelis adeliae
ACAATTAAATGTTAATTTAGTTTCTCTTTAAATTGTCTCTCAATCGCATGTTGTGCATTTGTACAAAGTACACTGTTTTCTATCCCTGTCTGTTGGCATGCTCTTTATGTATCTGTCTATAAGCTGGTAAATGTCTGTGGGAATTTCAACCAGTAGGAAATATTCAATCTCATGTGGTTTGCAGTTAACAATTGAGCATGAGGACTTATAATTCTTTTATTGCATCTTGTTTAGGTAATTGCAGCTATTTCTTTAGCCAAATTCTTAACTTTTAGTCTGCTAAGGTCACTGATAATAAGTGATAAGTCCTGCTTAGGGACATGGTTTAGTGGGCATGGTGGTGTTGGGTTGACGGTTCGACTCGATGATCTTAGAGGTCTCTTCCAACCTTAATGATTCTATGAAAATGTTCTGTAGTTTAATTTTTGGTGATTTTTGCTTAGCTCTTGTGCTAAGAAAAAGATTAAGATATCTGATCTGTCCATTACTTTCCATGCCTTCTCCTTTTACTGTGTTTTCTAGTCTTCTCTGCATTTTTCTTGTAAATACTTTTTCTCCATATTTGTAAAAATCAAACAGCCCCCGTTTCCACGTTTTTGCTTCTGCTGTGTACTTTTGAAGTAGGATGTTGTCCTGGTTTCAGCTGGGATAATTTTCTTCCTAGTAGCTGGTACAGTGCTGTGGTTTGGATTTAGGATGAGAGTAATGTTGATAACACACTGATGTTTTGGTTGTTGCTAAGCAGTGCTTACACTAGTCAAGGACTTTTCAGCTTCCCATGCCCTGCCAGTGAGAAGCTGGGAGGGGGCACAGCCAGGACAGCTGACCCAAACTGGCCAAAGGGATATTCCATACCGTGTGACGTCATGCTCAGTACATCAACTGGGGAAAGCTGGCCAGGGGGGCTGCTGCTCAGGGACTGGCTGGGCATTGGTCAGTGGGTGGTGAGCAATTGCATTGGGCATCACTTGCTTTGTATATTCTTTTATCATTATTATTTTCCCTTCCTTTTCTGTCCTATTAAACTGTCTTTATCTCAACCCACGAGTTTTACCTTTTTTTCCAATTCTCTCCCCCATCCCACTGGGGGGAATGAGTGAATGGTTGTGTGGTGTTTAGCTGCCTGCCAGGTTAAACCACAACAGATGTTTAGAGGGAAGCATCAGATCCGGAGTAGGATGCCTGAATAATAGGATTTATTAGAACTGAAGAAAATGTTAATGAGGGAGTCAAGCTACACCTGCATACAGCACACATGATACCAATTCACGGAAGCAATAAAATGGAAATTAAGATTCATATCTCTAAAATTCATAACCTCTATCTCCCTAACTACACATGTGCTTCACCATTCCTACCATTATAGCTACTGCACCCTAGAAACCACATGTTGCACTTTGGATGACTCTGAATTTCACATTGTGGGAAAAGAAGCTTGAAATATTCAGGGAAAGCTAAAACATTTCCCATGGTTGAGAAAACATTTGTGAGGACTGCAAATGCATAAAGCGTATTCTGATACGTAATAGGAAGTGATTGGAAATCTTTTTGGGATGACCTTAAGTTTTCACAGCTCATAAATATTTTACAATTCAGACAGCTGCAAAAAGCTGAGTGCTGTAAGAAGATCTCTGCAGTCTGCACTTCAAGTGATGAGGTGGTAACACTCCTTCCAGAAGAAAATGGGTAGGTTCCAGGTAACAAAGTTTGTGTTGGTGTCAATGGAGGGGGGGGAAAAAAGACACAAGAACTTGTTCAGTCTTTGGCCTGACATCTCTCTGAACAATTTTTTCCATGGTGAACTTTGTGATCTGTCTATTCTATATGAGCAATGTGAATTTACTATTTGTAATACTATAAATTACAAATCTCAGTTTATAATTGTAAACTCTTTTCTGACATTCAACAGCAAAATTGTCACTGACCGCTTTTTGCACGTTAGCTTGCTATTTCATGACAACCACCTCATAACAAAAAATGAAGTAGTGTAAATCTCCACTACAGCATATAGTTTAGATCAATATCAGATTGCCGCAGCATTTTTTTGGTTTTGTTTGTTTTTTCACCGAAGCTCAGAATTATTCTAGATTAGTGTTATATTCAAGTACAAAATAACATTATTGTGCTTTGATGGCACTCTGATCTAACATAAATATCTGACTTAGCTGTAGGGCAGGAGAGGTTGAAACCAATATTCTACTAAAGCTATACATTGAAAGCATACCTACCTTAGTTTAAACAACTCTATTCTCTCTCTTTTTTAAAATCAATGGCTATTGCTTATTTTTAGACAGAATTTTGGACACTTGTATAGCTCCATTCTGTGCATTCCATTCTCAAATATAGTATTTGCACTGAGCTTTTTGTTAAAGTAATAATACGTACATCAGGAAAGACATAGTTATGTGTTATACAACAGCTTTAGAACATTTTTCCAGGAAGATGCTTTCTTTCCCGGACACAGCATCAGATTTCTTTCTGATCTTTTTAGTGGAGACTGAGTCTGATTTCATTCAAAGCAACCAAAAAACATCTAAGAGTGTTGGGAAATAGGTCTGAAATAAAATGCATGTTGTTGTCATGACAACTAAAATGCTAAAAGGTATGCAGAGAATCATTTAATAAGATGTTGATGAAGTTGTTATGGCAACTATACAGTAATATGAAAAAGGTGACTCTTTTCAGAACAATATTGTATGAAAAGTTTTCCTCATTATACTATTTTTACAATGGCATGTCTTGATAAAGGGAAAAAAAGAGGAGTGGAGAACTCAGTACAAAAGGAGGTCAGATTCAGCTATCTACCTCAGTGTATTTGCCTTAAGTACAATAATGTTCCATGGAGAGTATCTCTGCTTGGTTTCCAGTCTTGTCATAGATGGATCAGAACACAGAAAACACTAGAATATATCCCAGCGCTCTTTGCCAACGTTATAGTCCTATAATTCAAGGCCACATTTCACAAAGTGATAAACCTTCATGGCCCTCATTTACCCTCAATGGGGTACACGAAGCCTCAGCAGCATTTAAGAATGGACTGTGAAACCTTAACACAAAAATGGGATAGGGAAAAGGTTAATGGTAAAGAGTAGTATTAAGAGGCTTCAGTTTTGTGAAAGAGTTTATTTTTTAGCACACAGGATGACTTCCTTGTTTGTTTAGCTTAGGACTTCCTAATAAATGAGTATTTGCTAATAAAATCATTAAATGGATTATATAAATGTACTTTGGAAGCCAGGAAGCCTCTTAAGCAGCAACTGCAGTGGAAGTGAGTATCTGGGCTCTGTGCCATAGCTTGTGGCATGAGCAGTACTAAAAGCTGCCTTGCCCAGCGCAAAAGACGTGAGGGGTTATGCTCAGGGAAGCCGAAATATCCCCTGTGCTGTTTTCCCTTGTGTGCGGTGCACAGCTGGCTCCATCCTGCAAGTCACTGTGGTTTGTTCTTCTGGTTATCAGCCTTCTTCTGGGGGACTCTTGCAGGGAGGCAAGGGAGGCTTTCTCTCCTAGCAGTGCTCCCTTCCTGGAGACAGGGGTGAGTGCAGGAAAGAGGAATGAGCAGGGAGTGTACGGAAAGCCATGTTTAGAGATACTGGTGCAGATGAACATGAGAGTGAATGGGCTTCGTGCGTAAGAGCTGGCCACCTCCTTGGCCCCTTGGGTTCTACCACAGAAGGAGGTGAGGCAAGTCTGATAAGTATTTTTATCTAAGCAGTTTCTTTCCATGAAACAGTGTTTTTTCCAGTTAAATAATTTTTTTGTTACCTTTTTGCATGAAAGATAACTGTGCGGAGATGCCTTTTTTTATATATATATATTTAAAGTAACATAAAGCTAAAATATTGCAACTCTAAACTAAAGAACGTTGGCGTGGATGTTCTGTTGCAGTGCCTTCTGGCACTTAGAGTTTACTTGTCTGATGTTTGGCTTCTTCTTTAAAGGCTGAGCTCCCAAGCTGGACTTAGTTTTGTGAAATCTTTCAACCGCAGTTCTCTCCTGTAACATTGTTGTTCTTGGTATCTGCTGAAAGAATGTAATGCATCCAGAGGTGACGGAGAATTTGAGCTTGAGGCACTAGAAGAACTACAAGTAGTGGAAGATACCAGACTTTGAATCAGAATAATTTTTCAGAGTTATTACCAAAAGTATGAGACTTCTGTGGGAGATTGAGGACGTGTTTTGAAGCCTGAACATGGGCCTGCATAGAACTGTGATTTTGCAGATCTGAAAGCAGTTGTTGCCTACTTGTGTTGAAAATACATGTGAACTATGGCCTGGGGTCAGATGTTAGCTACTTCTCCTTGGGATTGTGGTGGCAGAATCGTAGAATTATTTAGGTTGGAAAGACCCTTAATATCGAGTCCAACCGTTAACCTAACACTGCCAAGTCCACCACTAAACCATGTCTCTAAGCACTACATCTACATGTCTTTTAAATACCTCCAGGGATGGTGACTCCACCACTTCC
>NW_008825433.1:514736-527295 GCF_000699105.1 Pygoscelis adeliae
CCCAACTTGGTGTCGTCTGCAAACTTACTGAGGGTGCACTCGATCCCCTCATCCAGATCATTGATAAAGATACTGAACAAGACCGGCCCCAAAACTGAGCCCTGGGGAACACCGCTCGTGACCGGCCGCCAACTGGATTGAACTCCATTCACCACAACTCTTTGGGCCTGGCTGTCCAGCTAGTTTTTTACCCAGCGAAGAGTATGCCTGTCCAAGCCACGGAGCAGCCAGCTTCTCCAGGAGAATGCTGTAGGAGACAGTGTCAAAGGCTTTACTAAAGTCTAGGTAGACAATATCCACAGCTGTTCTTTCATCCACTAAGTGGGTCACTTTGTCATAGAAGGAGAGGACCAGGCTAGCTGTGATGATTTCTGCCTTGGAAGCTTTTTTATATTATACTCTATTTTGAAACTCAGAGAACAGTGAGTTTTTAGTAAAAACTATGACTGCAGGCATATGTTTCTTAATCTTCATGTTATTTTCTGCTGTGTTTGTACCAGAGGTATGGACTGAGTTGACTTTACTGAGAGGGTTGGGAAAAAAAGTGTTTTAGCAAAAGCTGGCTTCCAACCCAGAGGTTGGAAGCGGGGTGGTGGTGGTGAAGGAACCATTTGAAGCAGGATAGAGGAAAGAAGCTCACGTAAATAAACTGTAGCTTTTTTCTCTCACATTGGGTCTGTAAAATTAAAGCCATCCAGAGCTCTTCCAAGCAGAATCTTGTTAAAGCGCCGTGAACTCCTTTGCCTAGCTTCTGCAGCCTCAGCTATTTTCATTACTACAAGTTATTGTTTTATCTCACAAGACTAAATTAAATGGTTTTCCTAGCCCAGAGAAAATTAATTTGAATCACTTCCCTGCCTGTAATAGACTGTCCCGCTGGCATAAACAGAGGTCCTGAAAGCATGAGGAGATGTCCAAGCCACCTGTGCGTAGCAGGCCCTTTTCCCATGTGGCTAGTAATAGCTAAGGAAAAGAATGTGGGTTTACCACTAATCGAATTAATATATTTTCCGGAGGGAAGGACCAATTATGTACTTCTTTGTAATATCTATAACTTGGCTAATTTTCAAGGCACAACTTAATGATACCAACAAAATTTGCCAGTTACTGCTATTCTTCTGATTTCTTATTCATGAATAAAACCAGGTGGTAAGAGTTGCATCCAACACCACTTGCTCTGAATTTGTGTGTCATCAGTTAGTGGTGTTATTTCACTATGCTGTCTGCTCTCAGGGGGATGTGGAGACTACTGGCATCCTGCTGATTTCTAGGGCAGTTTTGAAATACAGATGTAAGTGCAGAGTGGTCTGAAGAGTTAGTATATCAGAATGCAAATGATAAAATCTGTTTAAATGTGGAAAAGGAAGATGTGTACTAGGGAAATGTACAAGGGAAAGATTGTGTGAAGAACAAAAGAATAATACATTTTAGAACAGGCCAGACAGAGATTGGTGTCTAATTACTAGACTCATTTACTAAGTGGTCCAACAAAGCTACCAACAAGAAATCTGACTAAGAAAAAGCATCTAGATTGTATTCTTCTGAATATCTTCCTGCTTTTTTCTCCTCTGACTGAAAAGAGAGTCCTGGAGGAGTGCTGGGCTCAGGCTATGTGTTAGCTTTGGTCTTCTCTGTCCTTTGCAAAGTACAATCTGTTTATACTTTCGTTAGCTGTGCCTCCATTCCTGAATGCCTGTTCTCATGCAAAACTCTTTACACCCGCCACTTCTTATCACTGTAAAGCTTCCTCTATTGTGTGAGCACAGCAAGAGCTTTTTCCAAGAACATCCAACTTGGCTCTTCTGTGATACTTTGCACGATGCGATGCCTTTCTTCTGACTACAATGCACCTGAGAAGTGTGACTGGATGTTTAATATATTTCTAAATTTAAATTTTTTAATCCTATAGGAACAGATTAGGTGCATTTCCTGGCTTTGATAAAACTCATACAGCCAACCCCAGACTCTTGATAGGCTGCTAGCAGCCACTCTAGGTGAATGCACAAGGCATCTCTACTGTGGACTGATCCCACTTCGTCACTCTTGGAAAGAAACACCAAATAGATTTTTGGAATACTAAAGCTTCAAGGCATTCTAGTGCATAAGATGCACAATTTTCTTATCTTTTAATAAAGAGGGGCCTATAAAGTATGGTGCTTATGTTCTAGTCTGAGGGAAAGGAGCAAGGATGCGGTGAGGAAAACAAAAAGTGGAAGCTGAGAGAAGCAATGAGCTAAAAACTCAAGCACTTCCTCCTACAGTGATTGTAGCTTCATCATGCCTCCTAACTACTGCAATCAGATGAACGTGTCATGGTTTTTGCAAGCACCTGGGGCAGTCAGTGGATGTAAAGAAAGATGGAGGGGAAAGGAAAAATTATTTTTGTGTTTTGATGATTTGAAAGCTTTTTCCACGTTCATTTTATTCTGATGCAGGAAGGTGCAGATGGTGAACTGTTCACTGAAGCACAGCAGAAAATGAGTACTACAGGAATCTGAGGGGTTGATGCAGAGTTTTGGTGCAGTGATTTGCAAAATAGATGGGACACTAGAAATAAATTTTTGGTCTAGCTGGAATTCTGAAATCTCCATGGTATGGTAATGCCATTTGTTCATAGCCTTATAAAAAAGACCATTGCAAATATGTGGATTTATTTGATCATGACTCATCTAGACAGATGAGTCAAGGGACAGCAATGGGGAAGTGTCAGCTGTTCTCATTCTTCTAAAAAGCTTCACTTTCAGGTTGCTGAAAAGGTGTTTTATTGCAGCTGGACATTTTTCTTCTTGGATTGTTTAATGATACTGTCTTTGCTTCAGTCGATGTTGGCAACAATAGTACTTTAAAAGTGTTTTCCATTTTCTGAGTGCTTCTTACTATATAGGACTTGATAAAGCAGCAAATATTGGGGACAGGGGTGAGGTTCTTTTTGGGCTGCTTTTGTTGTTTTGGAAATGTCTGTATTCACTGTACAGTTGCTCCATTGCATTGTCATTTTTCTGAAGGCTTTATTTTATCTCTCCTCACAGGAATAATGAGAAAAAAATCCCAGTCTCAGGGAATAATCAGAGGCAACGGTTATTAAAATAACCAATAAAAAAATACAAAAGTGATTCTTTTTCTCTTGTTAAGAATTCATCCATTGAATCTTGATCTGTATTTCTATAAAGATCACCTAGGGTATAACACTCTTTTCTGGGTTCTTCTGTAGCCTGATAAAGGGTTCATCATTGTCATTTCCTTTAACACTACTGTACTTCTATGTATCCTTCTGTGGCCACCATCCTATGGCTAAACAAGGCCTGAAGGTGCGGAATGAGGACTCAGGTATGTCTGCAGCATGGCATTAACTGTAGACCAAACCAGGTAGCTTTGACCTAACTGATCTGGGTACCAAAAACAGTCTAGCTGTGACATTCTATAGCTTGGCATGGGATGACTTATGCCCTCTTCTGAAGTTGGGTACTACATATGAACTTCCTTTCTGTGGTTGCTTTGGATCTCAAAGCACAGTAGAGAGACAAAAATGTGATGGCAATGCTTGCTGCCTATATGGCAATATTAGGCAATGCCCTAATATTGATCTAAAGTGACTGGGACTTCAAAACAAGATGCATTTTGGTCTATGCTCCGAAGAGCAACTGTGAGCATAATAATTCACTTTATCTCATGTAATATGAAGTTATCGTTACTATTGCAGTTTTTCCCATTTTTTAAAGCTGAGAAACAAGAATAACTCAACATCTAACTGTCAGCATAAATTTTCATCCAATTTGGAGACCTTGTGCTAATTCTGTTGTCTCTTAAAAGAATCTTAAGGGTTATGCAAGGAAGAAAAGTCTTAATTGGTGAGTTTCTGGTAAGAGAAGCTGAAATACAAAGCTAGACAGTTCTCTCTGCCTTCTGTCTGGAAAGCGATGTGTTAAGTAATAATTAGTGTATTGCTCCTTCTGTCCTCAAAAAAAAAATCTATTTCAATTTCATGTTAATATTACGCTTTCATAAAATGCTTTTAAAATAGGTGTTTTAAACTGGGATATTAAGCAGTGATAATGGTAAATCTTGGAGCAACTCAAGGGTAGCAAGATAATTCATTGAATATCACATTCGTCAGAATAAAGAGAGCAAGGTCTCTTCCCATTCTGGTATTGATCTACTTGGTGCTATTGTACAGATCGTGTATATCTGAGGCTTGAATTTCTGATCTGTACAGTGGGCATAACTGTGCTTTTCTGTCTTGTAAACCACTGCAAGACTTGAACTGTAATAAAAACCTATTTTTGGCAAAAGAATGGAAGTCCAGAACTGACCAGTTTCTGGTGAATTAATACTTTGTCCAAACAGGCTTTGCAAGGTCCTGGAGATGTTGCAGTAGACTGTCTTGCAATCTGGGCTTTCACGTACTAGTATGTGTAGCAAATGAAGTGGAACAGCCAGCAGACAGTGTAACTTTGAAGCAATTAGTATTTCAATAGCCTTCTTTCACTGACACAGTTTAAATTTTTGACAGGACAAGGGGGAATGGCTTTACACTAAAGGGGGGTAGATTTAGACTAGATAGAAGGAAGAAATTTTTTACGCTGAGGGTGGTGAAACACTGGCACAGGTTGCCCAGAGAGGTGGTGGATGCCCCGTCCCAGAAAACCTTCAAGGTCAGGTTGGACGGGGCTCTGAGCAACCAGATCTAGTTGAAGATGTCCCTGCCCACGGCAGGGGGGTTGGACTAGATGACCTTTAAATGCCCCTTCCAACCCAAACAATTCTATGATTCTATGAAATCTTGAATATGAACTTGCTATTATTGGACTTCAAGTACCAAACATATTGTGGCTCAGAGAAAAGACTTGGTACTAAGAAAGGTAGAGGTGTCTCAAAGAAAAGCTGTGTACTTGCATGCATTCACACCCACACATACACAACCTTTATTTTGAGCTGCTGTTAGGATACTTCTAAGTAATTCCAAATGTCAAATGCCCGATTTTTAAATGTCAGGACTTGTGCAGCTCCCTAGGGCAGCACCTCTGAAAATGCTATTAAGGATAATAGAGGACAAAGATTAACATAACCAGAATTTTTACTGCAAATTCTCAGCGACAAATTTTGACAAGACTAGTTTGATTATATACAAAGTGACCAAGGAGTGTAAGCCTCTATAAAAGAAGACCTGCAATTTGTATTCTATTGGTTATTTTTTCATTTTTAGCTAACTTAACAATAGTATCTATGTTAAAGCCAACTGAACTGTCAAGTAAATTTTAAATGGGCTCATAGGGTGACATTGTATCCCTTTGCAGTATCCCAGATGGCTAACCTATTCTGGCAAAGAACATTTCTTCTAACACTGTTGTGCTGTGAAGACAACTTTCAAAAGTACTGTCTCCATGGAGTATCAGTCTTTTGTATTATTAATTTATGTGTTACTTTTGACTGAAGTAAAGAGCTTTGCTACTACAGCATCTGATTTTGGCTCAGAGAAAGCAGTGAAGAGAAGACTTGCTAGACCTTCACAGGATACTCTGGGTCTGTACATACACAGTTTAGGGTAGGCTGCTGCTCTCTGGAACCCTGGTACAGGTCCAGGACACAGTCATGGTTTCTGAAATGGCATAAGAAATTCTCACTGTAAAGGGAGAGTATTAAAGAAATCTTTATGGATTCAGTGACTGATCCATGCATGACAAGTTTTTGCCGTGTGTGTGGCATGCTGATACTTGTAGTCCTTTGAATAAAGGCTGTAGATTTTGTTTTTTGGCTAAGTCTCAACTTCAGGACTGCAGCGTTCCTATCTGCAGAGATACTTGGCTGAAGGTTAGCTGGCTAATTCTGAAGTGTTGGACAGAGAATGCAAGCACTGTCCTTGTTCTCGAGCCCTGTAATACCTGTTAGAAATGCATAATGTACATACTATAATCACAGTAAAAATCTGATAATTCAACATGAAACTTTTATAGGTGTATCATAAAGCTGCAGAAACATGGCTCTTGTATTTAAACCTTATATTTAAGTATGTGGTAACAGCAACATGTCCAGGAATGGTGCAACTAACTGTAGGAGAATTGTTAGGAGTTTTTATTGAAAGCTTATTTATAGTATTAAAAAGAATTATTCACTTTAGTCTATTTATAATATTTCCTGGATACAGTAAACATTTATGTTACTGAGAAACTATAGACTATTCTCTTTGAAAGCGGCCTGGAAACTACAAGCACCTAGCTATCTTTTTTGTATGGGAGCCCCAAGGTTCAACTTTAACTTTTTAATACTTTCTAAGATTTCTAAGGAGTGTCCCACCTATTACAGTTGGAAGTACCCTTAGAAAACTTCTGTTAAACAGCTGTTATGCAGTACCTGTTCTGGGTTTTTTCCCCAGAGATGTCCCCAGTTTGTTCCCGATTTTTGTGGCACTGGTTGATGCTTTCAGTATGTGGTACACTGTTGTGAAGTGTGCATTTGTATAAAGAGCAGGAATATCTTCCTTGCTACTTCTCTCTTCTAGCTGGAAAATGACATGGCTAAATTGCTACTGGATAAAAACGTGGTTTATAAAGGCATTACTTTAGGCTAGGCAGCTGTGGTTTTTCAATTCAGGACATAGTTGCTCATGTCTAGCTCTGGAGGAGCTTGCTGTATGGGCCTCTTGCCTTGCTTGAAAAGCAGAAATGGATGAGGTACATACAACTCTGTCTTAAGCTTCAGTCTGACTTATTTCCCCTTTCATCCTTTCTCTTTTTTCCTTTTCCTCTCCTCTGCTGTAGTTTTATTTTCCAGTTTCCTCCAAGATGTTGCTTTAGACAGTTTTTTCTTTACAGGCTCAGAAGTGAGGAAGGATTTTATATGTCTGTATGTTTAGCTGGTCAGTGTGATACATCTTAAAGGGTCCTAAGTACTTGACCTTAGAAAATCAAGGCCTCCCCTTCCAAGCAGCTTGTAAAGAAGTGCCATTTCAGCACTTATGAGTAAGGTTGCAAGCCTCATGGAAATTGGATGAAGACCAATTTTGAGACCCAATACAGAAAGGGCCTGTTTGTGTTGAAGGGAAATAGGCAAATCAACTGAGTTCTCGAGGAAAGACTGCAGAGTGCCCATCTACATGCTCTCTGCCTAAGTGGCCTTAGGGGGCTGTAGCTGGGGTCTCCTACAAGTCATCATATCCTTTGATTCCACAGTGTGGACACAACTGACAACTTAAGATTTCCACGTTCCAATTGCATGTGGAAATGTAGGTTTTCCTGCTTTCACTGATGAAGATGAGATCAGGTCTTCTGGTCTAGCATGGGCAACCGTTTCACAGTCAAGCAACATCTCATGAGGTTCCACTCTAAAACTGTAGTAAATCAAATGCTGTAACACCTGCTCACAGGTTTAGAAGTAGTTGGTCTGATATTCCCAAAGCTGTTCTTGAACTAAAGACCTGTACAGTCCTTTCCAACCGCGTGTCTATTGTGGGAGAGTGTTTGTCAGTGCATAGGAGGCATTAATTGGTCTCATTTGCTAGAAAGTCTCTGGAGAGCCTAGCTCAAAGGGTTAGCAAGGAAGGACAAGAACGGCTTTGCGGACTAAGGGAGTCTGGATGGCCTTAAAGCTCATCTCTTGTTCATGCTTGCTTATTTTTCCTTTCTCTTCTGTTTCTTCATGTTGTTTTTTTAGCTTCTGTTTGAGAAGTGTCACACTTGACATAAATATTTAATAGGAGGACCGCTTAGCTAAATTGTTTTAAAGACCATACTTGGGTTTTCAACCTAAGTCTTAGTGTGGTCTGACCACACTAAGCACCTAAGGCTTTCACACGTGCACAGGCTCCCTAGAAAGGCCGCCTGGTGTACTGGTGAAATGAAGTCAACCAACACAAGTTCCTAAAGGTGGAGGATAGGCGAGACTCCCCTTTATGAAGTATGTCAATGATGGGACATCAGAAAAAGTTTAAAAACTGTCCTGATATTTTAAAATATTTTTTCCCAGAAATATATGTGTATCTTCCACTGTACTATTCCCTTTTTAATTTCCTTATCTATATCAATCATGTTCACTTTAGGAGGGATAGCTGTCTATGACTCGATAAGTTCAAAAACGTCTGACTGCTTTTTTTTTTTTTGTCTTTTTCTTTTTTCCTATGTTCCTGTGATAAACACAGCTATGGGAAAAATAAATGCTAGACATCTCTAAGCGAATGTCATACTAACTGAGAAGAGGTCAGGGTATACAAGAAGTGACATATTTCTTAAAATCATTCACCAGTAGCCTGCTGTCATGGATGTTTATTATTTCTATATCTGTGATGACTGGAATCTAGTGCTCCATTTTTTCTGCCTACTTGTATTTTATGATCCTAGTAAGAATTCAAAAGCAGGAAAATATATTAAAATGATGTGATGAAAATTAGGTTGGTGGGTTTTTTTGGTTTGTGGTTTTTTTTTTTTTTTTTAAAAGGGTAGCAATGTTTTTTTTCTCTTCAGTGAAGCTGCACTTCATGCGTTTGTGGATTTGGTAATACAACAGAAAAGGAGGAGAGTTCTGGTACTGACGTCTAATAAGGGTAAAATGGGATTGGAACAGACAAAAGCAAGCTTAATTTTCTCATTTACAAAATGTGAGCATTTCATATCGCAACATTATGCAGTACATCAATGTGAAATATAATTATGTTGAATTACAATAGAGGTGCTATAAAAGTACAAGGCACATCTGACATCCACTGGCACATCAAATAGTTTTTTTTCTTCTGAGAATAGGCTGGCAATTAGAATGGATGCCAAATGGATTTGTAATGAAGGGGAATGTTAAATACAGTCTTACCCTACTTATTGTCACAGCAATTACCTAGGCTTGTTTTCATTCTAGTGATTGTACTTCATTATAAGTGCTAACACTTTGATCTGAATTTTGGCTAAAAGAACGTTTTTGCCAGAGATCAGCACCTTTGTTCCTGCTCTTAACACGATACAGAGCATGGCAACATATATTGTATGAGACTGATGCATGCATATTATTGATATTATTAGTGGCATCATCAATGTATGGAAAAAAAAAAGAGAAAGGGCAACATAAGTAGGTGTAGGGCACAATTTCTTGAATACATCATAGAAATGATCAGATACAGTATTTTATACCTGCAGTCAAATTTCTAGGGTGATTACTCCAAGATGCTTCTAACATTAGTATATTTTGTAACTCAGGTAATGGTACTATAAATTCAAAACCAGATAACACCTGTCCCTCGAAAAATTTTAGGGTGTTTCTCCTTTTCAGGAAAAAAAATGCTTTCAAACTAATTCTATGTGTGTATATATACACAATTATATATTTATAAAGACTCCTGTGAAAGCACCCTTTATGCAGCCTGTAAAAACACCCTGCTATGTGATTTTTATTTGCAGACTAATGGAAACTTTTGAAAAATAGTCAAAGTTGTAAAGGCTATTTTCTTTCAACAAAGCTGGCTGGCAGTATGTTATAGGAATCTAACAGTTTTGAGAGATGGAAACATTGCTCATAAGCCTTGCCAAAAATATGGTATAGTAGGAAATAGAGATGATGATTTGAAGTTAGTATCCTGAGAGTTTTGTATTCTTGTGAATAATATGAGCTCATTGGCAAAGTTTCATGGAGTTTTTTGTGGCCGTCTTCCTGTTTCAATTTTTATAAGCCAGTAAAACTGTCTTCACTGCCTATGACACTCATTGGTGTTACACAAGCTTCCCCCCCACCAATTAGAAAATGTATTACTTTACTTTGTGAGGAACCATACAAGATAAAGGAGAATACCACATGAACAAACTATAATGACTTTCCTGTCCAATCTCAATGTAAACAGAAGCAAAATGTTTCTATTTAGGGTAAGTTTATATGAGAGATGACCTTAGACATTATTGCTGTCAAATGAAATAGTAAAGAAAAATAACTGGATTCTACTGCATGTTTTCTGTTTCTTTTTCCTATTTGCTAAAGCACAGATTTATTTGAATCATTTTTGCAGAACACCGGGCTGTGTCCTTTTCTCATTCTTCTGTCAGGTATCTGGGCTTTTTATAGCTTGCTTTATTTTTTGTTCTAATCTTTCCACACATTCCACTCTGTCCTTTGTAAAATATGATGGCATTGCAGTTTGCTGTTGATTATTACTTATCCAGAAAGCTGTTTATTTCCTCTTGGCACATTTTCAGCAAAAACCTGTTCTTTTTCTGTTTGGCCATGACTTTGCTTACTGTGATTATTAAACATCTGAATACCTGCGTTTTCCCTTAATTTCAGAATGAAAAGTAAGATTTCAGTTACTGGAAATAAGTTCCTTAAGAGAATCATATATATATACACACACAGCTGTTTGTCTGCATTAATTTTCATTATTACTATAGAGTCTAATAAGTAAGGAATATTTTTCCAAATACGTAAATACATCAGACTGAATTAAGGCTTGCTCTTTTCTGAGTTTCCTTTGGGCTTTTTTATTTTTAACTAGATAAATACAAAGAGTTTCACATGTAATTAGACTCACGTGAATAATTTTCTGATGCTTATATGTTGAGAAGGCATCCACACTTTTTGGTTATATTTTTAGGCACTCCTTATAATTTTCAAGCTGACCACTATTGACCTTTTTTCAAGCTCATTTGCTGGAGGGTGGGGTGCTTTTTTCTAGGTTTTTCAGCATCAAATATTTGGGACTTTTAACCAACCTGCACAATGTGCACCTTGTTTGTACATATGGACATGAGGTTGTCCAACCTTTTTAACATGGTAGAATGGATAATAGATCAGTTAGGAGGCTCCTTCATCCAAAAATGTAATTGACCCCTGGCCAGCAGCATTGCCCTTTGGATCAGAACAGTTACCTCTTCCTTTGTAGAAACGGCTGGGAAAGCTCATGAGGTTCAGTGTTGACAATCACAGGAAGCCTTCAAAAGCTGGGAAGCTTCACACACACGCTGCCAGAAAACCTGTTCCCCCTCTGTCCCTGTGAGGGCCAGCAGATGATGGTGGGTCATTGGAATTTCAGTTGCAATGCCCTGCCTTAGCTTCTAGCTAAGCAAGCTGTGGATACTTTCATGGGTAGATCACCAGTTTGAGTCCTGTCTGGTACAGTTCAAAGCTGTTCTCATCTAATGATGGGCCAGCCCTGTGGGTGCTGTATGGCACGGGGACTCTCTCTTACTATACATAGGTGCTGTATCCATCCCAAAGTGGTCTGATTTCCTCATGGGGGCTTCTGCTAAGGCTACCACAGCAGTAGCCAAGATCTCTGTACTCACTAAAAGGTGTGAGGGTTGCAGTGCTCTAAGCGCTACGCACATGTATTGAGAGCAAGCAGGAAACATCCCCAAACTACAGCTGTTGTTTTTAAGCTTTGTGTAGTTTGCGTTTCATCATATTTTAGAGTCTGACCCATAGTTTGTGAATTTCGGGGCTAGCAACCTGAGATTGCAGGAAAGGTTTAAGAGAAAGATGTGGTCTCTGAAGGAGACTGTCAGTAGCTGTTCTGGAGGGGAAGTGAAGAAGAGAGAGAGGCTTTGAAGAAAAGGGATGGTTAAAGCTGGGGAGGGAAAAAATTTACCTACCTCTTAGGACCTGACCTCAGAGAGGAAGGAGGCTGGCAAAGGAGGAGAATTCCAGCAAACTACCTTGTCCCTGGCAGCTGAGGGTTGAGGAGAGCCAATTTAAAGACAAGCATCCGTATTGCAGTTGCCACAAGCAAGGGGGATGTTGCAGAGCCATGATGTTTTGTGTGGTGCATCTAGCTGAGGTGGCTGTATAGCTGAACTGTTTTTATTTTTATTTTTTCTGCATCTGTGTGTGGCTTGATGTAATCAATAACAGTCAAATAATGCTCATTGCAGAGTTCTCCTGCTGATTCATATGATGTACCATATGATGGTACACACATACACCACCACTGATGTCTTGTATTTGAAATAGAATGTAGCTAAGAAGCTTGTTAAGGTTATAAAATAATTTAATATGCACATATATGAGTTAAACAGGAAGAGAACGTGAGAATTTATATTGGTGTGATGCTACATCCAGTATAGATCTGAGGATGGCCAGAATTTGGTCCTTTGGTCTTTTCTCCCACACACATCATCCCTGTCTATAAGTGTGTCAGGAAATGACAAACATTCTTGCTTATAGTGTTGACGCCTCCTTGTGAGATCCTTATGGCTTTATTTCTCCGGAAGGCTGTGAATGCAGTTTTGCTTTACCATGGAATTTAATGGGTTAAAAAAAAGTGAAAAAAATGGCAGACATGAAGAAATATGGCCTTCTGTTTAGTAGGGTAAAAATGAGGAACAAACTGTTTTGTATGCTACAGAGAGGATCTCTGTGTGGCTCTTGTCTACGTTTTTGTGGAAGAACATGATTTGAGCAGCCTTGAGGAGAGGCTGCAGGCAGGGATGGATTTAAACACTTTTATGTCTCTGAGCACTGAACAAATCCGTGTTCTGTAATTAAGCCCTTGCCCTTTGGCTTAGCTCTTCATTGCAGGAGTGCCTGAGACATCCTGACCCTTTTTAAAAGGAAGAGTTGTTTTGGGAGCTGGCAGGCATGCCCGCAGCCATCTTCCTTC
>NW_008825433.1:527332-540749 GCF_000699105.1 Pygoscelis adeliae
ACTGGAGAAGTGCCCTGGGGCAGTCACTGAGCTGGGATACACCTGCTTGGGGACTTCTCCTGTTAGAAAGGCAAGCTCTGGTTCAGAAGTAATCACAAAACTTCAGGACCTGAGATAAAACAGTAGCTGTGAAACAGACCTACATTTGTGTGTTTGAGGGTACAGCAAGTTCAGTCTCTGATCTTGGATAGTAGTAGTAGTATTTTAGCTCTTATTCTGGATGTGCTCTGTGGAAGAATCATGGTTGATAGTCAGGCACGTGGCAGAGCAGTCTTCGTCCTCAGAGCATGGATGTGGTACAGGCTCCTTCACACAAGCTCTTTACCTACTTTCTGCCAGATGGCTCCGCAGTACTTTGGAAAGATAAATTTCAGTAGTACCTGATAATGTCTGTATTACATATAATAATGAGTTTGGGATTTCTTAAAAAAGGTTTTTATTTCTGCTAACCACTTAAAGCTTACCTCAAAGAGATTTTAATGAGCACTGTTGCTGCAACTACATGCTCCTCATCTGAACTGAAAAAGTGTTGTGGGTTTTGTGATTTCTTAAAATTTTAGGAAAATTAGAAGATTACAGAGCTGGTCCAGACTCTACTGTAATTACACTTTTCTTACTTTATAGGCATTGAATCAGGTCTGTTGTTTGTGGAATAGGAATGAACAATGCAATGAACAGTCCTTTGCAGTCATCAAACATCACCATCTACTTTTCCAAACAACAAAGAGCAAGCAAAACACTCTTCTGCCTCATTAATTTTCAATAGAACTAAACGAAGCTGCATCTAGTAACTGAACAAAGTGATGGATGTCATATAATTGCAGCCTATGTCTGAAGTGTTTTGTAAGCTTTCTGTGCATCAGATGTACAGAAAAGATAGGGCATGCAGTCTGCGTATGTGAAAGCATGTATGTACGTGGGAGTTATTCAGTGCAATGCAGGACAAGGCCTCTAGGGCTCTCTGTTGCTGCATTTTTCTTTGGTAGGGTTTCGAACAGCTTACAGAGTAGGGCAACACAAATGCACTGGTGTGGTTTGGTTTTGTGGTGTGGGTTGGTTTGTTTTTTTTTTAAACCCCAAATGGTCTGTACACTACACGCCCAGAGGCACAGGGAAAGGTGAAGACAGTGTTGACATTGAAAGCCATCTATGTAATGCAGCTGAATAGATATGAGTACTAACTTTTGTAAATACAAAGCTAGTCAACATTATGACAAATCCTGCAAATAACAATAAAAGAACTAACTAGAATCTGCTTCAAAAGAAAAACTGTTCAAAGTTCAGAAATTAAGTAAGTAAAAAAAACTATAGAAAGTAAACAGAAGAAAACTGGAGCACTGCAATAGCACAGCCTTTTAGGGGGAAAAAAAGTGAAAGATAAGTGGTAACATACTAATGAAGAACGTGTATCAATAGAGTGGCTGTGACAACATCCCCCCCCCCCAAAAAAAAAAAAAACAAACACAAAACCCACCCCAAACAAACCCAAACATATAAAGGAAGTACTACTGGGAGGAAAAATGATTTGGTCGTCTTAGATGAAAGTGCACAAACAGCACCAACATATTAAAACAAGAATCTGGAAACTGTGTAGAACAAACATAGCGGAAAAGTGTATTATATTTGCTGTAGACAAAATCTGAAGTTCCTATCCTAACTTTTCATTATTCTGAAGAATGCACAGTTATTGAAATGCTACAGACTGAAAGGCAACAATTGGTATCCAGTTTTAGGGGAGATGTTTGTAATCCACTCAAGCAATGGGTAGTTGTCACAAAACCTAATAAAAGACTATGTTTTTATACCGTATAATAAGCAAAGTTTGACCAGTAGCGTGCAGATGTCATTGCAATTTTGCTTCTGAACATATTGAAGACATTTTTTCCCCACACAGGAAACTTTGGGAGACTTTGGCCCTCCCCATGCTGTCTAATCACCATGGGAGTCAGTAGTCTTGATTAAGCTACAGCCCCTTTTATATGGCACAATGACTGATCAAGCATTTGCTGGGTGGGCCTTGCTCAAATGTAGAAAGCGTTCTTCCCTTCATCTTGCGTTGCCAAAAAAGCATTGGCCTAATGGGCAAACTGCATGGCTCCTCTTTTTACTATTAGTGAGGAGGTGGTGGATTGAGTTGTGAAGGGCAAGTGCATGATAGAATTTTGGTTTGCTTCTACGTTTTAGTTCAAAATGGCTGAAATCCATTAAGAGGTAAGAGTAGTGCGTTTTGCTCTGTAGCAATGGTAGCACTTAATGGTAAGGATTTGCTGCTTTTTAAAATCCTCACTCCTAGCCACCTTCTCTACCAGCTCAGGAGACCTCATGTATTGAAGGTCTTCTGGTGAGTGCACACCAGATACCTGAGGGAGCAGGTGCTGGCAAGCACACGCTGCTGGCAGGGATTGTCCTTTCCATGGGGCTCTACCCAGTGGGGAGCTGGAGCATGTTTCTTGGGTCACTGCAGGTACCTGGCTGCCTTCCTGGCCATCAGGTTGCAACTCAGGCTGACCTGCTCTAGCTCACTGCCAGCCTCCCAGGCTGGGAGAGAGAGGCTGTGGCCCTGGGCTGCACATACGTGATGAACAGCCTGTGGGCAGAGGACCATGGCCAGGGTGAGCCTGTCATTTGAGCCTTGCAATCAACACGTGGTGTTTGTCAAGTCTGAAATACAAATACATATTGTGGAGGCAAAGCTGTTAGCCTAGTAGAAGGTCTCAGCAGTCTCTCTTAAATGCACTATGTGTCCTCAATTTTCTTTTAAATCTAAACACAGAGGGAAAACATGGAAAGACAGAGGCTTCCAAAACCTTTACTTCTTTCAACCCTACAAAATGGAGCATTAATCTTGTCGGGTCTTATAACTGTAACTATGTAAGAGTGGTACCTTTTTTCCCCAACAAATCTTCTGTGTATTTTCTGTGTTGCATATAATTTCTGTCTAGGCCAGGGAGAGAAAAATGAGATTTTTAGTATTTTTGATCCCAGTTCGCACTCTAAAATGTTTGTGCTTGAAAGCCTCTGTTTTGACTCTTAGATGGGCTTCTGGTTCTGAAAACGAGCAGAAAAGATTATACCACTCATAAAAGGGAAAATCCGGGAGCTTGTCTAGAATTGACTGTCATTTAAAAATCTCACTTTAAAACCACATTATGTCCCCTGAAAATAATTTCCATGATTGTAGCTGCCGAGTTTTGTACAGATAGGAGATACTCCTTGACAATGAGAGAGCTGTATTTTTCTGATGGCTTGGCTAAGGAGCGAGGAGGTGTCTGTGGGTTGTCTTTTGTGTTCCACAGATATGGCATCAGAAGAGAGGAAAAAATTTCCAGCTTGGGTTTGGGAACAGCAGCAGATCTGTCAGTCTCCCTGAAGCTTTGAACTATATGCTAGGTGAGGAATAGTGTGATGAGATGGCAGCCCTGCCCAGGCAGCCCCTTTTTTGCTGTGCCACCCTTGCTAAGGATGGACAGCAGGGAAGGGAAGGTTGCTCTCCTCTTAGGTCCAGACTCATCCCATCTGGTTTCAGGCATGCAGCTGAGTTACCCTCTGGCAGTTTAGCTACAGGAGCCAGTGAAGTGGGACAAACCTTTCCAAGGGGGTAATTCAGTCCACCAGACCTTACCTAGAGATATGTCCCTTTCCCTTTTTGACTGAACAGAAAACCCAGGGTAATGTTGCTCCCTGGTTTAGATGAGTCAGCAACATGCCTAAGGTAAGAGGGAACCAATCTGGAAGTTCGCTGGGGCACCACAGTGGTCATGGGTGACTGGGAAGAGTATGTGGAGAGGGGATCCTCTTGGTCATTCCTGTCAGGCAGGAAGCAGGTGATCTGAGCAGTGTTAGGTAGTGTCAACAGAGGTGATGGGTGCTGAAATGTCAGGCTTGCTTGGCAGCTCTCAGGTAGTATCATGGTCATGTCCAGTTGGTTGAATGCGACCATTCTTTTTGGTGTGGAGATGACATACCATGTCTCCTTGCTAGCAGAAATGAAGGCTCATTTTCAGTCTGTTGCAAAACAGGTAATGCCCAGTGCTGCAGATTGAGGAACAGACTGAAGCATGAGGTGGTGTCTAGCTCTTAGATGTATCTGTTCTTGTAAGGCAGCAGTTGCTGTGTGGTACTGAAGGTGAACTGAAAAACTGACAATCTGGAGACAGTGAATACAGAAATTTACAAGGAGGAGTTATGTTACCCCCGGAGTACACTGTTAGTACTGTCACCAGAGTTTCTGGTCTCTTTCCCACCTGGTTTTCAGTTACAACTTTAAAGAAAGTGTATGCTTTGGCTCAAATCTTCTTCTCCTCAGACTGAGGATGTAATATTTAAGAACCAGTTTATATGTTCAAATGAATCTGTGGCTTCACTGCCGTTCTCGATTTGGGTGCCCAGAACAGGTTTTTATCTAAGGCTTTTTCAATTGTGTTATTAAATACTACTATCTTAAGGTCCTGTTCAGTAAGCATCAGATTTTATTCAAGCATGATTGAGTCCCTTCATTGTGACCCTGGAATAAATGGTATTTCTGTGGGAAGTACATGACAATTCAGCTGGGTCGCAACCAACTGAGGATGTTGCTTTTCCTTTTTGCGCTGAATACCTTGATCATTCTCAATCAGCCTGTAGTTAAAGTGTGGCTATTACGTCCTCATGAAGATTTTTCTAAAGTTGCTAATTATGTGCCTATCAGAATAATGGAAAGAGTAATTATCCTTATTGTGCTTAGTGATATTGAAACCTCTATTATTCTGTGATTTGAGCTGTATAATTATAGATAATTGCTGCAACTGTATTGTCTGTTCAAATATAGCTCTACAATAATTACCTTATTTTAATTAAATATATTTGGGATTTAAGTAGATCTCTCTTCGTTTACTCTACTAAACAGAAACTTCATTTAGGTATAAAAATGTTGTACTTTGCAAACTATCCACTCGTTCAACACATCAACTATTGATTTCAGCTAACGTGATTTTATTTGTTCTGTTTGAAAGTCACTCAAATCCAGTTAATTAAATATTAAAAAAAATAAGCATCTCTGTGTCTCAAGGCTGGAGTTCAGAGTGAAAATCCCCAAAACTTTTAATGTTGCAGAGCTGTAAGATGCAGTCTTAAGACTTCAACTTTCTGGAAAAAAACCAAGTACGTTTTCCACACTAACAAAAAAGTTTTGTGAACCTCAGCACTTCAATTTTTAAAAAATCATCTTTAACAGACATCTGTAAGAAGCCAGATGCTTTGTTTCAGAAAGTAAAATTGGCCCAGATTTGGCATCCATTGGAGCTATGCTGTGTGCTTTATGATCTCAGACTGTTGCTGATCTGACTGCTAGGGAGGGTTTGTGTGCCTATGGCCTTTCTTCATCCCCTCATGTGGGCTCATGGAGGGGCTCCCTCAATCAGCTTTTTGATGCTTGGTCCGAGGAGGTGCTGGGACCCCTCACTTGTGGAGGGAATATCTGAAGCCAATAACCCCTCTCCTCATCGTTGCATAGAAAGGCTGTTCACAGACAAAATTTACTTGGTACTACAGCTAGGGCAAGCAGAAAAGTGTACACAGGGAATCTAAATGCAGCTGATGAGATGTATGAAGGACTTGGGTATCCTGAAAGACCCTTTCATTAAAGATCTGACACTTTGCACTGGCTTTAAGTCAGCCATAATGAAATGCAGCTCCTTTCAGAGCTTCAGCAATGCCTTCTGCTGAACAGAGTTGCTCAGATCACTGCTGAGGTGCTAGGGTCAGTGCAAACAGTATTTGCTGGTACTAAGATTGCCTAGTGACCTAAAACAAAAATCGAGGCCTCTAATCTTTTTCTGGGATGGTGGTTTGAGTCACTACTGATTAGGACTGCTCAGTGTTTATCAGGTGGGCAGGCAAACCCATCGTGGCTCCTTGCTCTGAATGGCAGCTGAGCTACATAATACTTTGGGAGTTTCAAATTTGGCTCCTCAATATTTCAGCATTTACAAGAGCAATGCAGGATTCAGGAGATGTAAATTTTAGCAAAAAGAGAGCAGGATGTTGCAGGGAAAAAATGAAAAGTGATAAATCTTCCACTTAAGTACTGATGTATGACCTTGTCTAATTTACTTTGGATTTACTGACAGCTTGAACACACTGCGAGTGGATTGTTCAATCTCATTCTACAGTGCATTAAAGCAATAACATTACACATACTCAGGCTGAATATTTAGGTATAATGAGTGGACTTACACTGGGCAACAGAAAGTCTTCAGTTTCAAATAATCATGTAGTCAAAGAACAGGAGAAAATTGAGTACTATGACGGTATATAGAATGTGCTTCTACTAATCAAATATAAAACTTTATATTTTGGGTATTGATGTCCTATATAGAGATAACAGCATTGATTAGATTCTAGTTGCACACATAGTAGTGCAAACATCTAGTTAGTGTGTTTACCCCACAGGGCTATGTACGTGAGCTATGAAAATAATAGGCAATCTAAGAATTAAAGATTTTTCCAAAATTTTGTGTGTGAACAGAATTGTAATGCATCTGAGCAAAATCTTGGAAAATAGCTTCACTGATGTTATTTTAAGTAATTTCACATTAATTTGTATTTCTGTTCAGGCTTAACTTGCCAATACAGATGGGAGGAAGTATTTAAAAGTGAGAAGATGAGTGCAATGATTATATTTTATACTTAAGGTTTCTTTTTCTGTTTGGATGTAATTGGGGAAGATGAGTGTCAATAATTGTTTTGTTCCTAGGGTTTGTTGTATTTTGTAAGTTAGTTACGTTCATTAGGATACTATTTTAATGTGAGCTTCCTCATTATGACCCCAGTCCTGAAAAGTTATAGGAGTGCTTAACCTTATGTGCATAATCATATCAATGTTCAAGCTAAACCTTAATAAAAGCAAGTGTCTGTTTTTTGATTTTTTTTTTTTTTTTTTTTTTACTGGACCATTCCAGACCCATTCTTGCTAAAGGTTTAGGCAAACATTTACCTTTAAGGAACACTGAAGTTCATGGGAATTGCAGACAGCTGCTTTTAAAAAAAAATCCCACTAAGATTTTCCCTTCACCTTTAAGCACTGAATCACCTGTGATGACCTGGTCTTACTCACTTAAAAAGGATTGTCACAGAGAAGGGCAATGTGATATTTATTTCAGAAAAATGAAACAGGAAATCCCCATCCCTGTAATTTCCTGTAATTTGTTTTACCATGCAGACCATTTCTGATGGTGCCATTTTCATCAAGAACAGGAATTTTTCTGGAGGGTGAAGGTGAGAAAAGCTTGGTTCACAGGAGGGTTTCTCTTCAGATTTCATCCATTTGCTGAAGAATGACCTCATGATGACATGTTTTTAGAATCCACTATTGACTTAAGCCAATCCTGAGTAATTTGGAGGAAAGTGCCACTTTGTAATTGCTGAGAGTGAGAAAACCTGGACTGACTTCAAGATGGCACGACTGAGAATTGCTCAGTCCTGGGTAATGTCTGACATGTGTCATCTTCCCGGATTTTTCTTCTCCTGGTGGGGGCTCCCTCCCATAAATAATGAAATCAATGGACTACGTGCTGACATCTAGTAAGAATGTCTGTGATGTTTTGTGACAAATTACTGGCTTAGGTTAGTGGGTTGTGCCTTCACAGTGGCAAATTACTGGTTAGTAACCAAGAACGGGAAATACTGACAGTTTGCCTTAAGGTAGTATACTACTGAAAGCTGCCTTTCCCAAAAGGAGATTGTAATAGCTGGAATCTGTTTATTTGAAGAAATATCATTTAACTTGGTTTTGCCTTAGGAGGAACCTGGATGCAAAAACCTATTACAATTCCATCAACGATCATTCTGCTTTAATTTACAATGACTTCAATGTTGTTTTGAGTGTTAACATATCTGTTTTTACACCAGAAAAGGTGAGTAAGTATTCAAATTTTTTTTTGCAAAATATAATACAGTCTTCTTTCTTTTACTGGTGCTATTTTGGATAAGACTATTCATGTGTCATCTTCTGAATACTTTACTACAACATTGCTATAGTGACATGGTTTTCTGTAAAAGTAAACGAAGTTAGGAGAGTATAAACAGCCACAAAGTATACAGAATTGCAGCTCGAAAGTAATGGCTACCTCCTGTTATGGAAAAGGAAATGTGGTCAGGAGAAACCCGTGAAAGATGAGAATCCAATGACTGAATCATAAGAGCACAGATTCATAGAATTGCCTGGCTCCGTCATCTTGATACCCTTTTCATAGTTATTTGGGGTATATATGCAACAGTATAGCTGTTAGGACTCCCCGAAGCCTTCTTTCTTTGGGGAGATAGAGCCCAGCTTCTCCTCACAGGTCAAGTGCTCCAGTCCTGACCATCCTGGTTGACCCTCTGCGGAGCTCCCTCCAGTTTTTCCATGTCTCCTTTGTATTGGGTACCCCAAAATTGAACCAAGCATCCAAATGCTGGACTGCATATGTTGTTCCTGGTTCCATATATTAGAGGTGTAGCTGGGCTGAATTTTAGTGGGATGGACTAGGGTATGGGTTTAATGAGATTGCTGTGCAAAACGCAGCATTTTCTATTCATCTGTGGGGAGGACGCAAGATTTTTCCTTACCAAGGGTATGAGTATGAGAGCTTCACAGGTACCTACATCAAAAAAAAAAAAAAGCAAAGAAAGAAAACACTGAGATCCTATGCTTCAGCAGTGGGATTCTCCCCTGCCTTCTTTTTCTCAAACAATGACAGCATTTTAATGTGAGGAAAAACAATAATGGCAAATGGAAACACATTAATTAGACTCAGGCAGAAAGTAATCACAATGGCTTAAAAAGCTACTAACATTTTTCTTCCTGAAGAGTATAAACTACTTAAGTGAGTAGGCAACAGTCTCAGTGCTATTGCAAATGGAATACTGAAGCCTACTGGCTTGTGATCATGATTCAAAGCTCACTGAAGCCAAGGGAAGCTTTTCCGGCTCCATCAAAGGGATTTTGATTAACTTGTACATCCTAGTCCGAGAGTGGCACTTCTCACCTACTCAGAATAGATACGAGGTTCCTCAATTCTCTTTAGAGACAACTAGGTTGTTTTCATTAATTCCTTTGAAAATACACTGTGTTCAGTGCCTCTTGACACGTTCATGTACCGTGCAATCCTTCTGCTGGACTGCCCACCAAAAGATGCCTTAAACCAGGAGCAATATTCGAACATCTGAAATGATTCTTTCTTTTAAAGTAATAGTTCTGCTTCTTAGGACTTTTTAAAAATTTTTTCTTTAACTTTTGCAGTTCAACTTTAAAATTGGTTCCAGATATACCTTTTTTTATCTTCCCTATAGTCAGTCCCTTGCTGGCTGAAGATTATTATCCTTTTTTTGTCTTTCAAAGCTGAATTAACAAGACTCTTAAATTCACAGTGAGGCTTTTCAAATAAAGGCAAGAACAAAAATCATGCAGGATTCAGTGCTTTGGCAACCTATGACCAACTCTGGGGGGGGGGGAAACCACAAAAAGCAAATCAAACCAAAACCCCCAAAAAACCCCAAACCCCAACCAAAATCAGAACAAAATACCCCCTGTCCCCCTAAACTAAGAACCCCCCCTCAAAACAAAACAAAAAAACCCCTTAAGTGCTAAGAGCTAACACAATGGCAGAGGGATGAGACCAAGAACACAATGATATTCTGCTGAAATATAATCTTATAGAAATGGGATTTTCTGTCCACTGAGTTAAGCTGCACAGTTCTTTACTAACCTAAACCTCGCCTGATTTGGTAGGTGTTTTTCAGGCCAAGGGTATTTCTGTACTGCAGACCACAACGTAGTGCAGAGATCTCAGCAATAAAAGAACTAGTTCTGGTACAGGTAGCTTTATCCAAGTACTAAACTAATGATGGGGTAATTGGCTTTGCTTCTTGGTATGCGCTGAAGAAATTTCATTGGAAACACAAGAAATCTATGATGTAGGTTTTGGATGGATCAGCTTACCTTGAGGGCTTTTTATATGGTTCTGCAAGACCTGGCCTTGTGAGTACCTGTAGATGGCTGATAATGTTTATATATACGTGATCATGTTTGAAGGAAAGTGCTATTATGAGAAAGAAGTTGAGGTACAAAACCTCCAAAAATACTGTCAGCCTGAAGTGGTTGCTTACTGTTGTGTCTGGTCTCAGACAGGAGGTTGGTTATAACCTAAGAACGTGTATTCCAATTACTTATTAAGTGTTTTTGCTAATGTAGAGATTGTAAAAAAAAAAAAAAAAAAAAAAAAAAAAAAAATTAGTTCAGTGCCTGGAGATACCTTACATGGAAAGATGTACAGTGAATCACAAAAAGAAGACACAGAACTGTTTTCACCCTTCTCAAGTCATGAAGTTTTTGATTGAATGAGTTATGTGCGGGAGAGGGCATGAGGTCTAATCAATGCTTGCATCTCCAAGAAAGTGAGACATATCTATTTTAGCTAGGGGAGAGGGAGGAGCACTGTTTTCTTAATAGGTTTTGGGGTGGGGTGGGAAGTGAGGAGCTTTCAGGAAGAATGATGAAATTGGGTCAGCTCATCTGGAGACTTTAAACACATTCCATCAACAGAGATTTCACTAATGCATGTAACCATAGACAGCAGGTAGGTTGAAACTAGAGTAAGTGTGGCTTTTTCTTTTAGGTTTTTTACCTGTCACTTATAGTTTATTACTGTAGTTTATTCTTTTTTTTAATACAGAGGAAATAAGTATAAATATTTTTTCTTTTACTTTACTCCAACTAGTTAAGGCTTACTTCAGCATAGTTTGGCCATAAGAAGACTTGCTGAAGACTGTGGTGTATTTATAACCTGGGGCATGAAGAACACTATAAAAATTACTCGAGTCCACATGGTAACAGGCCATGCTTTTATAGAAGCTGTATGGACTGAGGAATGAATGAGATTACCGGTTAAAGGCTGGTAATGCTGGAAGGAAGAAGTGTCTTTGAGTGACTGGTGGCAACTCCTTCATATTTAGAAAGATGGGGGAGCGGGAAAGATACTGCCTGGCCTATGAGGCTTGCCAGGAAGTTTGTCACAACTGTATTTTTCTGGATATGAGATGTATGGCATCTTCCAGTTTGAGGCTACGCAGCTTCATACTGTTACTATGCTAGCAGCCACATCAAATCTCTGAAGCCTTTACCCTATGAAATGAAAATGATAAATTCTAAGGAAAAAGGTTGATATATGAAACAAACATGCTAAAGCTTTAGGCATAAATTTGTTAGGCATATTATGTTCAGAAATATCCTTCCAACCTTTATAAACATTGATGTACCAAAGCAGACTTCTTAATTTCATGGGAAGGAAACCTAAGTAAAGGTATGTGTGCGAACTGTATTGTCACCAATCTCTACAAGTGTAGGAGCGGGTCTTGACACCACTGAAGCATTTTCTGTTGGGTGAAACTCTTGTTTGTAGGGAGAGCTAACAAGGAGCTTAGGCATTAATTTAAAATCCTCAAAACAAGACTCTGGGCTGTTGCACAGACTCTAGCCTGGCCCCTTAAGCATTGCCTGGTTGTTTATTGAAAGTGAAAAATAGCTTTGGGGAACAAAAAAAATCCTTTAAATGTAGTTGGGAAAATGGATTCATTTGGTGTAAGAATGTTACATTTAAGTAATTTCTTCTATTTATTTTACCTTAGCTTCTCTCTAGTTAGAAAAACCTAGTATGTTCAAACTGAAAATTTGTTAGTAGTAGGTTTACTTACACTGTTTTTCTCAACCTCTTCCCTTTTCCCCTTTAATTAGCATGATCTGCAGGTTTCAGCAACCCAGCTGTGCAGATTATAGGATCTAGTAACTTTTCAGGTAGCTCTGCTGACTGCTTGACTACCCTTAGGATCTAATATATGGGTTGTTAGGATTAAAGTCAGATATTTGTTTAAGAAATCTTTCAATGCATTTCAGAAAGAGAAAGTTAACATGGGGAAAAGTTAAAAAGATTGCCTAAAGACTAGACGTATCTGGGAAAGGAATATTGTGCTGTATGAAATGGTGCTAAAACTTCTGGAAATACTGTGACCTTGGTTATGGTGGTGTGTGTACATATATTCCTCTGACTCAAGCTGAAAAGCTATGATTTTTTTAATGAACCAAATTAGTGTTTATTGATTATTAATGAACCAATTAGTGTTTATTTATGTCAAATAGTGTTTGTCCACTTCAAAATCACACAATGTAGTATTATTGTATTAGCAGTAAAATACGTGGCTGTTGAAGTGGATAATACAGTGAGCATTGCTTTTTGGGGCTATTACTCTTGTTTTCACATGACAAGAGCCAAGAAGGCAGATAGGGGACAGATTTTAGGTAATGGGATGGAATGGTCAGTTGTTTAAATGGGTGCTGTGAATAAAAGTTTGTGAAGGAATAAGAATCTGATGTTAAAACGTTACTATAGTGTCAAGCACTACCCAAAGCTCTAGCTACTGCAGACTAACGTTTGTATGGTTTAAGGTACAGTTTGAGGCTTCCATCAAAAAGATCTCCTTTCCCTCCTTATGACTGAATCACCAACTTGTCCTCCCCTCCAGTTCATTCTCTCACTCCTTCTAAGCAAATTTGTGTCATACCTTTTTCTACTGGAAAAGGTATTAGAGAAATTCAGCTTTGTATTTCTTTCTGTTTCCAGATAGATGTCCTTCTTTCTCACAGGTAGTTTCACATCTGATTTCTTCCTAGCTCTCATGATTAAGCTTCCTAGCAAGTCTTAAAAGGTGCTGTGGGACAATGGCTTGGAACCATACTATTGCTCTTCCCTTCAAAACATTGAGGTACCGGTGGCTCACTAGAAAGGGCTAGCAAGCTTCCCCTTGCACACAGAATCATAGAATAGTTTGGGTTGGAAGGGACCTTTAAAGGTCATCTACTCCAAATTCCCCTGCAATAAGCAGGCACATCTTCAACTAGATCAGGTTGCTCAGAGCCCCGTCCAACCTGGCCTTGAAGGTTTCCAGGGATGGGGCATCCACCACCTCTCTGGGCAACCTGTGCCAGTGCTTCACCACCCTCAGCATAAAAAATTTCTTCCTTCTATCTAGTCTAAATCTACCCCCCTTTAGTTTAAAACCATTTGCCGTTGTCCTGTCACAACAGGCCCTGGTAAGAAGTTTGCTGCCATCTTTTTTATAAGCCCCCTTGAAGTACTGATAGGCTGCAACAAGGTCTCCCCGAAGCCTTCTCTTCTCTAGGCTGAAGAACCCCAACTCTCTCAGCCTTTCTTCACAGGAGAGGTGTTCCGTCCCCCTGATCATTTTCATGGCTCTCCTCTGGACCCGCTCCAACAGGTCCGTGTCTTTCTGATGCTGAGGGCTCCAGAGCTGGACGCAGTACTCCAGGTGGGGTCTCACCAGAGCAGAGTAGAGGGGCAGAATCACCTCCCTCGACCTGCTGGCCATGCTTCTTTTGATGCAGCCC
>NW_008825433.1:540814-545605 GCF_000699105.1 Pygoscelis adeliae
TGAACCTCATGAGGTTCACACAGGCCCACTTCTCGAGCTTGTCCAGGTTCCTCTGGATGGCATCCCGTCCCTCTGGCGTGTCGACTACACCATTCAGCTTGGTGTCATCTGCAAACTTGCTGAGGGTGCACTCAATCCCATTGTCTCTGTCATTGATGAAGATATTAAACAGTACCGGTCCCAACACGGAACCCTGCAGGATGCCGCTCGTCACCAATCTCCATCTGGACATTGAGCTGTTGACCACTACCCTCTGGATGCGACCATCTAACCAATTCCTCACCCACCGGACAGTCCACCCATCAAATCCATACCTCTCCTGTTTAGAGAGAAGGATGTTATGGGGGACCGTGTCAAAGGCCTTACAGAGGTCCAGACAGACGACATCTGTAGCCCTTCCCGTGTCCACTGCTGTAGTCACTCCATCATAGAAGGCCACTAGGTTGGTCAGGCAGGACTTTGCCCTTGGTGATATGAACTGCCTGTGCTATGGCTAGGCAGTACATTGAGGTTTGGGTGTAGGGGAGGCAAAAAGCGTTCTCTAAACTGGTTCTGTGCTTTGGATCCAGTGAAGCTGTTGCTAAAGTATTTTTGAAATGCAAGATGTATGGTTTGGAGACAGTGCAGCTAGTTGCTTTTCATGTTGCTTTTTCTTATGCACTGCTGTCTGTTCTTGTCCCGTGTTGATTTCACTCTACCCACTTTTGTCTGCAGAAAACAGCAGAACGGAGTGCTTTTGTGAGGGTCTTCTATGATGCCTTCCAAGACACACCAAAAATATAGATACTAGAATTTTTTTTAATTTCATGCCCCAGAAGATTTGGGGATTGAGCAATAGACATCATTATAATAGTTAATCATAGTGGGAGTTTTTTAGAGTTTCAATTAGGTTGAAGAGCAACAGTAAATTCCAGTCTTTCCACTCCTCATTCAGGATCTCAAAGAGTTTCAGTAAAAAATGCTATAAATATTTTGCAGACTGTAGGCGTATGAGGAAGAAAAGCAATAAGCAGATAATGCAGAAATCCAGTCAGCTCACTTCATTTCTTCAGACTTTCTTTTGCTGTAGTTTTCATTGTCTATTTAGATGATAATATTTATGGAGTACACAGTACTTTGTGGTGCTAATACCAGGAACCTCAGGATTAAATTTACATCAACACTAGATAAATTTAAAATGAGGGAAAGTGAAGAGCATGTGCGGAAATAATGAAAGGAAGCTTGGCTTCAAGCATTGGCAGCTTTGGTGGAAAACCTCCCATTATTCTCAAACAGGTACAATATGAAAATGCAGAATTTCTTCTGACAGAGATGTCAGAAAATATTCTTAGAAGTATAACCCCAAATTCCAGATAATGAGATTTGGTCATTAAGCAAGGCATTTTGAAAACTTTATGCTTAGAAAAATGCTAAAATTGCTGGGACTAAGAGCACAGAGACAAATTCAGAGGAAAGACAATGACAAGAAATCCCATAGTGGAATGTAAACAGAACAGTGAGTAGAAGAATTGAGAAGTGAGGAAAGAGACCTGGCTAGAAATTTTTTTTTTTAAAGATTTCTCAGATGAAAAATGCAGTTCCTCCAAAATTGAGATATTTAGTGGGATAAATCCTGGAGGTCTCTTCACTCATTTTCAATTTTAGTTAATAGAGTTAAAAATGGATGTTTTCACTTTATTTGATCCAAATTGGACTACATAATTTAATTGAATGTTTGAGTAAGTAGAATAAAGCTGTCTATCAGTTGCACTTTACTTCAACATCCTGATTCCTTCTGGTGGCTGGGTTCCCTGACGGGCTGTGCCTTCTGTCATGATGCCTATGACATGGTAATTGTGGGTTTCACGTGGCTGTGTACACAGTGTGGATGGAGACAACTTCTCCAATGCTATGGTGAAAAGGATTTCCTATCCCAGGCAAAGGGGTGGGGTGAAAAAGAATACAGTTTCACAAGGAGCAGATTGGAAAGAACTGTCACCAATCTGCACCCAACCCTGGCTTCATGAACCAAAATGCATCAACTTAACTTTGTGAAAGTTACAGAGATTTAGTTCTCTTGCAGAATGAAACTTTGGCAACTTCGTGCTGCTGTTCTTTAGATTTTTCTCATCCCTTAAACTTTTAAAATTTTCTTTCTGATTTGAAACAGAATGTAGCTGTGAAATGTTGTGACTACATTCAACGCCTTAAAGAACAAAACCCATGACAATAAATGCAGAAATATGGCTGATCAACTGCATAAAAATGTGTCATGAACTGTTCATTGAGCTGAAAGCAAGATAGTCTATTTGTGCTTCTCTGGCATTCACAGATCATGAGTACCTGGGCAAGTGCAAAATTGTCTATTATATGCAGAGCCTGTCTATTGCAGCTTCTTGTGTGAGATTTGCTAGAGCAAGAAATAAAATTTGATTTTTAATGAAATAATTATAATGAATTAAAACAGAGTGTGGTGAACTGAAGTAATCTAGTCAGAAGTCAGGAACAGCAGCATATGATGGAGATGATATGCCCCAGGACTTTGAGAGGAAACTTCATGTAACACAATCATTTGCATAAAGGTTCATAAAACTCTCCATGGAGGACTTACTAGTGTGAACTGTAATTGCAATTTGGTGATATGGAATTTACAAAGAACAAATAGGTAAACCCCTGAATAAATTATTCTTAGCAACTATTTCTACTTGTCAAAAGCACTGCAAAAGAAACTTTGAAGGAGACTGTATTCTGAGTGGAGAATTTTACTTTCATCTGACATTAAGTTGGCAAAATGGATTTCTTTGTGTTTCTAAATGGAAAAAAAATTACAATTATTCACAACAGGTATTCATAGGTCTCTGAAATCACTGCATTACAACAGTAATGCATTGCTGACAGCAAATTTAGTAATGTGAATCTATTAATCCAATTAGGGGGAAAATGTACACTTTTTTCCCTCAACAGAAAAAAAGAATATAAGTGGGTTCAGTATTTGCATGCAGGTTGTTATGTATAAATACACATAAATATGTCACAGAAGGAAATCACTGCTTTTTCTCCCTCAAACTTACTCTATGGCTATACTTCTATTCCTGGCTTTTAAAAAAAATTCTGTTTAACAAGTTGGAAAGGTTCATATCCTTTTGGTGGTTATCTAGTAAGCTAATAAGCTGAGAGGTGTTATAAAGAATAGTATACATTAATAGAAATATACTGATCTCAAAAGCATAATGCAGAGGAGGGCTGCTGTGGATTTTCAATTATTATTCTGCACGTGCCCATCAGGGAAGATATTCTATTGTTTAGAAGTAAGGGTTTAAAGCAGAGGGGGCAGAAACGCTATTCTGAAAATGTTGTACATCTTTCACTTGTGGTGTTGTTTCTTGCTGGTAGTGTGCCAGAAAGCCAATATTTTTAATGATCCTGCTGGACCTTTTAGAGGTTTTCATTCTCCCAGGGTAGTTGTAAATTTTTTAAAAACAGAATTACAGTGTTTTCTGGGAGCTAGCAAAGACTGATAAAATCTCAGTGTTAAATCCTTTGTTGCTTTTGAATGAATTTAACTTTCAAATTTCAGGGCTTTCCGGTTTATTTCTAAAACTAAAACCATAAAGAAAAGTCCTGATAGTCAGGTGGGTTGCATATAGAGCCCTTTCCTGAAGTTCTTACTACTTTGTTAATTACGACAAGTTTTTATAGGGTTTCCAGACCTAATTATCGATTGTTGCTGGCATTTTCAGATGACAACTGTAATAATGGATTGTGTTATAACTGGTGATGTTAGAAATTCTAGTTACGCATAATTCTGTCTGGTGGAGGTCATCGGTATAGTTGTAGGCTGGACGAAGGCTAGGTCTTTATCTGGCATAAACAGGTGCGTTTGGATTGCTGCTTTTGAACAGATCATTTAGTTATTTTCAGGGTTGTTTCCAAAAGGGGCATCTAGGTACGCCTAATTCTGTTCTGGCAGGAGCTGCTGGTTCTAGCACCAAGGTTATGATTTCAGAGGTTTGGGTCGGTTTGGGTTTAGATAGGTCACTCTCAAACTCTTACTGCGCTATGATATACTGTGACTGTGGGCTGTGGTATCAAGGGGTTCCTGAGCTAGGGTTGGGGCTGTTACTGATGCATGAACGTAACTGGGTAACTAGTGGGGCAGTCGGACTAGTGAATGCAGCATGAGAGAGTGGGTTGGTACTATAATTATTATTAAGTCCACGGTGGGTTGGTTACTGCTGGGCTTAGCAGGGGTTGATGAGCTAGGTTTGTGGTCACTGTCAGTAGCTGCCACACTGATACCGAAATACTAAGGAGACATACGTTTTTTTTTGTTTTTTTTTTTTTGTCGAAGCAAAGTAAATGTTCTGCAGACTGGACATTCCATAGATAAAAGGAATCCTTGAAACTCTGTGTACAGGGGTGGAATGGATAAAGAAGTTATGCTGAAATCAGCTACTGCAACTAGGTGAAAAGACTGAGTTCAATTAGCGAACACAGTGAGGAAGACTATCGACGACCACCAGAGGACCCTGGAAGACCACCAACGCACATAAGAGCGCATGCGTTAATGACTTTTGCATATGTTAATGAGTTCCAAGAAATAACATGATATGCTAATCATTTCTCAGAAATCTAATGAATATGTATGTTTTGATTGTACATAACTCCCATAGTTCAGCAGTCCGGCGCGCACATTAGGTGGAGCGATCCCCTGTGCGCCCAGCGCCGCAATAAAGAATGCCTGCTTTCTAAAACTCCAAATTGAGTCTTAGAGAGTTTTTCACATGCCTACTTACGGTATCAACACAGCTA
>NW_008825433.1:545617-585258 GCF_000699105.1 Pygoscelis adeliae
GAGAGAGAACTTATTTCTCAAATTAGTCAACAAAATAGAGATGAACTTTCTTTCTTCAGAGTACGTCAAGGATGCTGATATGTTACAGAGCTTTCAGACTGAGCTCTGAGCTCCTAATTGGACCTTTAGCCGATAAACCTGCTTAATTAACTAAATCTTCATGAAGGGAGGGGCTGAGCCATGATGTAACTGTACTTTTAGTGCCCTTGTCTAGAAGTAGTCTCCTGGAGGAGGTACCGGTATCTCCCAAGTATTTGGGAGTAGCTCACCTTGTTTATTTTTCTCCTTTGCTTTAGTTTTAGACATATCCATTGGCTTCTGTGCTTTTCTGCTTGCAATGGCCATTGTTCCAGGCCAGTTTGTTTAAGAAGAGAACAGCTGCTGTGTTGCATTGTGAAATTTCCATTCTTAACAATGGCTAGGTAGCAATGCACATGGTTTACATTATAGGATTTATAGCATCTTTATCTTTCATGATTAAATATTCTACTTGGTGTAAAACTTATGAAGTGGGAATGATACAGGAAATCTGTCTAGTGTCACTTATTTTTGTATACCTAAATTTATTACTCTGCATATGGATCTCTTAGCAGGCTGATCCATGACCAAAGATTGCCTTTTGGTTTTTATGAACCAGGCTGCTTGCCTCCCTACATCTTAGTGTCCTAATATGGCAGACTCTTAACAACATTTATTTTTATGAACATCTGGAATTCTTTTTTGTTGGAATTTATTCTGTTGTGATTCATCTTTTCACCAATATTTATCTGATCAGGATAGTGGAACAGTAAGAGTACTGATATAAACTGATATTTGGGACTCGACCTTGTTTATATATTCTTTTAGACCTTAAGTTGAAGATCTGCATGCTGCTGGAGTAAAGTCAGACCAAGAAACTATCAGGACCCCTGTAATAGGAAAATTCACACCAGAAGGCCTTGGAAGTTTCAGATCAGAGCATCTTTAGAGTTTGATGCTGATCTGAGAATAAAGAAGCCAAATCCTGCTCCTGCCCCTACAGCTGAAATGTTGGATGTGTTTTGAGTAGTCGCTCTGTCTTCCTACCTGCTGTTTGCTGTATCTGTTCAGAGTATAACCTTCGGGGGGCAGGGGCTATCAGGAATTTGTAAGGCAGGTTACTGAGCATGACAGATTGAGAATCTCAGCTGAGGACTCCAGGAACTGTAAGGCTGTGGATTTGTGTTAGAATTTGATCCAAATTAACAGATTGTTGCTGATGATTACTAACATCTTATTTTCTTCTCTTCTCTTCTCTTCTCTTCTCCTCTCCTCTCCTCTCCTCTCCTCCTCTCCTCCTCTCCTCCTCTCCTCCTCTCCTCCTCTCCTCCTCTCCTCCTCTCCTCCTCTCCTCCTCTCCTCCTCTCCTCCTCTCCTCCTCTCCTCCTCTCCTCCTCTCCTCCTCTCCTCCTCTCCTCCTCTCCTCCTCTCCTCCTCTCCTCCTCTCCTCCTCTCCTCCTCTCCTCCTCTCCTCCTCTCCTCCTCTCCTCCTCTCCTCCTCTCCTCCTCTCCTCCTCTCCTCCTCTCCTCCTTGCTCCGGACTGTGCTATGTTATGTGTCACTTATCTTTTGCCAGCTTTGGCAGTTATCTAATTGTGTGTTTAGAACTTGCTAAATCAGCAAAGCAGTAATCTGGGAGAGGGGAAAAAAAGAATATTTTTAATGCCAGCATGATAGTGGTCTGGGAAGGCTGATCTGCGTGATCAGGGAAGACTGAGAAAGAGGAATACAGCAAGAAGGAAAGAGCAGCAGGGTTGTTAAGAGAGGAAGAATAAAACCTGCTTTCAGCAGCAAACTCTTAGTTCAGCTCCACTATAATGAGAAATCGTGTAACATGGATGGTGCGTTTGTATAATGTTTCTCTCCATTTTTGGTTGTGCTATGTGAATAGCTTCACGCAGGTCACTAGAACGTTGACAGTGTAAGGTAGTGGGCTAAACCCTGCTATTGGCCCATGAGGCAATAGTGTGAATGTATTTCAGCATTTGATATTTATAGTTGGTAAAGTAGCAATGTAGCTCACTATTTTCCATATCGCTCTTAGTTTTGTCACTTCTTTGATCTGGAAAAATGCAAAGCAACATGGGATATTCTTAAGAAAACTCATATTCCAATTATTTCTACTTCAATTACTCTGTTGCAATTTTTTTGTGCAGATTGCTGGACGAAAGACAGAAGGAAGGGAACACCGATTTCTTAGCAGACTATCAATATTTTGAATCTGAGTTTTTACTGGAGTTTGCTAATACAAGCAGGAACAATAGAACTTTTGAAAATATCCAAACTTGAGGTTAATGATCATTATCTACACAGTGACTCACACAACAATTCTGTATGAGTCATGGAGAGCCATATGGACATTTTTCTCTTAACTAAAAAGTAAGTCCAGGTTCTGGGAACAGATGCTCCTTTGATAAGTCTCTGCCAATAGAGAGCGGCAGTTCGCCAGTGTTGTCGGCTAACAGTGTATTCAAAGAGAAAATGAGCAAACCCAACATGGCATCAAGGATCAGACTGATGTTTACTGAGAGATCAAAGTAGTGAAAAACAAAACTGCTTTGAAACCTTGTATGGACTTTGTGCAAATAAAAGGTGTGGGTATGTGGCATGATTAAATGATCTGAAGATATATTTGGGCAAGTTCTAAACAAGCGAAGCGAGGTGCAGATAGTGGGGTAGCTGTCCCCAGACTAACTGTCCTGCAGAAGAAGATAACAGGACTGTATGCTTTTGATATTTGAGCAAATCCATTTAGCAAGTCAGGAGAGTACTAGTGTGCCAAAAGTGGCAAGGTTGGAGGAGTTTTTAAAAAAATATCTAGCTAATCTTTTGCCTTCTAAAGTCTCCTACAAATCTTTGTTTTGAGACTTTTGCTTTTAACAAGTGTAGGAATGGAAAGTCATTGGAAGAAGTGGAAGGAGGTGAAGGAAAAGTGTCCAGGAGAGGGGTAAAGAGCCAATACTTTATAACAGAGCCTCCAGGTGTCATCACAAAGACAGATGAAACTGTCTTTTGGCTGAAGTTTGACAAATAAATTGGTCAGCACATGTGCCACTGGAAACACTGATACTGCGCACTAAAAGCAAACTGTGTATTTTCAGTATCAACAATGGTCTTTATTGCTTATAAACGGAATGAGGGAAGTCAGAGGGCAAAAATCTCTGTCAGAGAGCCACAGTGCCAGCAGGTGGGCTATGAGCTGAATGCAAATGGCAGCAGCCTGTGCTGCCAGCACTCTCTCAGAAATGCACGTAGCAAAGTGCCAGCCAGGCAGTCTTTATAGTCTTATTAAAACTTCTGAATTTCTCCTGTAGATCAACACACTCTATTTCTTCTCGTTGTCATGTGAAAGGCAGGTGCTGAAGCAGATATTGTATTGGCACCTCATTTTCTATGTTCTTCCTGTGTGCAGCACAAGGTAAACCTGCGTGCTTAATGTGACAGCTGCCACCTTTACTTCTTCCTTCTTGGTGTTTTACCACTGATACAATTGCATTATAACTCAGTCATCAGTATAGGGCAGGACAGCAGAGCTGCTCGGGAGCTTGTCAGTGTATTTATTTCTTGTTGGAAGATGCGCACTTTACAAAACAAAAACTTTGTGGGGGAGCTTTGCTTTCCAAAGTTCTCCAGTTGGAAAGTTTTATAGTTTTAAATTTAATCCAAAGTTTTCCTGTTAGAAATATTTGTTAAATTGCACTGAAAGGGCTTTAAAAAATTTAGCCTGCTCTGTTTTGCTCTGCACAGCCGTGTATGTGATAAAACAAATGTGGGGTTTTATGATCATCATATGTCTGGGCAGGAAAGCTTTGCCACGCTGCTCCTCTTGTATGCCATGCTCAGACACTTAGGATCAAATTGGCTAGGGGACATAAAAACAGCTGAGGCACAGACAGGAGTCACGATTTCCAAATGCACAGCATAGCAAAGCTAAGCTAGTGTGAGGGCAGGCAGAGACAAGCAAAACCTTAAATGCATGAGGAACCACAGGCCCCAGCAAGGAGCAGCATTTCTTTGCGTTCGTGCAGCTCCACTTGCTATGGCACCAACAGCTGCCCGTTACCTGGGGAATAGGCATTAGATCAGTATTTACCCCATGAAGTTTCTGATAAATTAAGTGCCTTCTAATATGTTTTTATTGTTTATGCCAATCTATTTAACATAGAGTACACTTTCTTCAATTTGCAGGAGGTTCTTTTGGGGAAGATTGGTAGGCTGAGTAAATCCTCTTTGATGTTTTCCCAAGGAAGATGCTGTTGGCATCTTGACCGTTTCTAGCTTAAACTTCACATAACCACAGGGCTCTTTCTGTGAGGTAGTAGCTATCTTTTGCTAAGTTTTTATGGTAATGCTCTACATATGTAGAAGTCAGTACTGCCTGCTCCAGCATCAAAGGCAAAAGCTGATATCTCTATGATGAGGTACTTACTAATATGATACACATCTCTGACTATAGGTAGGCATAATGACAACATCTAGTGTGCTCTCATTTCCCTGCCGCTTCTTATCTCTAGTCTATTCCTACACAGAAAATGTAGGGAACATGGGAAAACCATACATTAATCTATTCTCATTAAAGAGCCCTAAAACCACATTTGTACTACCATTTATTTAAGAAGGGGGCTCTTACAAAACAAACAAGGTGGAAAGACAAAGCACAGGTTAAAGAAGCTGTAAAAATGTAATAATTACTAGGCTACGCTGTCCTAAAATTACATCTTACTAATGCTTAGAGAGAAAACTTTGCAGTTTGATAATTTCAGCATGCTTACAGTACAGTCACTCAGCCTGAAAGAAACACAGTATCTTTGATTTGGAGAGGAAGTATTATTTTGCAATTTCAGTGAAGGACAAAAATACAGTTTTTAAATTTCTGACTGAGTCAGTTCTACTTACTCTTTAATGTGTGCAGGTGGAATGAGTGGACGGAGCCAAAGAAACACCAAACCTCTGCTGGTTCTAATCCTTTTGAGAACTAATTTCTGAATTTTAGAACCATTATTAAAAAATAATATTTTTTTATTGCAGAAGTTTGTATTACTATGCCTACCCACAGATATACATGAATGTTACGTGTGTCACTCTTGTTGTGGTATTTCCTGATTTATTTCAGTAGAAGTGGCTAACTTGTAAAGAAAAATATTTCTGAAAATTTAATCAAGTTTTTAATGTAATATATCCATGAAAAGATCATGATTTAATCAAATAGATTTCTAATTAGCAGTAACTCTGATTTATTTTTTTATAACTAATTTACATTTCTGGCCTAACACTTTAGAGTTTCCTCTAATGTCATGGTTAATAATTTAATATCTTTAGCAAAACATCAACTTTTTTTTCATGATTGGTTAAAATAAATCACATGACAACATATCTCTTAGACTGCATAAGTATGCAAATACTTCTGGCTTTGACAATTTGCAAATACCAAGACTACACTAATCCTCTTGCTGTTAAATTGTGTTCACCCTGCTACTTAAATTAAAAATAACAATATTCAGAACAAATAAACCCTGAAGTGACAGAAACATGAGTGATTTAAATTTTCATTTGTTAAATTAAAAGTTAACAGAACTTAGTTTAATCAAGACTAGCACATAATTTGTTTTCTTTAGACCATATAGTAAAAAAAGATCAAGTTTAAATTGTCATTAAAGCACTCTTTACCTTCTCCATTAATAAAAACTTACCTGTCTTTGGACTCCAATGCACCTTGAGTCATGTCATAGATTGCCATGTAAAAGAGAAGCTGAAGTAGAGAAAGATGCGCTTTTGCTGCAAGTGAAGAAGATCCATTTGATCTGGAAGCCTCCATCACATCATAGTAGCATTGTTTTTGAGACTGGTGCTTATTACTCATTTCCATGATTTGGCTATATTGGCCATAAACATTTGCTTTTGTTGACTGAGAATGTAATTTTTAACCCTTAGGAAGAAGCAACTGTAGCAAATTTTGATTTCTGTAGGGCAGCAATGCTTGGTATTCCAGGAGGGTGCTGGGGAAAGGTGCCCTGTTCCAGTAGAGAGACCCTCCAGCAGGGACTTCTGGTAGGTGTTTTGGAGCTTAGGTCTGATTAATGTCTCGGTGTCCTGTACTGTCCTTCCCAATTGCATCATGTATTCAGGTTTAGCATTATTTATTCTAGTTCCTACCTCTAATGTCTCTAAGAATCACAGCCATTGACTACAACTCTGCTGTTCCCAAAGGGCATCTCGTGCAGTCGGACAACTCTGTAGGTGAGTAGCAGGTTGTGTCAATTCAGTGACACAATCAGCAGCTGGTTGTGCTGGATGCGGAGTACCTTTGGCTCTCCTGACCCTGCTGGGAGGAGGTGCTCCTGGCAGGGTTCAGCTCTTTCTCTTTAAAAAGACAATCCCAGCAACGAGAGCTGAGGCTCACTTATAAATGCTGGCTATTGATACTGCACAGGCATTCCTTGTCCACTTTATCCTTGTAGGAAGACTGTTTTACTGATTAAAAATCCCCCTCCCCTTTTTCTTTTTCCAGTCTCCTTAAAGATTTCTTTTTCTAATTTAGATAGTCAGCATGTTTGTTTTTAGAAGTCTCATATTCTCAAACTGCTCGAAGGACAATTGCTGGGAAAAATAGCTCTAGCTCCAAATCTCTGGCGCAGCTGCTTCGGTAGTGTTATAGTCTGAAGAGAACAAAGAAGAATTGATTGTTCTTTACAGTGCACACAAGTTGCCAAGATATGAGCATCTCTCGGTACACAATGTCCTTTATTCTACCTGTGCTCTCTGACCTTGATTATTCATTTTTCACTTCTGGAATGGCTTTCATTTCCAGATGTAAGACCAAAGCAGCCTGACAATGCAGGGCATCCCTGTGATCCATACGAATAACACCAAGATGAATTTGAGTTATTGATATATCTATCAATAATAACCTGATCTCCTTCTATGACCAGGTGACCCGCCTAGTGGATGAGGGAAAGGCTGTGGATGTGGTCTACCTAGACTTCAGTAAGGCCTTTGACACCATCTCCCACAGCATTCTCCTAGAAAAGCTGGCGGCTCATGGCCTATGACAGGTGTACTCTGCGCTGGGTAAAAAACTGGCTGGACGGACGGGCCCAGAGAGTTGTGGTGAATGGAGTTCAATCCAGTTGGCGGCCGGTCACGAGCGGGGTTCCCCAGGGCTCAGTTTTGGGGCCGGTCTTGTTCAGTATCTTTATCAATGACCTGGATGAGGGGATCAAGTGCACCCTCAGTAAGTTTGCAGACGACACCAAGTTGGGCAGGAGCGTTGATCTGCTCGAGGGTAGGAAGGCTCGGCAGAGGGACCTGGACAGGCTGGATCGATGGGCCGAGGCCAACTGTATGAGATTCAAGAAGGCCAAGTGCCGGGGCCTGCACTTTGGCTACAACAACCCCATGCAGCGCTACAGGCTTGGGGAAGAGTGGCTGGAAAGCTGCCTGGCGGAAAAGGACCTGGGGGTGTTGGTCAACAGCCGGCTGAATGTGAGCTGGCAGTGTGCCTAGGCGGCCAAGAAGGCCAATGGCATCCTGGCCTGTATCAGAAATAGTGTGGCCAGCAGGAGCAGGGAAGTGATCGTGCCCCTGTACTCGGCACTGGTGAGGCCACACCTCGAATATTGTGTTCAGTTTTGGGCCCCTCACTACAAGAAGGACGTTGAGGTGCTGGAGCGTGTCCAGAGAAGGGCAACGAAGCTGGGGAAGGGACTGGAGAACAAGTCTTATGAGGAGCGGCTGAGGGAGCTGGGGTTGTTTAGCCTGGAGAAAAGGAGGCTGAGGCGATCTCATCGCTCTCTACAACTGCCTGCAAGGAGGTTGTAGCGAGGTGGGTGTTGGTCTCTTCTCCCAAGTAACTGGCGAAAGGATGAGAGGAAACGGCCTCAAGTTGCACCAGGGGAGGTTTAGATTGGACGGGAGGAAAAATGTCTTTACTGAAAGAGTGGTTAAACATTGGAACAGGCTGGCCAGGGAAGTGGTTGAGTCACCATCCCTGGAAGTATTTAAAAGATGTGTAGATGAGGCGCTTAGGGACATGGTTTAGTGGGCATGGTGGTGTTGGGTTGACGGTTGGACTCGATGATCTTGGAGGTCTCTTCCAACCTTAAGGATTCTATGATTCTATACTACTGCCAACTTGGTGGACAGTTGCATGCTCACAGGTGTGTAATCAGATTGCTTTTCATCTAATTTTGGCAAATTGGAGAATTACCACACAGAGGAATGAGCAGTTTAGAGAGTCTTCTCGTAGGATTAATGGAGAGCTAGCTTTTGTAATACCTCTGTCTGTTACACTGCAAAATTGAAAGGGCAGAGTACAGATGTACTTTTTGTTCAGGTTTGAAATTATCCTAAATCACTTCTTTGGAGTCCCTGTATATTTTATTCTGTCATCTAGATTATTAGAATTATTTTATTACTCTCTTTTTCTTTGTGAAGTAACTAGAATGATTCATAGCAGAAACTTCTTTCAATGAATGTGTTTACATTTGTTAAAGGGATGATTAAATTAAAAACCAACTGCTAAACACTAAGAAGAATGAGACTGTTGAATACATAATTCTGCACTTTGACTTCAGAGATTTACTGTTTTTCCAAAATAAGTTAATGCAGTGTCCTGTTGATTACTGAATTATTAAAGCCACTATTGATTTCTTAATATAACCAGCCTAGGTTATTGTATCTACCTCATAGCTGTACTTGCCAAAGTGACTCTCTTAAATAGCACAAAATATTATTTTGATTAAGCTGCTTTTCCTCTTAAAATCTGTTTCCTTAGATGTGGAAGAATCTTGGATGTTCACTATGATATTTTCAAAATTTGTTAAAAAAGGCAAATGAAAATACTAGCCTTTCTAATACAAAGTCCAAAGCTGAAAATGTATCATTACACAAATTGTCTAGTAAAGCAAAACAAATCAATATTTAATACCAGTTCTGCATCTGGTCTTAAGGTTCCAACTTAATGGAAACTGAACCTAAGCAATGGATTCGTTAGGTCCATATCCCAGGAAAGCATTTAATTTTGCATAATTTGAATCAAGAGGAATAAGGACAGTGCTCACATTTTGGAGGACACTGAAAACTTCACAGGATTGGAACTCGCATCTTAAAGTCAATAACAGCACCCTAAATCCTGGAGGTCTTTATAAGAAAGCCTTCAGCTCATAAATGTGCTTGTGCAAAGTAATTTGTTATGAGAGAGATGTAGTAGGTTAAAGGAGAACTGAAGGTTGGGAGGAAGTAGGACAGTTTATGAAGGTGAAGAAACTCTTTTTCTCGGGTGAACGTGGGGAAGAATGAGATAGTATCAATTTTAAACCTACCAGGGTTTTTTCAAAGTTGTTTGGAAACATTTGGACCTAATTCAAACCCACTGAAGTCAATGGCAATATTGGTGAAGTCAATGTAAATTGGAACGGGATTTCATACTGTTAGCAAAGATGAAGTTAGGTTTAACTGTAACTCATAGAGTACAGAAATATTTGCAAACAACTTCAGGGATGCTTCACCCCCCCACCCCCCGGGTTCAGTAAGCAACTATCACTTCTTAACAGGAAAACTGACAAAAGCAAACCTCCTGAAGTGCACGGTACTTTCTCACAACTTGTGCTCTTGGTGAAGACCATGTATTGGTCACCGAAGGACATCGAGGTGCTGGAGCGTGTCCAGAGAAGGGCAACAAAGCTGGTGAAGGGTCTGGAGAACAAGTCGTATGAGGAGCGGCTGAGGCAACTGCGGTTGTTTAGCCTGGAGAAAAGGAGGCTGAGGGGGAGACCTCATCGCTCTCTACAACTACCTGAAAGGAGGTTGTGGCGAGGTGGGTGTCAGTCCCTTCTCCCAGGTAACAAGTGATAGGACGAGAGGAAATGGCCTCAAGTTGCGCCAGGGGAGGTTTAGATTGGATGTGAGGAAAAATTTCTTCACCAAAAGGGTTGTCAAGCATTGGAACAGGCTGCCCAGGGAAGTAGTTGAGTCACCATCCCTGGACGTATTTCAAAGATGTGTAGATGAGACACTTAGGGACATGGTTTAGTGGGCATGGTGGTGTTGGGTTGACGGTTGGACTCGATGATCTTAGAGATCTTTTCCAACCTTAATGATTCTATGATTCTATTGTGCAATCCTCATTTTAGTTCATCAGCCCCATAAGGGAGGGATAAAATCACAGGCTGTGTGGGCAGCTTTACGCCACGGTGGTTTTACATTAGGTCAATTTCCTTACTTCCCTTTTATCATTTTTATGGTAAGCCTTTTATAAATATATTGCAATTATTTTCTTTTCACTTATCAGATCTGTTTCCTGCTTTTCATCACGTGCATTTTCTATCCTGTATTTTTAAGGGCTTTTTTCCCCCCCTTCTGTTCAGGGTTTTCCTCTTCTTGCTGCTACTGCTCCTTTTTTCCTTTCCCTGAGAAATGTCACTAGGGTGGTCTACAGGTGATAAAAGTTTGAAACTCTGCCAAATCTTGCAGCTTTTGGTCACAGTTAAACATTATGAATATGTATAAATTTAAGGGATGCTAAAGCAGTTAGATATAACAAGGACAAATTAATCTGGCAAAAATAAGATGCTGAGCCTTCATGTAGTACCTTGTGTGAATGTAAAAGGCTGTTGATGCTGCCCTGAAGCCATCGCAACATAAAGACATCACATAGGACTTAAGGAAAAGAGTTTGAAGGTGGGAGGAATGGTCATAGCCCTTCTGAAAAAGGGCATTCCTCTTTCAAATAGGTTAGGCTTTTGTTTGTCATTTTAATTTATTCGTGAAAATGAATGAAGAGTAGGAGTGCTTATTGCGAGCACTGGGAAGGCTGCACATGCCCGGCCCTGGGCTCCAAGTCCTCCAGTGGACCTGTGGCCTGTGGTGGGCTGAGACAGGTTTCTCGTCTTCATATTGGCAGAGACAGCTTTAGTCCTCTGCAGCTGATCTCATGGGAACTGGAAATAAGAGCCACGGCAGCTGCAGCTGTGGCTCAGCATGTTAACTTAGGTGATCACTGCTTCAATTTTATGTTAATATGCTGGGCTGTGTTTTGCAGTGAGTGTGCTGCCTGTTCTGTGGCCTCTGCTGTGGCACAAAGAATGGATAACAGGGTGGGAAAAACAGGTGGCTGCAGCCACCTCTGTCAGCTGCTGCTGAGCATGATGGTGCTTAGAAGTGACTGGCCTTAGGAGCTTTAACAAGATTTCTTACTATTTCTTCAAGATCCTCATTGTCTCTTGTAATCTGGCGCTTGGGGCCCTTTCTTCATTTGTTTGGATGTCTATTTTACCTCATTGTGGAAGCATTAAGAGTTTTAAAGCACATGTCCAGTAGAGTCAAGATATAATAAGTTAGAGTGTGATGTAAAACCAGGTTAGTTGAAGTGCATTCAGCTCTGTGTGGACCCTTTCATTCAGAAGCAAAGTACCCATACAGGAATCTAATGAGCTTTAGCTAATGTGCTTTCACTTTGCAGCAGTCTTTAATTAGTCTTTCCATTCCCTGTGTCCCTTAATCAGTGCAGACTTCAGGTTTTATGCATCCTACCCACCATCTAGTGCATACTGTATGTCACCAGAAAGCTCAAGAAAGAGTTCAGATCTGCACCCCCGCCCTCCCAAGCAGAGAAAAATAGTGCTGTCTCTTACAATGCTATGGTTTGCTTTAAAATACAATTAGATTCCCTCAGTGGCACTGTAGTATGCTCTCTATATACAGCTCTGGAGGTTGATTTAACTTCAGTTATTAATCTCAGCAGCTGTTTATGGCATTGTATAGTGCAGCACTAAGAAATAAAGATTATTCCTTAAATAAATGTAAAGATATGCAGGCAGTGAAGTGCAGTATTCTCATAACAGTCTAACCACAGGTATGCTATACTGCTGTGTAATAGACCCTACACTTAGAATAAAGTTTAAACTCTCTTTTCTCTGCCACTATTTTGTGGGATTTTTTTTTTTTGAATTGCCAGAAAAGTTAAGGTGGCCAGAGTTTTTCCCGATGGCTCAGAAATTTGGTCATAAAATTAAAATAAGTAAACTAGCCCCTGTTTAAAACTGTTTGTCTATGTTATAAAATTAACAATCTTTATGTTCGGGGCTGGTGCCAATATTTGTGAGATAATAAGCACCTCTGTGGCCGTAAGTTTATGACAATTTCTGTTCCATGGATAAGTGTAAAGTCTGTGAAACTTCACCTTCAGTAGAAACTTCACTTTATCTCACGTGGAGTCCCCAGGGTCCAGCAGTACCTGAGCTTCTGCACTAAGCTGGTGTCTTGTTGTAGGACACTTTCCTGTATGTGGCTATGCCTTTCCAAGAAGTCTGGAGGAACAGAATGATTTTTTGAGTCTTCTAAATCTGTCAGATTTTGTTGAAATTTGGCAACTATTTAAAAAATAAATGGGGTTGACAATGTATGTTGTTATTGTATCAGTGGGAATTATATCAGTATTGTATGTGCAGGAAACCAAGTTAAAAAAATTACAAAATGCTGGAGTACAGATCACTGTATTTTACAAATTGGCCAAGTGCTAAAGGACATATGTTAAAAAATGTTAAAGTAGCTTTACAAATGTCATTGTTTTTCAATTCAGTTGCTGTTTCTAAGCATTTTCCATATCCATTTTTAAAATGTTCTCTGTTTATAAGCAAACATTCACTATTTGTTCTGGGCGCTACCCTCCAAAGCCACCCTGTGATGTGGGTGTTGCATTGGCTCCTTTCGTTTTCACTCCTTGCCAAATGAACCCCAGCCGTGCACGCAGGGGTACCTGGGGCAAAACTTTTTGTTCCTAGCACCTTTGTACAGGTGTGGCTGAGGCTTGTATGGGGCACCCAATTCTGGGGGGGATCTGCAAGAAAGAAGACAATTGTCTTTTTTTTCCTCTTCAGTGAGATGAGGCTCATGAATGGCTTGTCAGTGAGATGCGGAGTGGAGAGCAGTAAAACCCTATAGGTGGTAGCTAAATTGCATGGCTATGACAGAATATGTTTAGGAAGGAGGTCTATCAGGTACGAAGGTGCTATTTCTAGAGTCTGTTTTGTGCATACATATTTTGGTTAGCTTCGAACCCACTCAGCATGGGTTTGACTCTGCCTCAGACATTGCTGCTATAATACTAATGTTTCACTTAGGAGAGAGAGAACTAAAAGGCAACACAGAAAGAACAAAGCGAAAAGCAAATGAAGAGCTATTGTGTAATGGGTGAGGGAATTTAGAGCAAAAAATACAATAAATATACAATTTGTAGCCTGCTTGTATCAGACTAGCTTTTAGGGAATTTTTTTCTATCCCTAAAATAAAGCAGAAGTATTGTTTAAACTAGACAAACACATTTAAACTTAGAGTAAACCTTAACCAGTTCACCTAAATGGAAAAGAAAAGAAAGAATGAATGAGGTTACAAGTACAACCCTCAAACAGTATTTGAAGTGCCTGGCCTTGAGATGTTTATGTAGAATTTATTATAATATATTGGTGGTTGGGCAAGTCGAGTGAAAGAAAATAAGAAATTCCAGCATAAATACATTATCTAGTCCTAAGATTAAATGAGAGAGTAACCACTTTTGAAAAACAAAGAAAGTCTGGTTAAATTTCCTTTGTATTATTTTTCCTTTTAGCATGAATGAAATGTCTTTGCTTTTAAATCAGCTATTATTGTGCAGTACTGATGAATAGCAAATACCAGGCTTATGTTTTAAAAAGGCACTTGTGATGATTTTGGGATTTACAGACCATGACCTTGTCTTCCTTTAGCACATAGTAAATTGCTTGAAACTATAAGGAAAAGGAGACTGATAGAAGACTTAGAACATGATATAACAGATACAAACTAGAATGGTTTATGTGTAAAGGAAAATAAAACTTGTCAGAAGTGCTGTAGTTCTAAGTGTATTAAAAATAGGGTACTATTTTATTTTTATATTTGAAGTCTTTTAGAAAATTTTGTTGATGGTCTCTTCTGAATTGGGAGGAGAAATACTGTCATGAATAAAAAGTTCTTAAGAGACAGAGGTATCAGAAAGAGTCTGAAGTTCAGAAATATTGTGTGTTAGCTGCTAAATTCACTCTACAGTCTCCCATACTTGCTGGGCTCCAGCAAGCAAGGCGATGTCCTGCTCAGCTGTCTTGCCAGGGCAAAAATGCCATTTTGTGTATGGAAGGCCTCATCACAGGTATAATGTAAATGAAATAATTGATTTCTTAACTTTATCTCCTGAGGTAGGCCAGTGGAGAGGGAAGAGGTTTTCTTTAGGACTTTTGGTGGAGAAAGCTCTATCTAGTCTGACCTTGGCTGAGAGATGTTAAAAGACTGTATTTCTTGCTGATTTAGGCTCCCACAGTCTTGTTTTTCAGCAGCTCTTTTGAAGGCTGTGCATGGCTATCCCATGATCTATGTCATTACTTGACCTATCTCAGAGTTGTATGACTGTAGGACTATAGAATAATGGACTGGAAAAATGGAACAAAATCCAGTTTCTTATTACAGTCATGTACCCCTTCCACCACTGGATACAATGATTTCTTCCTGCACCATGGTGGCAGATGATTCTTTTTGTATCGGTTATGAACAGCTCCCCTCGTGTATCTTTACAGGGATAGAAATCCTTTTTTTCCTAACCTGCAGCCAAATCACACTAACCCTTTCTTCAGCTTAGTGTGGGACACCAGGGCTTTTCTGCGTTAACTCTGTGGTCTGTCAGACATACAAAAGGCCCTGGATGCCTGCTCTTCTGAGGTGTTCCTCTGCTCACTAGCTCCTGAGTATGCCTCTGTGCTTATTACGCTGAGTCCTGTGTCCCCGTTTCAAATCTCAGTGCTCCAGTCCCTGGATTTATTCCAGATGCTGCCATCCTTATATAAGCCTAAGGCACTCTGTCTTTCATCTGAATGCTTGTTGGATTTTAATCTTTCTTTTCTGCCTGTCTCAATACCTAATAACTTGACTCATGCACACTGAACTACAGCATGCCGTTGCCCATCAATCAGCCAAGTCACCAGAGGCAGTGCCGGCGTCTGACCCAGGGCCAGTACAGCCCACATATGAACTCGACAATCGCATTTCCTTAGCTCTGTAACCCTCATGCAGTGCGGGCTGAAGCACTGGACATGGTGTGATTACGGGAGGGGAGTGTCTCTTTTGGGAACTCAAGGGACAATGCCCCTGACTAGAGCAAGCGTATCTACCTGGATACCTTACTGATTTTGATACCTGCAAAACAAGATTAAGGATCTGAGATGAAGTTACAAGAAAGCCAAAGACTACAGTGAACACTGGGATGGTTTTCTGTTCATAGGGGAGGCTCATTTTTAAGCTACTACACAGGTCTAATTCCTAATTACTTCCGGGATTCTCTACATGAGGATCTGGGATACGATTTTGTATGAGGCTGGGCCATTTGTGCTGGTGAAGAGGAAGAAGACAAAGTTTATGACCAGCCAGCTGGGGAGGAGGACCATGGGGCCTCTCAGTGGCCAGCACCTCTCAATAGTAGTTGTCTGAGGATCACTTGTGAAGTAATGAATGTTTCTTATTCTGTAGTGCTTCCTTCACTGCTAAACCTCTTGCATTTGCAGTATACCTCTTCTCAGGTCAGAGATATTGCAAAGGGAATGGCAGTCATTGCTCCTGTGAGAATGCCGTCATCATAACAGAATATCTAGCAATGCAATGAGTTGCATATGCATCCCCAGCTCTGCTTATAGGCTACCTTGTTGTAGGTAGCCCATGCTGAACATGAAACAAATCAGTTTGAAGTATGGCTGTATTGCCACAGGAGGGATTGTTATGAGGCTCAGATGTGGACTTTTGCTCATTGTAGCTTGCAAAACTATGCAGGAAATGCTAAGATGTATTTCTGGTGTCTTTGCCATGTTGAGATATGAAGCACATCTCTATAGTGCAAAGATACTCCAATGTTTTTTTCTGAAGCAGTGGTTCACATCACAAAAAGAAAGCTTATTCTTATCAAGGAGCCACCCACAAATACCTTTATGATGGAACATTGCCTACATCCTGCAGTGCATATGAACAGTGGCAGGCAATGCAGAGCTGGATACCAAATGGCTTGCCCATGGTGCCTGCTGTGGCTAATTTGGTGGAAATATAGTCCTATGCTTATGCCAGATCTGCATTACGTTTGTGGTTTTTTTAGATCTTCTGGTAGGGACACAGCCAAAGAAAGGAACTGAGGAACAGAAACTGCAGCCTAGAGAACAGAAGTGGTCTTTTGTTTAGTCGATGGAAAGTTGGGTGTTTAAACGCAATGGCTGGCAATGTTGAATCCCCGCTACTGCAGATCCAGAGATGCATCGGATTTTTTTTTCTGATCTTACACTCTCCAAAGCTTTTGCTTTTTCTCTGTAGATGGTTATTTTGACAGTCTGTCTCCTCACACCCTTTGTCTTGGCTGCCTTTCTCTGTCATTGTAGTAATAACTGGCTATTGCAAATGTGGCATCAGGGTTTTCTGCGGGACAGCACTGTGTCTTTAAACTTCTGACAGCTAATGTATTTTCTACTGGGGATTGTGCATGAATGGTATTTCTTGCATGCTCTTCAAGCTGTATACTTGGTTGTTGAAATTTATTTTACATTGATTCTGTTCTCTCTCTGGGAAAACTGTAACAGATTGTCTTGCAAATATGTCCTCATGTTGGCATGCGGATTTATGTGCAAGCATACACACTGGAAATAATATAAGCTTCTCCCAAATGTTACTGTGACTAAAACTTCAGCCATCAGCATACTCAAAAGCAGCAAACACAGGTCATGAACATCACTGAACATCACTGAACTGAATAGCTTTTGTTTGTCTAAATATTGTCAGAGAGTTTCCCTGAAGTTTTTGAGCCACCATTTGCAACCCACAGCTTTTCACAAGGAATTAGATTCAGAGTTTACCTGCCCATTGTTCCATAATTACAGGATATACCTGATGTTTTTGGAAGCGTGTCTTATTCAGAGAGCTAGATGCTGAACATGAACTTTTCTAAGGCTATAGCTGAATATTTTCTTAGCTTGCAAGTAGAAGAAAATCACAGATGAGACTACTGTTCTAGCTACATACCTCTGCTTGCATTGGTTACTGAAATCTGCTGTGATTCCCATCTTGCCAAATAATGAGAAATGGAGAAAGTTGCAAACTGACTGACACTACCTACAAATTGTTAGTGTCATTTCTTCCATGTGCCCACAGGCATTATTTCTGAGACTAACCAATGCTAATTTATATTTACTGCCTGTTTGTCAAGCAGGGGAAAAAAAGAAAGGAAAAGATGGATGAAAACTGTTTTAGTATAGTTTGGGGTTCTGCCGACAGGCAGCAAAGTCATTACTTCTGCTGCAACATGGGATGCACAAAGAAGCAATCATCTTTCTGTTTCTTACTTTTTTTTATAGGCTGTCCTATTGTTTGGCATTACTGATAGAAATGACACAGATGACTTCGGAGGCTTTCCCACTCTGTCCCCCAGGTCTATAATACACTTTGGCTGGTGGAGCTCAAAGCCCTTTGGAAAGGATGTCAGTATCATTAACCTCATTGCACAGTGAAAGTGCAGAGACACAGCCCTGCCCCTCCTTTAGAGTTCCACTTGTTCAATGGAACAAAAAGCAGAATCTTGCAAAGGAAGATCAGTCTCTGACTGATCCCATGAAATGGAAGAAGGGATTAAGTGGCATAACTGATAGAAGAATAGGAAGATCCTGTAGGCCTGCTGTAGCAGCGCTCATTAGTTTATGTGTGGGCATGGGCTAGCAGAGGGCTCCACTTACTGCACTTGTCCCCTTGTGCTTTCTGGGTGTGCCGATGGAAAGAGATTCGGTTCTCTCCTGCCTCGGCAGCACGAGTGCTTGCTCACTCCACCTGTTTTTTCAGTAAGTGATGGTGGAAGAGAGCACTAAAATCCTTGCTAGCTAACTCTGGGTGGTCCAAATCTAGGTGCTGAGGTGCCAACAGACACTTGTGCTGTCAGCACTCCTAGACGGTCCAGTATACAGGTGCTTTTTGGCCTCTTTCTTCTAACTTGGTGTACATTGTACATTTTTCCATCAGGTAAAGCAATGCAGAGTTTATTCTCCTCTGCATTGAGTCAGCTTTGTGGAGCCTGAGACAGGCTTGATTCAAGACAAATGAGTTTGTAATGCACAGCATAGCCAGAGTCTGACTTCCTAGAAACCAAAGAAAATTTATCAGACGCTGTAATAGCTGGCAAAGAAGTATCCTTTGATGAATGATACTGATTTTCACAAAGATCCTGAAAGTTCATATCTGCGTTGCGCTCTTTTGCAAAGCCATAGTGCTGGGCTTTTTGGTTAGCAGCTTATCATTATCCTAAGCCTTTTTAAGATGAAGAATTCCCATTTAAAAGATGTCTTGCATGCAAAATGATTTGAAAAACTCCTCAATATCACTGCTTAAGCCATCTGTAAACAGCACACTGCAAGTTTCCAGAGTTAATAAATGGTAATTAGCTTCTACTAGTATCGTAGGCATAAAATTTCTTATAGCTTATAAGCACACTGTATTCAATTTTGGGTTCAGTATTAATAATCAATTATTGAAACATCATTGAAAGGTCTATTAATCATTTTCAGCTTCATTAACTATTTATCAGTGTGCTGCTGCTGCAAATTCTGGCTTTAGATTCTACCACTGCAGTACTGTTGATGACTACTATAAGGTACAATTTTCAAGGCTAGCAGGCACATATTAGGAAAATAATGCATTGGGGGTTAGACTCCTATGGCTTGCTGATAAAATATTGTTGGGCCAAGTTAATCCAACTGCCTGAAAAAGAAATCTGAATATTTTGTATATTTAAGTGCGCTCTAATTTGCACTTGTTCATGGGTTAATCTCATATACTGGTATTTGTCTAAACAAATTCACTAAAGGAACCCCAAGAATTGATAAATTCACATCTTTTAACAGAGACCAACCAATACTAAAATAACAGTCCAACATATAAGATTAACTTCCTCCCCTCCACTTGTGCTGTCATTTCTATGGCACTTTTCCCCTTTAAAAGTTGTGCAAATGAAGCTCTTTGGTATATGATGATGATTATAGCCAAGGTATACGGGTCATGTTTTTATCTTTTGTTGTTGTTGTTTGGCTTTTTCCCCTCCTTTTTATCCTCTTCTTTTCCCTCTGATGTTTTTAAAAATGCATCTTAACTGTGCAGCAATTGAACATTTTCTTTCAATCTGTTCCAATGAGATAGTTAAAAGAGTTCAGAGATTATTTGCTCTGGTATGCTTTATATCTCCACTTCTTTCTCAACAAGTCATGTCAGTGAGGAGTGGTATGAGCTAAGTTGTCTATCAGTTCAGGTCTTGGTCCCAAAGACATCAGCTTGGGGTTGTAACAATATAATGTTTTTATTGTCAGAAGTTAAAATTTCTGACAAAAAAAAAAAAAAATCAAGAGGAATACTCTGTTTTCTTTAATTCACTTTTTCAAATAAAGAGAGAAAAGTTACAACAAAGCTATTTCCCTGTATGCCTCCAGGACTTTATCTGCATGAGCACTGGATGTTAACACTGTGCAATTATCTAGTATGACACAGGACCAGCCCTGCAAACCTCATTTACCATGGCTGATGCACTGGCTTTGACAACTTTATTTCCCCAATGATGACTTCATGCGTGAAGAAGTGAGACTAGGGCTATAACATACTTGACTTGCCATTGTTTTTGAAAGGAGCTGGAAGAGATTTAGGACCATCTAACTCCTTTTCGAAAGGTTAACATACTTGCACATCTTTGAAACTCCAAAGTGATGGTTAGACATTTGCATGCCTGTCATTTTTAAAGTGAGAACTGGTCTTTCAGGTCACATAGGTGCTTTTGAAAATTTTAGCTTGTATTGTACATAAAAATATTCACAAAGGAATTTTTTAACTTAAAACAAAGACTATTGAGTGAAAAGTCGAGAGAGGGTAACTGATTCAAAGCCTTGTTTCTGGTAGAAGGCTGGATGAGCTCCATTAATATTGAGAAGATTTTGGCTTTGGCCTTGAAAGGATGAATTTTCTTGGCATATAAAAACTATTTTTCTGCACCGATAGTGACACTTTGATGAAAAATGTTTATTATGAATAGCAGTTGATTTTGAGATGTTATAGGTATGCAGTAGGCTGAGATGTTTTCCTTCTGTTTTTTGTGCCAGGGAAAGACAGCTAACAGTAATCCAGCGGAAAAGAAATCTGGTAGCAAAGTGCATAACAATTTTGTTTTTCTTGATTTAAGCCTAAAGGGCCATGGACTTAACATTTACAGAGAAGGATATAGTTTTTAGTGCTCTCTTCTGTTTGGTAAGACAGTGGAACAAATGTCGTATAAGGCATAATTCCTGTGAAATTAGCAGAACAAGTTTACAGAAATAAAGTTATTTCCCTAGAACTATAAAATTAACAGAGAAGAATGGACATTTTATTAAGTTCATAGGCATTTCACAGTGCCACAGAAAGTGGTTCTTTAGGCTGTTGTGTGGAATGGGAAAGGGAAAAAAGCTTCCCCCAATTCACGAGAAGGGATTAAAGGTTCAGTTACTACAGTGCTCAATGTACTGTTACAAGAGCGTGTGTAGGGCATCCTGGGAACACTAACGACCTCCAATATATAATTGCGATATTATGGTAACTAATGTGAACTTAGAATAGGAAACAAGGTAGAAGTAAAGGCTGATTTTCTCAGTAGAGGCCTGCTACTACTGGAGACACATGAGATTCTGCTCTGTATGGTGTATTTTTAAATAACATGGAAAAGGGATGAAGATAAAGTTGTCTGACACCTAGATAGTCAGGGTAATAAAAATGAAAACTGTCAACAAAGACGTGCAGAAATATCTCATAATATTGACTATAGAATTGACTGATGAAGTTTAGTGTGGATGTATAAGATGATGCATCTGTAGAAAAATAATCTGAACTTCAAATACACAGTGATAAGTTCTGAGGCCACCTAACAAAGACATCTCGTAACAGTTATGGTTCTATGAAAAGTGTCGAGTTGTGGTTTCAACAGCAGACAAAAGTGCAAACTGCATGTGAGGAATTACAAGGAAAGAACTAAGAGAATAAAGAAGAAAGCAGTAATTATGCCATTTTCTAAATCTGTGGAGCACCCACAACCTGAGTTCTATGAACTAGAGCTGCAAAAATATACAGAGAAAGAGAACATGATCAAAGGTATGGAATTACTTCTGTATAGGAAAGGACCACATAGGCTAATACTCATTGAGACTGGTGAGGAAGAAGATAGAGTTCTGTAATTATAAGTAGCACAGACAAGAAGAATAGGGATGGATATTCACTGTTCCTCATTTAAAAAAAAAAAAAAGATATTAAGTTAATTGGGTACTAGTTCAATAACGATAGAAAGGTAATTTTTCACCAAATGTATGACTAAACTGTGGAATACATTATTGCAAGAGACTGTTGATGCCAAATATTTGGATGGCTTCAAAAGCTGATGGGAGAAATTAATGGATGAGAAATCCTTTATGGGCAATTAAATGCAGAGATACCACCTCTGGCTGAAAAACTACTGAGCTGTAGATTGCCAGAAGCTGGGAGAGCATGGTGAGGCAGCAGCGCTATTCTTATGTTATTCCCTAACCATCCACCTGTAGCCACTGTCAGAAGCAAGATGCTGTCGTAGGTGGTCTCTCAGTCTGATGCTGTGGGGCCAGTTGTCTTAACATGTGTTGGTCTGATACTCAAAGACCTACGTTTCAGTTCAGGGTAGCAATATGGGCATGACGCCATGGAGCAGAGAGATAGGAGACCCCTTTCTGTAGTTCTGATTTGTTTCTGTGGTAGGTTTCACAGCCAAGCAACTAAAATGATTAAAGAGCAAGAGGGAAAATTTTGGATGATGAGGTCAGATTAATGACTATGTGATGTGCTAGTCTACAAGTATAAAGGAACTTGGTAACAGTCTGTGGACTGTAGTCTCTGGTGATGTGTGGTACCATAATTCAGAAGTTATAGGAACAGTGGTGATGTGTGGGAGTTGAAGATACAGTCCCACAATACGGTGTAAACACCAGTACAGAGAAGGCAATTTTAGTTATGTTAAGGAGCATCAGTAGAAATAACAAGACCCGATGGGAAAAATAACACACAATCAGGAAATTAAAAGACCATTAGATAACACACAGGGGGATTGAGACAAGGTTTCAGAGGCAGCTTGTAATTCTGGTATTTGTTAACTTTTGAATATTTATCTTTGTGAACTTAATGTACTTTTAACGTAGAGTTTTGTTTCTTGTGTTTTAAAAAGAGCAAACCGGATATCATGCCAGTGGTTTCAGAGACAGAACCAGGGGCAGAAACCTGCAGGGACCTCATGGGGCTGACCAGGAGGGAAGAGCTAGACCTGCGAACCAGAATATGTAACATGGCTGGATAAGGCTGGGCAGCCTCAGGAGGCAGAACTTGCTGGTTGTGGCCTACTGACTCAAGGAAAAGCTGCGTTTTAATGGCTGGTTCTGCTTGACTAGACTTGAGCCACTTCCAGCACATACCTGAAAAAACCCTTTGTGTATTCTCAGGTGAGTCACATATGGGGCTGGCAGCACCCTTCGATGTTAGCAATCAACACTGGTGACTTGACCCCTCTCAGTGAGCACAATGACTGGCAACAGGGCAATGGCCATTGCTTCAAAAAACGGAAGGTGCTCATGGGAGTTTAAAATGGTTTAACTCACAACTGGAAACAGTTTTGTGCTGCTACGTCAGGCAACCTTAATGATCAGCGTGTCACCAACTCTAGTTATAATAACGTTCTTGACTATTTCTTGATCTTGTCCCTGCCACGTTATCTTCATGATGCTTTTTGGGCAGCAGTGTGGTCTCTCAAGACACCTGATGGAAGCCTCATCATTGCTAATGTTAGTGACTGGATGGGACAATGCATTGCAGAGAACAGTCCCATACTGTAAGGGTAATAGTTTAATAGTTCTTTTCCACATCTACTTCCAGGTTTTTGTAAGTCTGTCTCACTTTCTACCAAACTTTTGGTAACTTTCTCAGACGAAACCTTTGCCACATTGGCTAGTTAAGTTGAAACAGAAAAAGTAAACACAGAATTTGAGGAGGGAATTTTGGTCAACAATTAAGTTCACAGATCATATATTAATTAAAACCGCATGAAAGATTCCTCTTTCTCCTTCTCCTGGCAATGCACATTCATTTCAGTCTGTAGTTCCTTTCTGCTTAGTTTTCAAGTTTTAGGTGAATAAGCAGAATTTGGAAATTGGGCTTTTTCAGAAAATAAAAGGACTGAAGAACCCCATGAAAGAAAAGGAATATAGGATTGATGTGTATTTGAAAATATAGACATGAAGCTCTGGAAAAGCTAGTGTTAAAATTTTCTGATATGGTCAGTATTATTTGTCTGAAAACATGTATATATTGTCATATTTACCAAGTGTGGAAGGATCATCAATCAGGGCAGGACAGCAAGTTGTATGGACATGGAAAAGGCCTTTTTTGCTCTGTTTTTTACTGGCAAGATTTGCTGTCAGGCCTCCCAGTTCTCTGAGCTTGGTGGTCGAGTGGGTGGGAATGAGTATTACCTGCAGGGGTGCTGGCAGGGCCCACCCTTGGCAAATGGACTGCCAAGCAGCACCTGTAGGATAACAATGCGTTGATGCATATAAGAATACTGCTGAAATATCCCAATTTTGTACTTTGTTTATTTTTTAAAATTGCTTAGCTGTCTCAGCTGGTCATTTACAGACTGCTGAAGTATTTTGCAAATGTTTCATAAATGGGAAATGGAGGGGGGGGATAAAAAAATCAGTTTGTTACTTTTTGCGAGGGTTATATTATTTGTTTAGTAGTTTGCCAATTATGTGTTATTTGTGACTTTAACATATCTGAAATGGCTTGCAAACATTAGCATAGACAAAAATCTTGTGATAAGCCACACTGGAAAAGAATTGCATGTTCTTTGCTATTGATAATTTTTCATTTATTATTCCTTGTACCTTCGCTGGAAATACTTCAGCTTTTTGTCTAGAAAGACAGATATTCTCATTAGGTACTCAGAAATTTATTAGGTAATCATTGTGTAACACTTTACACTTAGACTAAAACTGCTTGACACTACTGCAGTCAACATACTCATATATGGGATGAAACGTTCACGTCTTTTTGGCCACTCAACAGGGAGTGCGGCCAATGAATGTACAACGGATTGAAAAAGTAAACAGCCAGGGTTTAAAGGCTTGGGATGAAATAAAATTTGAATATTTAAAATGTGTATGAAGACAGACTTCAAAACATCTAAAAAGTGTATATACAGCTGGGTTTATAAATAACTAAAATGGCAAAAGACAGAGGCATTATAAATGCAGAAATGTGTCAATTCTAATAAAAGCCACTGTTAAATTTAAAATATGTGATAGGAGTAAAGGTAAGTTTTACAATCACCAAATGATGGATAAACAGCAGGGTCAAACTTCAATTCAAAGTAAAATGGAACCATTCATAACAAAGCATGTGCCTATCATTCTCCAGCAAATTTTTGTTGGTAATCGTTTGGCTTCTTACTGCTTGATAGTTAGGTGTCTAGTTTAAGCTTATTGTTTAGGTTATCTCTAAACTCACTGAGTGATAAATTTTTCTCAGAGAGTGATTATCCTGTGTTAGGATAAATCTCTAAGAAGAGATTGTCAGGGAGGTTTGCACTTAGCCAAGCATTACACTGTTTGCTTAATTAAAAGAATAAACACCGAAAGGGTAAAATTTACTTTTTTTTTTTTAACAGAGCTGTAGCTGCTTTATAAAGTTTCCTCTGGATAAGGATGGAATTGCTAAGATATGCTGGTCCAAGGTTATTTTTCCTTTATCAAAGTACAAGTAATTTTTCATTGTGGTGGCTTTCTCTGCACTTGAATAGCTGGCAGGCAGGTGACTTGGGCATAACAGCATTTGACTTGCAGCAGATGGAAGACTGACTACTGTGTTCTTGCCAAATTCTGCCCTGTCAATTTGACTCAGTATCAAAATATTTGCCTGCTTTCTCAGATAAAGAAAAAAGGAGGGGGGGGGGGAGAAGTAATCAGGATAAAGGAATAAACTAGGAAATAGCCCCTCAATTATTTCACTAAGCAGAGTGCAGAAGGAAGTAAATTTAAGTCTTAAATGATTTTTTTTTTTTTACCAGACAGACTATATCAAGATCAGATATTGATTACAGCTTGCCTTTTTGTGCTCTGATGCTTTTTATTGACTTTTCTCTTCAGTGCTCTGTGATGCAGTACCAAAGTGATTGGATCAGTATATTTTCCCTTTGGGATTACATGAGAAATCTTGGATTCCTTACAGATGCGTGTGTTAGGCCTCCAAATATTCAGTGTTCACATAAAGTTAACAAGAAATACATCATTCTTAAAAGGCAAAGAAGAAAGTCACTCTAATGAAAATGCTTTTTTGTTCCTGTTGAGATATCTGCAGATCTGTGCAGAGAGGTAGGAAGGTCTGTTTAAAGCAGGCTATTCCTCGGAGAAGAAATATGGCGGGACATCTGAATGTCCGTGGGTTTTCTGCTGGTATGTGTAATGCTTTGGTGATGAGGTGTGCTAGTGTTACATTTATTTTTCCTTTGTTCCCTTAATTTGGTAGAGAAATATCACTGGGCCTGATTCTCATTTATATTTGGACTGTTACACACCCTGACAGAGGAGAGGGTTGCACTTTTGTGTCCTTGCGTGCTCCCAGGGAGGGAGCAATTTTTCCAAGGACAGCAGCTGAGAACTTCTGAGCACCTGAAGTTGTGTGCTTATTAGAAGTTGGATTTACCCAGGACGTTACAGATAGCTTCCCTGTGTTACTGTTTCCCATCAAAGCAAAGAAGAGCTTTCTTGTAGGTAATCAAAGTTACAGAAATTTCACAGCCAGTGGTATAGCTTTTGTTTCATTGGTAGCTGGGGGCACATTTATGCAATGTCATGTTTTGTAATGAAAGACAAGGAGGAGGCATGGGAGGTGTAGGACTGCAGGACACAACCGCTGTGTCACAACTCACAAGCCTTTGGGGTGCTGCTGAGGATGTAATGTTTCTAGGTCAATAACTACTCCGGTCTCCTTCAGTGTAAACTAATACTTGCCTTCTTTAGTCTTACCTAAGTCACTTATAAATCTTCTCCCATTTTAGTATGTTAGCACTTCTGTTCTTAATACTTTTTCTTCAGAGAGTTTCTGTTAGATAGGTAAGCACTAAGTCTGTAGATAAGGGGTGGGGGGAATCTAGCGAACTGTTGAAGCATTTGCTGCCCACGTGTGGGATGATAAAAAGTAACTCAGATGAGAACAGCACCACTTTAAGCACAGTCTCTTCCTTCTTTTCCTGATCCAAGTGCCTTTTAATCAACCTTTTGTCTTTTATTCCTGATTGTAGACCAGGGCCAAAGTAGGTAATGGATACTTGAGTTTTGCAGAAATACCTCTCCGATTGTCCCTCCATGGACTCATGGTTCACGTGGTCTCTCTCTTTCTTATTGATACAGATCTGTATTGTTAAATATTTAGACTTAAGTATTTACAACCCAAAGGCTTAAGATGCTTTGTCCTATGTACAGCACGCATGCCTCAGTCCCTGACTGAGGCAGACTACTCTGTATGAGTGATCAGGAGAGGAATCCTATTTATTTGAGCAGGGAATTAAGTTGTAAAGGAAAAGAGGGGAAAGCAGGCATGTGGCAGTTTCCTACTGTTTTGAGGTCAGATGTGTCTTGGGAAACTTGTTCTGATTACTGACATAATCAAAATTTAGTGGGAGATCCTGTTATGCTGCCCCAGTGTTAAGACAAGAGATTTTGGATTCCTGGAGTTTTTACAGAAAACAATTTAGCTTACTTCTTTTAGCAGACAATTCGAAAAAGCATCTTTGCGAAGTGTCTTATATGCCACATGGAAGGAAAAAACCAACAGCAGCTGAAAGCTTCAGAACAGTCCTGCTGTAAGATTGCCTTTAGTCCTGTTTAATGCTGTTACAGTGGGAGCAGCCTGCAGTCCCTAGTAATGAGGGTGCAGCAGGAGGGCAGCTGCACAGCGTTGGAGGCAGCTTTCCAGTGCTCCTTGGGGGACAGGGTGACTCTCTGTGCAAACGGGAGACAGTAAATGTTGCCCCTTGCTATCTGGCCCAACGAGAATAGAAAATCAGCACAAGCTGAATAAGCAGTGTGAAATACCATTATTTCTTTCCTTTTCAGAGTGCCCCAAGCAGTGTGGATTGGATCGCTGCCTTGAAGTAATTTAGCCCTTCACCCGGCAAAATGTCTAAGTGTGCATTTAACTATAAGCAAGTAAATAATCCCACTGGAATCGCTTAAGGGCTCTGTCTTTAAATGCTTTGCTGGAGCGGGACCTGAGCTTGCAGCTGGTTGGTTGGAAAGTCCTGTGCAGGCCTCACATACAGGACTAACAACATGAGCAATCTGAGTCCGTGGTGCTTAGGCTCCTAAACAGCTCAAAGAATATGCTAATCCTTGCAGCGTTTCTTAATTTTAAGTATTTTAATCAAATTTCTAATGATTGAGGAACTAATGCAAAAATCACTGATGCCGAGATACAGTGCATAGCATGAAGCTGTAGTTATTATTTTTCCTCCTACCTGTTTATTTCTGTAGCAAAGTTATTTGCGGTAGTGGCCATTGCAAAATGAATTCCCTTCAGTGTTGTGCAAGTTCCCATATGTCCCTCTGGAACTGATTTTCCTGATGGTGAAAGGTAAAGAACCAGAGAGCACCTACTAATCACTTGATAAGCAGCACAGCAGATTCAGGCTGTGGTACCACCAATAGTCACCCCCCAAGTTTTAAGGGTGGAACTGGCAGCCTATTAATTTGAGCAGGTTGCAGTCAAGTGCTACTTGTGCCCTCTGCTACGAGAGCAACTTGTTCCTGTCTGCCACTCAAACTGACATAAGCTGTTTCCCAAGCAATTAATTCATTATAAAGTAATGAGTTTGTCTGCTTAGAGAGATATATGGTACTCTAAAGAAGGAGATAATTGCTAACAACAACAAAAAAAGGTGACTTAAGCTCTAGGATTATTGACAAATCTGATTTCTGATTTGTCAATTGACAAATCTTATTTCTTTCTTCTATTTTCACACCTGGATAAACAAAAAGATACATTGTTCCACAATAATTAAAAAATAGGTGTAGACGATCTTTATAGATTACTATTTGAAACAGATTTCAGTGTATATTCTACTAATGCAATTGAAGTTAATACGGATTTAGGATACTGATTTTTTTTTTTAATAAGAGATGTTTTCCTAAGGTTTTAAATTTTAAAATTTTTTTTAAAGGGATAGATTTATTTTTCAGATATTCCTGGGAAAACTTTTAAACTTAGAATCTTTCAGATGCTATGTTCTGGCTTTCTGGCGTTACCCTTTTTGTTTTGCTCTTTATTTTTACTTTCCTCTGCTACTTTTCCTCCTTTTAAGGAAGGAAAAACTTTAAAAAGTGAATCTAAAATCTGTAAAAATGGATTTGTCAAAAATCAGAAAAAAACTTTAAAAAAGCAGCAAATCCTTTTAAAACACAGTTCCAAATGAAAATATTTCAACCCACTCTAGTTACAGTTTTGAATAAAAGCGCTCTGCAGGCCATATCGAAAAGATAAGGCTTCAGCAAAGAACAGTTTGTCTTAAGAATGAAAAAAGATCAAAAGAGGTGTTCATGGGCTAGGAGCTCCCTTGAAGTAGACTGCTAGGCCTAGCAAATGGAAAAGCGATGGACAAGGGCGTATACGATGCCTGTTCTTCAAGGGAGGAAGGAGAGGAATCATATGGACTTGCTTACTGCAATGAGGAGCTGTAAAAATCAGCTGGTTGAAACCCCAGCTCTCGTAAACTGAGGTTACAGTTGAAGGTGCGAATTCACTCCAGCTGTGATCTATCCCAAGGAGGGATAATTTCAGCATGGGCCTTCTTAGGAAGGTATCGGAAATATCTGATTGTGGGAGTGCAGTCAGCGTGTGAATGGAAGGATTTTCAAAGTTTGTCACTGGCTGAGGTGAAACATTCAGTTGAAGGTAACTGGAGTGGCTAAGACCCTGGAGCAGATTTTTAGGGCACAAACATTGGGATAACCTTTTAGTAAACCCTGGTGTTTTGCTGACTTACAGGTCAGTTGCTGGCCCTGCTCCTCCCCTTTCTATCCCTGTTACATTTAGTCAGCCTGAGTGTAGCTCACCGTTCCAACTGTATTGATTCTTAGAGCAGATTTCATCAGAACCTAAAAAAGGAAGCGTAGCCTGCTCCCCTCTTATTCTTTGACTGATGTTTTCTTTTACCCTACATGACAAAGTGATAGATGTACTTAGTTAACTTCTGCAAAATCATTAATGCTACCCAGGTATTGGTTAAATAGGTGTCATGCGTTATAGTTACCTGAGACACTGCAATACTGTATAAACAGACCATTAATTTTTTTCTGGGGTTGGTCCTGCAGAACTGGTATGAAATGCATAGCTAAGGGAGGAAAAAACTAGCATCCATTCTAGCTATCAGTTTTTTCCTGTTTTAGCCTCAGATTAAAGCTGCAAGTTGACAAAAGTTCACCTGGAAAAGCTGAAGTGAGTGTTCAAAAAAGATTCTTCTGATGTTTTCTTCCCCCCACGCGATTATAGTCTACAACAAAACAATGCATAACTCCTACCTCCCCAATCTCCTTGACCCCTCAAAGGGCCGGAGGTCAATGGGCCTGCTACATAAGTGACTGCTCACAAAAAGGAGATCATCTGGTCTGATCCCTGATGTGCCCACTGAATTTCACCTTCAATCGTCCAATCCCCATTGAATTCTGATATTTGCAAGTGCTCTTGTTAATGCTCAGCTAAAGCTTATCCTCCCCAGAAGGGGAGCCAATCTCAGTCTTAAAACTTGGCATTCTAGAGAATCCACCACCAATCTCCACAGATGTATCATCATTGTGGTTAAGAATATGTTGTCTTATTCATCTGACTTTTGGCTTGTAAGATTGCAAAGGCTTTTAGTACTCTGTGTTTCTACCTGTTGAAGATCTTTATATAGCAGTCAAGACATTTCTTAATTGTCGTTTTGATAAACTAAACAATTAGAGTTCTTTAAGATTCTCTTTGTAATGTAATTGTAATTTGTATTGTATATAATATCTTTGTAAGATATTTTCTACAACCCTAAAAAAGTATTGGTGGATCTTGTTCTGTACCTTACCTCATTTTGTCAACATCATTTTAAAAATATGGAAAAAAAAATGGTACCCAGCTTTACAACCAGCCCACAAAATTCGTGGGCAAAGGTAGAAATCTGCTCTCTATTTTTCTTTATTCCTCACCTGTTTATGTAGTTAAGACTGTACACTGGTTTCATCACAGTGGGAGCTCATTACTCCGATTTCTAAAATTCTTTCTGGTCTTGTGGAGATAAAATAGAGCCACCTATTTTGTGTCTTAGTATGTAGAAATTATGTGTTCAAATGTATTCCGTCTTTTCAATGGGGTTCAGCTATCCAGATCCAACCTGTTTTCATTTATTTTATCTAATTTTATTATCTTGTAATTGTGTATTTTCTATCTAATAGTCTATCTCCTCCTCCCTACTTTCAAAGGGATGATTTTAGAGTCTCTTCAACACTTTCTGCAGCAAACAGCACTCAGTCTACTGCTAATCTGGTGAATATCCAGCAAAAATTCCCCATTTCATGAGGATTCCTCACTGGCAACTACTTCTTGAATGGTGCCAATTACAGAATTATAAATCCATGCAATATGTATGTCATTGATAGCGATTAATAAAAAAACCTCAGAAGCCTCGTGGTGTGGCTTCAGTTGCCTGGCATCTGTATGATGTCCCAAGCTTTGAAGAATAGAGAATGTTTGAAAATTTGGACAACCTTCCTGGCTGTACTGTAACCCTGGTGCCTGTGAAAGATGTTACACAAGGAGAAGCTCTGCTTGGCAATCTGAAGGTTTGACTGAAGCTTAAAACAGCAGAGTGAGCTTTAAGTTAATTAGCTCAGCAAACAGTAATGGGTCTATAGCAGCACAGGCTATGAAACCTGTCCAGGACCCTGAAAAACACCTCTGGGGCTAATGTATGATGAATGCGGTGTTGCTTGAGGCTAAACATAACTGAGGATAGGTGTTTTAACCTAAGATTGGGTAAGTTCATGGGTTCCAGACAGAGCTTTAGACTGTAGCATACTCTGGCTCAGTATAATAACAACAACTTTTTTAGTGTTACGTTTAATCTAAAAAACCCTCAAGGTGTATGTCAAATCATTTCTGTTCGTGACATGAGCAAACAACCAAAAAAATCACAAACAAATCCAACTTCATTCAAACACTTCATTATTGATGTAAGTATCTCAGCTGGAGAAAACACGTAACTACATGCTTAACTGTGCACATGCACGACAACATCCTGTTGTATATATGAAGACATTTAAACACAGATTAACAGCCCCTTTAACAGGGCCCATTGTGGGCAGGAGAAGAGCCTGGCTGACTGAACAGCTTGGTCATATCGAGAGAGTCAGCCAGATTCTGTTCTCAGACCTGCTGGTGTAAATTCTTTTGTGTTTCTGTTGATGAACGTTATACCGGAATTTCTCAGATAAGTTCCGGTTCATCATGTCTGGTGCACAGTTTGAGATCATATTATACATTAACCAGGTGGTGGGAGAGACTTTTTTGTACTTTTAAAATTGCATTTTAACTTTTTTACTTTTGCAGCAAAAGTGGTCTGAAAATTTATAAATGAGAAGTGTTTTTGTACCAAAAAATACCCTCCTCTTTCCCCCTCCTCCCAAATATTTGGCTGCAAGGTTTTCGGTTTCTGTGGCTTTGGTAGATGTCTTCATCCTGACTCCTAGCCCCTTACCCAGAAAAATTAAGATACTGATTTAAATAAGCAGATTCAAAGGAAATTTTTCGTTTTCTTTTGTACCTAACCAGTGTGCGCAAGTATGGAGCCTGATCCTGAACCTTTTTCTCAAATGAATTGTACGGTTAGGTCCCACCCTTTTGAATAAAGGCTGCACACATATTTCAGGGACTAGAGATCCTGTTTTCATATTTGAGTGGTACGGGGCTGGCATTTTTGTGCAGGATAGATATGAGCCTTATTTCTTATGGTACTATATAATCTTCTTGCCTACAGCATTGTATAGGAATTTATAAAGTCAGGCCAATTCCTGTGGGTGAAAAATAGAGATTCAACACTTATCATTAGACACTGGCATTTGAAAATTTGGGGCTATACTTTACACTGTATCCCACACAGTCATTTTGCTTTTCTCCCTGTATCTAGATTTTTTCCTCCAAATTTTCTGTGCCTTTCTGTTGCTGTCTTCTGCCTTTCAGTGCATTTCTACTGCAGCACCTGTGTGTTCAGCCCCTGGCAGCTCCTGAATGACAGTGCTTTGAAGGAACTGAATCCCCTTAATTTTACTTCACCAGCTCTCTCGTAGAGGCTGACAAACACAGTGAGGGGAAAGAGCAGCATGAACATTAGTATGAATATGAGCATGCCATGGCTTGCTGAGAACAATGTTGCCTTTGCTTTGTTAAAAAAGTTATTTGTAAATGCAAAATATAGGGGTCCCTCACTTAATGGATGCAGTAAATTGATGTACTGCCTCATGAACAAGCTTTTCTCACTTTGCTTCTTGCTTTTTCCTTCCATTCCTTAAACAGTATTCAAATTCAGTCATTTATATCACATGTGTAGCATAGTATGCATAAAAGAAGTAAAGGATCTCGAAGACCTGTGTGATGCTACAAGTGTAACCACAACGGTTCCCCAATTTACACCATTCTTTTCCATTGTACTCAGGTTTTTATACCATCACCACTTCTATAGTGTCATCTTCCATACAGGTTTCTCAGTGGAGTGTCTCCTGCCAGCGCTAGTTAGTGTTTTTCAAATGAGCTTTTATTGCTGGTCTCTGTTTTGTCTTTCCACCTGTCTATGTGGATGCCCATTGGCAAGTCAAAGTTATCATGCTACTTGGTATTACTTTGTGGCTCTGCTGACCTCTAATATATGCTTTCCCCTTCTAATGTCAGCAAGGAGATCAGCTTTTAACGGTGAGCACCTGGCTTCCATTTCAAGTGCCTGCTACAGTCTTTGTCCCCTTTTCTTGCCAGTCTCTCCAGCACGCTTCCCTTTCTAACAGGTTTAGATTTCTGGTTTGTGACTACGACAAAGGTCCTTTTAAAACACGTTTTGCTCATTGTAGAATGAAATAAGGAGATCACATTGTGTCAGTGCCATGTACTTTGCATGGCTATTCCATCTACAGATTCAGTTGCCGGTGTTGTTGGCAATCTTAAAAATTCTGAATGATCTGGGCAAGCCAGCTACTGGACCTGGGAGATCAGAGCAGATGCCTACCTTGGAGAGCGGCTCAAGTCTTTTAACCAGAAGGAGAAGGTGCATTTGCTAGGGGCACTCCAATATGTTGTCCATGCTACCTTTATGATAGATGGTAAGGATTTATTTATCTATAGTCAGTTAGTGATCTCATTTTTTATTAATCCAAATGAAAAAGGAATTTATTGCTTTCTGTAGGAAAATCTACTATTGCATCTATCATGCTACACATCAAGCAAAAATTTCTGTGTTCCAGTTACTGACAAAGAGCAGAGAGCTATCATATGAATCCTCTTGAGTTGCTCATTTAACTCTTCTCAGCCAATTCTGGAATTTAGTTGGAAAGTACATGAGGATGTTTCACTAAATTTTGCTCCTTTGTTGTTAAAAAAAAAAATCAAAACATCAAAAAAAATCAAAAGATGCAAGACAAGGTCGCTCCTCATCTTATTGTACAGTTTGTTCCTATTGGCAAAATTAATATAAATACGTTAGTGCAGAATATGCAGTTATGTCCAAGAAAGGAGTATGTTGGAGTCTGTGCTCAAAATCTTAGAGCAAAACACTCAGAAAAAGTCTGAACACAGATTTTTTTTGTTGTTGTTTGGGTTTGTCTCTACAGATTATAAATTGCAATATCAGGCTATGCCCTGGGTGTTTTTTCCCCCAAAAGAGTGGTTCTGTGCAGGCATTAGACGCATGTATTTTTTTGGTATGTGAAATGGAATCTCCAGTAGCCTTCTATTATGGAGATTATAGAAGTCTTATCTGTGTGTTTTACTTGGCTTTGAGCATCAGTGCTCTTGAAAAGATACATTTCAGTGGACCGGACTACAGCTTGAAACATTTCAGCTGCTTTTATCTTAAGCACTCATGGTAATTATTGCTTTGTATTATTATCTTATTCTCTGGCTATTTATCATTTCATATGCAAGATGTTTTTGTGACCAGGTCTGATGCTGAAACAGAACTAGGGGAAAGTACAAAGAACTTTACTTCAAAAGAAATCTTATTTCTTAGTCATATGTACGTAGGACCCTTCAGGAACTTAATGCAATATTTTCCTCGATGTCAAATTTTCTGTGAGTTATGTACGTTATACAATTTCTTTTGGACATGGAAGCACATATTTCTCATTTCAGGAAAAATACTTTTTTTTTCAAATACCAAAAAAACATTTTTAATTTTAATTTTTGATAGTATCTAGAGGCTGAAATCAGAATTGGGCTTTTGTGTGCTACAATACATAGCCATATTTTGAAATGATGGATTCTGCTTCAAAGAATTAACGGTACTGAGGGGAAGATGGGAATCTCAGTTAATCTCAGATGTAGGGAGAAGTGCTGTTTTAAAGGTTTCTGAAACATTTCAGCTTTCAATGTCCCAGTATTATCTGTCTTATCAGTGATAAATGGTTAGCACTTCATACTTTTGCAAAAGGACTTACAGACCTTGCCTTATGCATTTGTATTTTCAGAATGATGAATTATGATATGAGTCCTTCAATGTTCGGTGCTAGAACAAACACCGTGAATCAAAACTTTCTTTTTAATAGAGATGTGCTGAAGCTAAGCACAAAAGAGCTACATAAACTATTAGTAGGAAACTTATTCACTGTTTAATACTTTGGAGTTATGCATTTTATGCAGAAAAAATCTCAGTGACCTCAGGGGAACAGAATTACTTATGGGAATATGTTTACTTTGCTTGTGTGTGTGTTTGTGTAAAAAAAGAATTACCTTCTAAAAATACAGAGAGAGTTCATATATGTGCCCCCTGATTTAAAATATAAACTTTTCCTGAATGGTGTGAAAACTAAAAAAAAAATCCTCACACGATAAATAAAGTGTATTTTAAATCATTAGATTACATTGTGGAAAGTATTTATAATTAACTTCTGAGGCGCTGCCAGCTTTGTGCTAATTGGAAAATCTTACTTCTCCATTAAATAGACAGATGGATGATACACTTCATAAAACATCAATTCTTTTTGGCAGTAGTTGGTGTATCAATCAATATTTGCCCAGTTGAGAATAGAATTTTAAATATCAATGCATGGTTCAGCCGTATAAACATCTGTATCACAGTCCCGTTGACAAAAATGTTGTGTTATAAACTGCATTTTCTAGAATTAAATCCATAAATATTCCATTCAAAGTGTCACTTTACTTGCCTTAAATCAGTGCAAAACAGGGAAAAAAAAAAACCTAGGCTACCAATGATGACTTTGTCATCTTAGCAGACAGTGTTGAGCAAAATTTAAGTGTTAAACTGCTGCTAAGCAAAGCATTAGCTGGATGGCATGTGTGATCCTGCTCCCCAGTGACTAGAGATAGCAGTATTCACAGAACTCCTGTTCTGGCAAGTAAAGGGTGTTAAAAAATGTTGTGTATTGAACCTTGATTAGCGGTTCTCAAAGTTGACTCTAATTTCTAGTGCTATTGGTAACAAGTCAGACGTCTCATCCTGAAAAATTCCACAAGGATGAGAAGAGGAGCCACAACTCCTTGTTAAATATTTTGTCAAGGCAAATTGTCAGAAAGAGACTGCAAAACATGTGCCTGCTTCCAAAGAAGTAAGTGTGAAAGAAAAACAGGATGGTATATACACATTATACCCTGTATTATGCAAAAAGAGATAAAAATGAGCTTTTAAGCTGAATCAGGAATGCATAGGATAAACTGGGCATTTGTTCACTGGTAGTAACATCTGCAACCTTTAGTAAACATTGGACCACTAATAAAGGAGAGAACAAATACCATTTTCTAAATACATTCAAGAAATCAACATTGACATAATGATCTAATCATATGTTATCTGTTCCCTAAGTGCATTCTTTTAAAATTATTTCAGTGTCTATCATTACTGACATTAGCAAGAAAAATCTCAGACATAATCACTCTTTGGGAGAGAATCACCTGCAGAGAGGGCTAAATTAAGCCATATGCACTCAATGAACTCAGAGTAAAGCCTGAGTGATACCTAGACTGACCTGCTGAGGGTTGAGGGCTGAATATTCTCTAGGGAATAGAGTTACATTGCCATAGAAATATTTATATGACAGATTAAATGATAACATTTTAGTAGCAGCTATTGTACTATGCATTATTGCTGTGAGTAAGAATTTAATTATTTCTCTTTTTAAAAATTTTGTAAGTTTTTTTTTAATGTTAAAAAGATACTTGGAGTTTAGAAACTTGTTGGATTTTGTATTCGGTGATCAGTTACAGGAATGTTTTACTTATTCTGTGTATCAGAAGTTAAGTTTAGACATTTAGAAAATAAGTGTTTTTTATGGGAAACTCTAGTGATTTATTCAGATGTAAGTATAAGGGAGCTTTGAAAACCATGCAGTGAGGTCTCTTCCATTCCTCACTCTGTGCATCTCCTCCATACAGAAAGCAATGATCTGCATGAGGAGTTAATGGCCATTAATAATGGCCTCTTAGCAAGACCATATTTTTATATAACTGAGATGAACCAGGGTCAGAATCAGTGGTAATCAGCACTGGCAAAGGAAAGACATCATTATGAGAAATAAGGTCAAATCACTTAGTGAACTGCTTTGAAAAAAGTCAGCTCTTGGAACCAGAATGAACCATCTTCTTGTTGACCTTTTTTGTATCTTGATCATGAAAAACAGAAAATAACCTCTCCATCTTCCAGAGAGTTACACCTGAATGCTTTTGTCGTTCTTTTTAGATGTGCATAAGATGTTGAGATGCAGAATTCTTTTTTTTTTTTTTTTTTTTTAACTCTGAAGTAGGAGGAATACTCAGGAAAATATTCCGAGAAGAAAATTAACTGCTTTGTTTTATATATAAATTCAGGTTTCTTTTAATCAGTTGTAGAGATATGCTTGTCGTGTTTGAGTGTGGATTCAGATAGGCTGGCCAAATCAAGCCATGCTCACATTTGGAACTGTTTGTGGCTGTGTAATTGTTGCAGATTTTGAGGCTGTATATTTGATAGCTCACTGAATCAGAAAAGGTCCGTTTTACAGAAGATCCAATATCATATGGTTATGCAGTCATCTCCTCTTTGGTGTTCCGTTGGAGTTGCTTTATGATCAAAACAGGTATCTCAGCTCTTGGGAATTATGTCAAGTCCCTGCAGATGCTGCATTGTGGTATGCGAGAGCTGGGGGAGCTCTAACTGTCATTCGAGAAAATAAATCCTTCTTTGCCTGACCGTGTTTCCTCTCCTGTCTACGATTGCTGTGGGGGTAATGTGGGGCAATGCTCTTGGGATGCCTGAGATTAAGGAATCTCCTAGAGGAAAGTACACAAAAAAGCTTGCCAATGGTGAGGTTATCTTTTTCTCACCGGAGTTCCCTTTGGGGCTTAAGCAGAGAAACATGCTGTCGGCCAGATTGACCAAGTATAGCATAGTGGAACTCAAAACATCCAAAGTAGGTGCTTTACTTCTCTGTGTGGTCCATGTGAAAGGTTAAATACCAAAAAAAGTTTTTTTTCTGGATCTAGTATACTAAGTTAAACGGCTGGAAACGCTACAAAAAAAGTTGTGGCGTTGCCCTTTTCAGGGCCTTTCCCTTGCAAAGGATTTACAACCTGGTACCCTCCATTGCACTAAGGTCATTGGCACAGTGAACTCTGCAAACAGCTGCTCTGGTTGGAGAACGTACAGCTTCCTGCTCTTTGGTCCTTCTCTGTCATGACTTCTCTGGTGGAAGAAAAGGTGCAAGCATTTATTTTCTTGTTTTTGAATTATCTTCAAGGACAGTAGAGAGTGATTGAGCTAATGAGTTTGGGTTTGCTTGAAGGCTGTTAGGGAGCAGGATCAAAGGCCCCATCTCTGTGGGGCTTGGGAAGCCTGTAATGTCTGGAGGGTGGGTCACGTCAAGCATGTTTGAAAAATGGCCCTATGAGTGGCATACTTAGATCTGGAAAGCAGCATTTCTCTGCTGACTTGGGCATCTTAACCCCCAGGAGCTTGAGCAACTATTTTTGCTTACACCCTCCCCCACCATGTACCCCATTTCGCAGAGGTATCTCTCCTGGGATGTAGGACATCAGGCTCCTAGTTCCTCCTCTTCAGGATTTTCAACTGCTCTCACGCTCCAAGTTAAAGTATGCCCTGAAGCAGGGCTTTCCCACATCTGCTCTTCTTTTTCATACAGTTCGGAAGCATTCTTTAGGCTGCACTAGCATGGAAAGTGAGGGATGTGAATTTACACACTCCCAGGAAGAGCAGAGAATCAACATTTCACAAAATAGGCGAGTGTTCTGACCATTTGATTATTGGGTGAAAAAAGAATATAATTCTCTGAAGTAGAAGCTGAGCAATTGGATACCAACACTTAGAGGGTTGGAAGAAAGGGCAAGCAGAGAAAAAGTAAGGTGAAAGACTTGACAGGAGCAAAATTAGGTGCTGACATGTCTCCAGGGTGAGATGAGCAATTTTGCAAATGCCTGTAGCACCTGATTGTTGACACAGACGTTCACAGAAATCTTTAAGCACAAATTCTTCTTCCAGTGAATCTTTATGTCTCTGCTAGAATCGGTAATATTTTGTGCTTATGGGATTTACAGCATTTCCTTCTTGGCAGGCCTTAATAACTGCTTCTTCCATACCCCTAGGAAACATTAAGAATTATTTATTACAATCTATGAAATGCTAAGGACTGTGGCTGGGAGTCTTATAAATGGTAATAAATACAAATGTTTCTAGCCACGATGTTAAAGTACAATGTAACCAAGAAGTTGCAGAATAAGAAGGCACTGCAGACCTTGAGATCAATTTACTCGATCAAGCATAATACATCCCTGGGCAAAGGGACGCTCTGATTCCTGACCAGCAATTTAATCCCAATTTTGAGGGATGCAGTAGGAATTAATGGATATGTAGCCCATGTATAATAGAAGAAATTTCTCCCTGGGTAGCAGTTAAGTTTGCTACATAAAATATTGCAGTTTGTGAAACCCAGTCCTTACAACCCAACTGCAAATTTAAATTTTGGGGTTTAAATATTTTTTTAGTGTTATCTAGCAACAGAAAACAATACAAGCCTCTCCATAAAAATTAAATGCAACCTTTTGATTTTTAAGTATAGCCATTTATAATTCATAAAGTACAACTTGTAATTAACTAGTTAAATTGCAAAGTAAGTAATTACCTAATACAAGAAATAAAAAAAGAAAGAACTGTAGAAAGAAACAAGATGTATTAACTAAGTGTGAATGCATTTAAGATGGAAATTAATTGAAAGCTTTTTTTGTTGTGAGAGAAAAGT
>NW_008825433.1:585289-589836 GCF_000699105.1 Pygoscelis adeliae
GGGGCAGCCAACCTACAATTTTTTAAGAGCTTGCCAAGATTATGACTCAAATAACTTGGCTGCCTGAAATAGCAGAGGAATGGTCTCTTATGTGTTGGAGGTCCTTGTCAAGCCTGTAACCTATGCATTTTGTTTCTTCACAAGTTCTTTACACCAATACATGACTAGAAGAATAATACAGAATTATATGTGCTAAATAGAGCATTTAGACTGGGCTCTACTAACTAGGTTTCTTTACAAAACTTATTAGTGTCATATTGCTTTCAAGAAATTAAGTGTCCTCTTGTAGAACAATACCTATTTAGTCAGATATATTCTGTTTACTGTATTTTCCTTTTCCTGACTACATCTGAAGAGAATAAATCCTTTCCCTTTGTTCTCCCATGCACAAAGCTTTCAAAAATAGAAAGAAAAGAGTACTGTCAGAAAATGAAATAGAGTTCACCTTCAAAGTACTGCATGTGACTGGAAATAAAATAATTCCATTTCATGGAGTGATATATTTTCAATGCTTTTTCTATCTTTAGATTTACTGCCATGTCAGAAAAGTAACATGAAATCTACAGCAAGAAAAAGGAGGGAAGATATTTGTACTTCCTTCCTGAACATAATAATACCAAATACCTTGACTCTCTGGATTATTGGTTCATTAGATGCAGCACAGAGATTTTCTTTGACCTTTGACCTTTTGAGTTTCAGAAAGCCTGAATCAGCAAAACCTCCTCTCCAACCACACAAATGCAAATGCTATCAGTTTAGAAGAGCTCCTTGGCCTTTAAAGCCAACTAGCCCAACAGAGCCTGAGTTTTTCTGAAATACAAATACATGGGTTTGAATCACTGGGTATAATATATATTGCACCACTTTGGAAACATTCTGTGCTAGACAAAAAATAGAAGTCTTTCATTTTCACTTCCATGGAGTTTAGTGAGATAACTAAATTTATCAGAGGAACTGAGAGGACAGTGTTATCCATTCTGCTTGACATCTTTCAAACTCCAATTAGAGAACTGAGAGTCATTCTGATACCAAATATTAAACACACTTGCCCCAAATCTTACCTGAACTTACACTAAAAATAATTTTGCAAGACCTGAGAAGTTCAGGTGCAAAAAGATGCAGTTTGAAAATCTGTGTAATTTTGAAAGGCCTATTTGATCTGCAATTCTATCTAAAAGTGTGATTCATGCTTGAATGAAACTTTCACCAATTGCATGTAAAACCCTGTGAAGTCCCTGGAAACTGAATGCACGCAATGATTGCATTTCCTACTTCTAGTGCTTCCCATCCTAAATATTTCTTATATAGGTTGAAGAGAGGCTTCCACAGTGTGGTGAAACTTTAGGTGCTGAGGCTGGTGAAGGGTGATTGGGGCTTATAACTTTTGCAGGCACCTGATTATCTTTGTGGATGTGACAAGTAAGTGAGGTTTACATAACCAACTCTATGTTCTTCATTGCTAGTTCTCTTTCATTCCTTTGATTACAGCTACAAACCCAGCAGTCCATTATTCCATGACATTCACCCTCCTCTGGAACAAAATCTTCCTAAGAGCAGGGCTGGTGGCACAGCAAAGATGCTGGTGCTTTGAGAGTGGGTCTAAACTGCACAATGCAGTGTAGTCCAGAGGCGCTCAACACAGCTCTGATCACAAGAAGATGGTAGCTGGTTCAACGTAGTATTTCTGACCTAATAATTCTCAGCCTGGGGAGAGAGCTGCACTAGAAGCTAATAGTGATAACTAGATAGGAAAAATTCATAGAGACTGCAGAAGGCCAGCAGGGAGTACCTTTCATCCAAAAACTACCTTGAGAACTCAAGTAAGGCTTAAATGATACAAAGACCTTGAATAGGACATCTGCACTGGACTATAGGAGTTGACTGAAATTTTGAAGGCAACAGAAAAGTCTTTAAAAATACCAAAATCATTGTAAGAGTGATACTGATGGTATGGAACGGAACCCTTACATCTTCACGTCTCCTTGAGGGGTATGAGACATTTTCCTTCCATTAAAAAAAAAAAAAAAGTTATTTTCTAAATGTTCAGTAACTTTGAGTTGTTCTTCATCGAGTCACGAACTCCACCTTCAGCTTTGTAATTATGTATCAGCATGCTATGCTCTTCAGTGGTTGGGCTAATATGATATGTGAATTCAGGAAATCAATGTTATGAACAAATAACATACAAATAATATTCTAAGACATCCTCCATTAATATTAGCAGAAATAGGAAAGAAAGCATGTGTGTAGCAGTTGCTTAGAAATTTTATTTGCACAGAGGTGTATATACACATACATGTCATAGCTGATCTCTGTTTAAAGATATTGTCTGTTATGTGTATTTTCTGAGAATTTTATAGTAAGATAATTCAGCCAGAAATTATTCTTGGCACACATGTGCTTAATACTGTAAATTCAATATAAAATATAGTAAATATTTGTATTTTTACCAGTCTTTGAAATTAGAATTTGCTGTGAGTTGTTGTGGCCCGCGATCTGGGGAGCATAATAATATACAGAAGGACTCTGGTATGTTAGGGAGTGCTGAGTTACAGCAGTTGTTCAATAAATTTTTCTAATCCATAGCTACCATGCAGAGTGCTTGTGGCTGGAACAATTGCAGCTATTTGGTATCACTCAGCTGCTCCTCCCGCTGTTCATAAACAAATAATATAGTGGTCTGGATAAGGCACAACCAGTGAGTGCTGCAACTACAAAACTGAGAGAAAGACTGAGATGCAGGTTTTCCCGTATGTCTAGGTACCTTGAGTAGGATTATTCTGATTTGTAACCTGCCTATGTGCGTTGGCAAGGTGTGAGAGATGCGGTGTACAGCCTGACTGTGCACTTATTTTCTAACAATGGAGTGTTCCCTTTGCTGGACCTTTCATTTGTGTTTGCCTTGTGTGTATGTCCCTATGGGGCACAGTAAGGAGGTGGAGGGCATGGGCCAGAGAGTGTCAGTGGGATACTGTGCTCTCAGGTGGAGATCCTTGTGGTGTGGTGGCCAGTATGTGTTATGCTCCTTGCTGTAAAACAACGTGGTGGTTTTCTACTGCTCCCAGACGCTTAAGCCAGGCACAACTTCTTGGTATGTTAAAGGTTACATAGACACATACTTTGGCCTGTGGGATCAGGAAGGTTGAGTGAAGACTAGGTAATGTGCTATGCACATGTGATATATAGCCTTTGCTGTGAGAGAGCCTTTTGCATTTATCTTCTACTTAAGGCGTTGGACTTGGCAAATCTGGCCTGGGGTGAGAGGATTCTTGCTTGGTCAGCTTGGGCTCTATTCTTACACAGTGCAGCTGTGGTTGTAGATTGTTATAAAAATGAACAGACAATTTGGGAAAGAAATATTAGAATCTGCAGGAGAACTGAATATGGAGTATTCTTCCACCAGTGGAGGAATCACTAGCAGAGATGGTGACTAGTACACCAAATTCAAATTGAGCTAACACAGTTATGGTATAATATTAAAAAAAAAAAAAGAGAAGTGATTCTTCTTCACTCAGCAACAATGAACTGGCCTGTGTACTGAACCTTCAATAGAAATATTGATTTTTGGAAGTGTGTTTTTCAAAGAAATGATTGAAACAGATACTAGTAATGAGACTGAAGAGTTAGAAATTACAATTGTCAGAGAGGAAAGAGTCTAGAGAAACAAACAACTTCAGGCTAGAGAGTGGAAATTTGATAGATGTCTATGAATTCATAAAGAGTTCAGAGTAGTTGTTTATTATTTTCATTAGGTGGTGAGAACTGACGAGGAATTATTGGATTTAAAGTAGAGCATGGACAATTTCATTAGACATCGAGGCAAACTTTAATAGAACAGCAGATGAAGTCCCAATTTAGATATTGCAAATATCTAAAGCTAGAGATAACACTCAGCTGTCCTTGCATATAAAGGTCTTGTCCTTGTTGATAAAGGTCTCTGGTTATGGGAGTTTTAGTGTAATCACTATGCAGAGAGGCTGAGATGCTCCTTTCTATCACGTTGAGTTGTCTGGTGGTCAACAGCCTCGCCTCTTACCCAGATCTCTTCATGCACTTTTTATTCCCCCTCCAGAAGAACGCTGAGAGAATAATAATGATTCCCCAAAACGCAGAGAATGCAATTCTGAGTGCTTCTTATATGGGCTATGTAAGGAATAAGGGAATTTTTTTTAAAAAACTGTATTTCTTTCCTGAATACTTCAGAAAAGACGCAAGCTATAAATCTGACTTGATATTGTTATGGATAATGATAAGGTATTTCAGTAGATGACACATGTATACTTAGGTGGTGTAAATCAGCATTGTTTCATCTGGCCCAGAATGATCACTGATCTGTTCTCCCTACAGATACTGCATCTTCTGTACCTTCAACAAAAATTGTCAGTAAGCAGTAATCTGCTGATAAGCCTGTGAATAGAAATCATGCTGAAGAAGAATTAGAGATTGAAAAATAAGATATCTGTCCTTTGGTGATTCAAGTTTTTTTCCTTAGTGTATATTCTCCAGAGTTTTCCCTCCACGTATTTTTTTTAATTAACTGAAGCAGA
>NW_008825433.1:589869-606949 GCF_000699105.1 Pygoscelis adeliae
CTTTCCTTTGGGAGTTCCTAGAGGCCATGAGACCTTCACTGTCAGGGAACTGTTGCAGTCTCAGGGCAAAAATCTGTTCTCAGCTGTACTTATGCAACACCTCATTAATTTGAGAGAAAGGGGCATCCCCCTAGCTAAGCGCAGGGCTGGTCTCCCAGCTTTTGCTCTGCTCTGTTTTCTTTTCTATAATTGATAAAGACTTTCTCACACCCCTCAGTCCCTGTAGCTAGCAATTACTCATTCTGTTTTGCTGCCTTTATCTTTTTTTCTGCAAGCTTTAACTCATCTTCTGTAGTCTTCATTGGTTCCCTCCCTTCATCTCCATTCCTGTTAGATCTTTGAGCTGTCCTTACAGAGTCAGGTATTTCACTTCTAATTGATTGCATTTTTCTGTGCCAGTGAGACTATAGCCTGTCATGCATGAATTAGTGTCTTGCAAGATTCTCTGAGCTGCATCAGCATTCAGAGATTCTAAATGTTTCTTCTTGTTATAGCCACATCAGCTTTTTACAGCATTATTTTCATCAAATTTTCCATTTGAAATCTAATAGCTGTGTGAGGGTCTCTGGGACCATTCCACGGAGCACAAAATTCAAGTGGCTGCATTAGCCATGCTAATATCTTGGGTTGGTCATGAGCCCTATCATATTAGGCACTCCATGTAGAATGTTAATGCCTTCCTGGGAATCTTAAGAACTTGCACTTTCATTTTTTTTTTTTTTAATCAAATCAGCTTTTTATCCTTCTTGTTCTAGATGAAAGCCTAAAAGATGTGGTGCCTGTGGACTCCAATCCCAGAAGGCAGAAAAGAACTGAAAACATGTCAGTTTTAAATGTCGTTTCTGAAGTAAATCTTGTGGGCTTTTTGGTCTGCCTAATGATTTTTGGATGTTGGTAACCACCTTTGATCAACACCCTTGACGCTTCACATCCTCAACTTGACACAAATAGCTCTGTTAGCATAGGAGTTTAGGAGCTAAGGAAAGGTAGCCTGTTGATCTGAGGGTGCACAGCATTAAGTGAAATTAGAAACCTTTGCATAAGCAAGACCCGTATAGCATTCTAAGCTTTGGATAGATCTTGCTCTGAACCCATGCTTTCCTACTCCTGAATACCCCTGGTAAAGGGCATATTGACAAAGAGACTGAAGAATTAAGCATTGTATAAATTCTAGCGATCTTATGATCTAAACGTTGTTATGGAAGACTGACAGTGCTTTTAAATCTGTGTCAGTGCATACCACAATAATGCAAACTTACTGTCTGCCTGTCTCCAAAGCTAGGCACTTAAATGATCAATAGAGTTTACTGAGTAGGAAATTTTCATTTATAACATGAGTAGTAAGAATAAGGGAAAGAAAATTCAGGACTTCTTGCATCTTCAGATAAGAAAAAGTCATCTCACGGTATTATAAGAACTCAGATTTTTGTTCTTAGGGCTGATTTGACCTGGACAAGAACGCTACTTTTGCTGCCTCACCCTGGAAAGATTTTTTTCTTAATCATTCTTCATTCAGGCTAAGAGAATAAAGAACTGCTTGAACCCATTAAAAAGAAAGAGGGAAAAGTATCATCAGTTTTAGATTCAGGTAACTGATAGTGGTCTACCCTTTTGCCGGGTTTGTGTTATTATTATAAAGGGATCTCACAAGAAGAGATTAAAAAGTGAATCTTTTTTTTAGGGAACATTTTAAATTTGACTTTTTTATTATAGGAAAATAACTGGATATTAAAGAGCTGAAGTTTTGTTGCATTTAGGAATTGGTAATGGATTTATTTCTTTGATTTCACCCTTATGATAAGAATTTCTGGATGGGTTAACTAGTTAACCCCTAAAAATTCTAGTTTTTTCATGCAGCTATATGATATTACCTCTAGAAGAGTTTTATGTCTCAGATGAGTGCCCCTCAACTTTACTAACATACATCAAATGAGCCTACCCATAAAAAGGAAGTCACAGGGAACACTTTGAAATGCATTGCTTTAGAAAGTTTGCAAGCGTCTGGAACAATTTTGCAGCTTTGTAAGTCTTCAAGGTTATGTGAGAAAGCTTAAGGCTTAAGAAAGTTGGAGGGAACAGCTGCAGTTTTTGAAAACAGTAAAGGCAAATTTGAAACATAGTTTTATCAAAGCTTGGCTGTTTCCCTATCACAGACAGTAGACGCCACTAATCTCTTTCTTTTGTTTAAACAGATGCTATTTACTTGGCAAGTAGCTGAATTTTAAATGCACAAAATTATTATACAAGGGGAGAAATCTTGACTGGAGGTTAGAAACAGAAGGTTAAATTCAAGAAAAGTTCAAGAGAAAATCTTATTTTCTCTAACATCTTCAAAGTTGTGTGAAGGACCTTTTCCCCTACCTTGGGAACTATAAGTTTTGATATTTTGCAAAATCAAAAAGTTTTTTTTCCTTCTTTTTAAGTGCCCAAATATAATGATGATATTCAAGTAGTTAATAGTTGAACCCTATAGATAGATTTTGTTTACATGAATGTATTTCATGTTAGTGAAAGAGGAGGAGGGATAATTCAGGGAATCACAAATTCTCCCTCTGTCTCCCTTTGGTGTAGCATTATGCAGTTCCTTTTTACCAGTACAGATCCTTCTTAGTCTAGCTAAGTCAGGTAGATCAGCATTCAGCAGCATGGAGGCACAGGCTTTTTGGCCCATTAATTGCCTCTGTCATATCCAAGCTCAGTTGTTTTTCTTCATTTTATGAGGCTGGATTGGAAACCTTTTCTTCCTACATGTAGAGTGGCTATCCTTCTGATGGATCTCAGACACCATCCACAGCTTTCTTGTAAGTCAACCAAAACATGTGAGCAGGAGAGGGAGGGAGAACAGCATGGAGTCCTGATTCAGTGCAAAGCTTCTGGACATTTGTTTTATGGCGTATGCAAAAAAAATTTTTTGCTTTGTATTGCACATGGAGTAATTAATCAGCTCCCAGTAGCTTTTAGATAATGTATCAATGGCTGCTATTTTTGAAGTCAACAGTGACCTGGTCTAAAGGCTGGTTCCACCTAAGCACACAAAACTGTTTCTTTGAGCTCACAAAACATGTGTGGCTGAATACGATGTGGAGGTATGGGTCTAATCTGGTCTGCTTAGCTCAAGAAGGCGTTAGATTTCAGGGCTGAGGAATAAAGTTTCTTGCTAGAGAAGTGTTTTGCCTCTAACTAGCCTTTCAGCTTCTCAGATCTGAAGACAACAGATGGTATTTTCTGCAATACCATACATCTTTAACATCATGCTGAGGCTTTGGTTCAGTAGGGGCTCTCAGCACTGATTTCTGCAGTGCTTCTTTTTTTCTTTTCTTGAGAGACTCCCATTTCTGTCAAGACTTAACACATTTAGTCAGTTACAGCTGCTGAGATCACTAACAGAAGCGATTCAGTGACACTCCCAATTTTAAAGCTAATTTCTTTTTAGTACTTTGTTAACAGAAAGCAAAGGAAAAAAACCTATTCCCTCTGTTCTTACGTTCACTCTGTATTCTGCACTTCCTCAAGATGCATTCTCTTCACTCCCTGCTTTCTTCTGCTCCTCCCACAGGTAGACAGCTGTTAACACATTTCAAAAACAGAGATGTTTCTGATGGAGTTGGGGAAGGTTAACAGCAGAAAGGTGGTGCATTTTAATTCTTGAATTTGTTCTTGCTGTGCAGGTATTTCATCCCTGGCACAACTCCACCTGTGCAGCAGAATGTTAATTTTTCCTTGATTGACTCTAACTTGGCAGAGGCTATGAACAACTTAAAAAACAACAACAAAGAAATGGATCCCTTGTTTCTCTGCTTCTGACGTTTCCATGACATTGTACCAGCGTGGGGGTGAGATGGGAGAGGCATAACACTTTTGAAACAATTTGTCTTCTGTTACTGGAGATAATTTTTGAGAATTGTTTTGGTACTTCTCTCTGTTGTGTTTATTGGGTTCTTCCTCAAGCTCTCAATGAAAGCTTGCTTTCAGATCTTTCATTTTTAGGGATGGAAGTCTTTCACTGTGATCTTTTGAATGTTTATTAATGTTAGTGGTACTTAAATGCAAGTACTTAGTTTTTCTTTTGTAAAATTAAATACAAGGGGTAATTTATAGGAAAATAAAAGTGAGACTAAGACTTTCCCTCTCCCCAGTTATCCATTTTTTTTCATACGGCAAAATGTTTTTCATGATGAAAAGGAACCTAAAACAGTTCCTTCATGTATTATGCTTCCTCAAGGTTTATTAGATACCGTACTCGGCATAGTCCTTGGATAAAACCTTAGAGTTCATTTCCTTTTGTCTTTCTCCAAGGACAGGTTGTTATTTGTGACTTCTGTATCTCTTGCTGTTTATTGATAAATTCTTTTTTTGGTATGTTTTCACAATCAGCATCAGATGTGCTACTCTAAAACAAAACTGCATAAATATTTCTGTTTGTCAACCTGTGAATTCACCTAAAGTGAAACTCAGCAACAGATGTTTGTCTCATTATTCCTTAATTTCCTTTCTCTATTTTTGAGTATTAATATGATGCAGTAATTTTTCTTATATTGCAATATCGGAAGCTCCAATTTAACAAGGAGAGAGTGGGTTTATGTATTGACCTTCACCTAGCAAAGGTCTGGGTTGCCTCTGGGAAGAACAGGTATTGATAAAGCTATGTTTCTAATAAACAATGCCATGAAGCGAGAACCTGCTTCTTTAGTTCACCGGGATACCTCTTGATACTGTTCTGATATGCTCTGTAACTGTCTCTGATAACTTTGTGGTTTTAGACAGCCCTGAAGCCTGTGACTCTGCTTAATGGATCCTTGTACCCCTGTGAGCTTTGGTCTCCAGTTGGGCATTTCTTACCTGAGTTGAATTTTCCCCATTCAGTTCCTGAGCATCACTAAGCTGCTAGGTTTTTTTGTTTCTAAAAGCTGTAAGAAAATTTGCTATTCCTGTTTTTAATATAACCCTTGATACTAGTTTACTTAAATTGCCTTGGTAGTAGTTTCCTTAAATTGCTGACCTGTCTGTCAAGGGCTCCATATTCATTCTTAAACTTCTTAAGGACAATACAAATTGCTGTCACATCACTGGTGCCTTTTCCATCTTGAACGATCATATCCTTTTCCAGCCTGTACTCCCAATCTTACTTCTGCAGAGCTTCTGAAATGTGTTTAAAAAAACCTCAATAGAATATAAGTAAAAGAAATGGTATTATGTAATATTATAAAGTAAGAATATTATATAGCATATAATAGTAAAATAATAATATTACATAAAACCTTATGATATTTGACTTTCATATAAAGAAAATTAAGAATCTCCAGGATCTGATTTTTGCTTTAGATTTTATGCCAAAGGTACTCATGAATTATTTGCTTATGGTTACACAAAGCCTCAGGAGTTCATCCTAAGGCTCAATTTCTCTCTGAACTGCATGCTAGAGACCCTTCTTGGTTATTGCAGGATCCTGGAAGAAATTCAGTCTCCTAATTCCTGCAAAACCAAGTCTCCGGTGTGGATTTAGGGGACAATACTCTCTGTTATTCTTTGAGCACATGTAGCTGGATATCTCTGAGTGTGCCCCAGTCCTTCAGTTCAGAGGTTAGCTGTCTAATAGGTTGCAGTCTTACGACGTTTTGAGATGTGCCTCTGCCTTGGACCTCCTTGTCTTCACAGGACTGTTGCACCTGGCTTGGGTTCTTCCAGTTAAAGTCCTCCAGCCTCCTTCTGTCTTTAAGACCTGGCTAAGGATGACACAAAGGTAGTAAAGACCTTGAGCCTTGGAGGGTGGAGGTAGAGATCTCCAGGTTTTGCTGGTTTTGGTCTCACAGGTGATCCCCACCTGGTCGGATAGGGATGTCTTTTAGATATACGCTGATGATGAGTACATCTGGCTTTGGGGGTACTTGCACAAATAAGGGCATAGCCTGATGGCTCTTCTTCATATGGTGCATTAGCTTTCGTCATCAGTTCCTCTCAGCTTTTCTTAGCTCCATGGTTGCTTATTTCTTGCTCGTTTTCTCTCCTCCGGAGCTTATTCACCTTCTGCTTATTCAGAGGATTGTTTTGACAATTTGACAATTATGGATTTCCTCATTGTTTGTAGATTGAAATGTTCCTGTGGTAGATGAGGTGTACTCTTCTGTACATGACACATCTACTAACACCTCACTGAAGAGGGAATCTTCCCCTGTCTGATGATCCAGTGTGTATCAGGAAGAAATATCTGCCTCCATTGAACCTTTTATTTCCTCTCAAACTGTTGAATGGATGAGTGTTCTTGATACAGACAGAGAAGTGGTTTAATACTGGTACTTCTCACTGGCTAGTGGTTAAGATGAGACACAGAGTTGATGAGCTTCTTTCTGCTGACCATGAGTTTAAGATGACTTATCGCAAAAGCCCATCTTTGAAGAATTATGTAAAACACTAAGCAGTACTTCAGAACTTGGATGTTAAATAAATAAGCCTTTACAATATAACATTAATATGTCACAAACACTGCTATTTTGTTCAAGTTGTGAAAATGTTCTCAATAATAGAGTTATTAATGGTGCAGGCTAGTGAATGTACAAATACTACAAATCATATTTTTCCAGAATTCTATGTCTAAGAGTCAGTTATCCTGCCTTCGTTTGCTGGGTTAACATTTTGCTCTAATAACACATTTGTTTCAAATTTCCTGTCTGAGTTGTGATGTAAACCACAGGCATTGTTTTAAACCCTGGCTCTCCACATTATCTTCTCTTTTTCATTACCCTTGCCTTCTAATGGAACTGACTTTTCTGTTGCTTCAGGAATTTTTTGGTTTTTATCTGTCTGCTATTGGTTTTCCCTGCATACTTCCTTATTATCTTTCTTTGCATTTTTGTGTCTCAGGAACTGATGTTCTCAGTCAAAGGTTCTGAGGTCAAAGGACTTTCTTTTACAGGTGACAAAGGTTTTACTTTGGGAAGAGAAGACAAACAAGTTACATCTTTTCTGTGCTTAATTCGTCAGCAATTTCTCCCGTTTCTGCTGCAGTGGGCCCTAATAAATGCTAAAATAATTGGATTTAGGGGGATTGGCTATAGAGAATTTATTACGTTCTTTTTGTTTCAAATCAGGTGATATTCCTAGTGATAGTAATCTGATTTTATCATTATGCCCTGATATAATTTTCATAGAATTAAGGCTTACGTAGTGATATTCTTCAAAGAGGGCATTGTGCCAAAGCCTATTTAAATCACAGTAAGAGAGTGTCTGACTTAAACTTTGAATCAGGACTGAATAGAGTGAAATTAATTTTCAGAAGTCAGGAACTCCTTTTATTCTCATATCGTTCTTCATTTCATGACAACGTTTGTTTCTGATGAACTCATTACCAATTTTAGAGGTCTCTCCCACGTTTCCTTTTCAGTGGCCTGGTTCTGGTTTGCAGATTGTGTGCAAACTCAATACATATATAATATATATACATATATATATATAACTCCAGTTTCAGCTGTGTTGACCCTCCCATCCAGGTCATGTGCTTCACCTAGCAGCAGTTGAAATTCATATCAACTCTGAATGTCCTGATCTATGTCAGCATTTTTCTTCTTCTTTCAGCCTTTTCACAGTGGGGATCTTTCACTACCTAATAGAGGTAACCAAGACACCAATTTATTTCCTTTAGGGAACTGAAATCAGTCTTCCTGAGCTGTCAGATTGCCAATTTTCTGTGTGAATGACTTTTTAAAGTTACTGAGATGCAGAGAGTAGAAGCTTTCTGACCAATTTTTATATTTATAAGGCAAGGTTAAAAGCCTGATAGATTCAGATTCAGCAGGTACCATCTTAGACACATCTTTAGACGATGTGTCTAAAAGAGGTGGTTATAGTATAATGAAGATTAGTTTTACCAAAAAAGTAAAGAATAGAATAGAAAGCCTAAAGTCATTACTTACAATTCTGACAACGCCCTCCCCCAATTATTAAGTAAAAACCCCACAATGTTTTTTCCATGCAGGACACAAAAGTGTGCTTGTTCATGCCCAAGAATAGTTTATGAGAAAGGGAAATAATGCAATAGTAAAACTTAAAAAAAAAAACAAACCCAAACAACCAACTGTACCTGTTACAGTTGATTGTGTCCTTTCTGTCAGTGTTTGAAAGCAGCAACGTTCATTACAATTTTGTTTCACTTAATATATAATTTGTATATCATTTGCACAAAACAGATAAAACTCCCAATACCCACACTTGAAGCTAAGGTTGGTATTTACAGCACTCACCATAAGCCTGCAGGTTTACTCAACCTTCATATTTAGCAGTAATGGTACATTTCATATCAGTGGCATAACTTTAATTTGGGCCCTACATTGTTATTGGTCATCACAGACTACTGCAGCTTCTGCTAGAACCATGTACATAGTCTTTGATCCTGCATTAAAAAAAAAAAGCAAATGGTTTTACTTGATAAAAAATAGTAAGCTGTGAAGAAATATATGGAATTATTTATTTTGCAGTGACTTCCATAATTTACAAAATACCCCACTTTGCTTTTTTGTAGTAGTGTCTCATATAATCTTTTAGACACATTAGTCTGACAGTGTTTCAAAGAGAAATAATCAAAATTGCTAGCTACAAGGGAAGTATCACATTTTATAACACATTGTCAAGGCAGGCTTTTAGTTTTCAAGCAATTAATTTCCAAAGTTTTCATTTATGAGTATCATTATTTTTCTTTGTGAGGAATACTTTGCCATTTGTATTCCTTGAAGCCAGCACAGATAATCCTCATCCTTCCACATTAGCACCTGTGTTAATGTCAGCTAAAATATTAGAAGTGCTCTGGATAGCAACAAAACCTCACTTACAATTTTTAAAGAATGACAATGCCATTTCAGAAGGTAACACTTGGAAGTAGGCAGTTAGAAGGAAGGAAGTCTGCACTACCATAACTCTTTTCAAGGCAAAGTTTTCCCCTTTAAGCTATTGTTGTCTGAATATTTCATTTACCAATGTTGTTCTTCCTCTTCTTCCTTTGTTCTGGTACTAAGGCATTGGAAATGGAAGTCTTTGTCAGATTTGTAGAGCTCACTCAGTGACTGCCAGTTCATGAATGTAAAGACCAGACAGACCATTATAAGTGGCTAGTCTGACCTCCTGTATATCAATGTGGCAACCCAGTTTTTCTTGAATCATGCCACTAATTCCAGCTGAGCTATTGTTTACAGTTTAGAGTGACATCCAGTCTTGATTCAAAGACTTTGTGATGGAAAATCCAGCATGTCCCTGGGGAAGTAGCTCCTAAAATGGATTACCGTTACTAAAAGAAGTCTGTATTTTATTTCTACATTCTATGAGATTCAATATGATGCCTGTTTTTCACCTGTAGTTGCTGTACCCTGGCATTTGTTAGACTGGTAGATCAGGGAACTACCAAAATTTTTCTTCCCATGCTAAAATTAAACAACTTCAATGTTTGTGCTGTCAAAAAGATTTTTTTTTTTTTAACCTGAGTCAGTACAGCATGATTTTAGTCTTGATGTACTCCTGTGGTGTGTTATTCTTGCTGTACAAGAATGCCATTGAACGTGATTTGATAGGTTGTTATATTTTATCTTCAGCTTTCTTAAACTGATGGGCAGCCCTTTCAGGGGCACTGAAATAATTAGCACAGAAAAAGGTGTTTTCACAAGTGCTTCAGGAACTGATGATCCCAGATCACTCTTATAGTCGGTAGGTCTTGGGATCTAAGATCACTTGTGGAAACTCCTCCACTGTGTCACACATGGCAGGGGAGGAAGGAAGCATACCCTGTTATTGCCAGAGATGATACATATTTTTACATTGTCATTAACAAAAAAATAATCTGACAGTTATGGGCAGTGAAACATGACCTGAGTTTCTTTTCTATTCTTTGTTATAGGAGAAACTGTGCACCTGGGTGCTGCATAATTATATTTTAATGCCTGTTATAGATCTCTAGTGCTGAAAAGGACGTGAAGAAGTCGCCTGCTTCCTCCCTTCCCCAAAGACAGGATCAAAGACGCCTAAACTATTCCCGACAGATATTTGTTCAATCTGTTTTTAAAAATGTTTGGTGATGGGAATTCTCCCACCTCTGAAGACAATGTACTCCCGTGTTTTACCCTCTTGACTGCTAAAAATTATTTTAAAGGAAAATTGGCTATAATACTCTTAAACTCTGTAACTACTGAACAGGGTGGATGAAATATTTTTCTATCGGTAAGAAGTAATTTAGTTTATAAAGTCTGTTGGGACACTTGAAGAATATTGCTTCCTTCTCTCTATTATGTACCATTGTAAATAATACATTGTTTTTTTGGAAATGTGCCTTTCAGCTTCCTGGCCTGCTTGTCAAATTCAGTAAAAACTTGGTAGTGATTTCATAATTATCTGTGTTTGCACCTAGACATTTTCCCCCTCCTCATCCCTCAAAAACCAGTAAGAGAAAAAAAATGGCAGTGGTTATCATTATTTTCCATCACTGTCAACATGAGGATGCACAATTTCATTGTCCTTGGTGAGGTGGCTGTACCTTTAATGAGACAGTCTGTCATATCAGCTCAGTGAATGCTTATGAGATTTCCTTCCCTGAGCCAGGAAATCTTTCATGGCAGCATAACATGCTGATTCGCATGAATATTGGATGGGTTTGGAGTGTTTTTTGTGTACATGTAAAAAATGAACCAACCAAACAAAAAACCCAACAAAAAACCCCCACTTCTAACTGTTACGGTTGGACATTGCTGAACAATGCACTACAAGTTTATTGAGGTCGTGGGTCTCATTTATTTTGATTGTGGGATCAATTTTTAGATTCAGAACACAAGTCCTGCCCTGGATGTACAATGGTTGTAGACAACCCCCCTTGCAGAGCCCTTTGCAGCCACATATGGAGCTATGTAAGTACAGAATGTGATTTCTCCCTCCATTGGTTTTACAGGTCATGACAATAATTTTGGTCTCCCAGCTCCAGCTACCACGATGTGTCAAATGGCTCAATATTTCCACTGGCACTGATGGATTTGGAGCTTTCACCACATGCACTAAAGTTCTTTGAGCTCTCTCAACTGGTAGAATTGGAGGCCCGTCTGACACGTTTGCTTGGCAAATCTTACCAAAATAAAAAGGGAAATACACACTGTTAAATTTCTACTGTTTTAAGCGGCAAGATCTGTGCAGAATGGAACACTACAGCATCATTCTGTTCCTGATATTTTCTGGCTAATATTGTGTGAATAAGTTGCAACATGTATTTTCACCTCTGTGACAGGTCTTGAAAATATTTTGTATTCTTGTTGTCTTTACTTGCTGCTTGTAGAGTTTTTAACGGTATGCATTATTTCCAATTTTGCTGGTAGCCTGCTGTACAGGAGGCAGAAAAGGCAAGGTCCTAGGTACCCCAAAATTTTGTGAAGTTAATAGATGGAGTTGGTAAAAATGGCAGCAAAGGGTAAATGTGTGGTGAAAATATGGATTATTTCTATTAAAATTATTTGAAAATATGAATAAAATTTGCCAAATAATTTCACTCATGTAATTTATTCAGAGAGAAGTAAAAATGCCACTGGAATAATTTTCCTCTTTTTGACCTTATATCTGTGGTTGAGGACTTTGTGACTTTCCCAGCTAGAGCCAGATGTTCCTTAAGATTCTGAAATAATCTTTACTGTCTCTTTCATGTTTATAACACTTGCATGAGAGTAGGTGTGGTGAGATCAGAAATAGTTTCACTCCTTTGTACTTCTACAAGCCCTTATGTCCTCTTCTCATAAGCCTTATTTCCCTCAGAACTTGCGCTTTATGTTGTCTTCTAGGGTAGAAATCTTTTGCCCTTTGTCCTTGATACTTATATTCCTGACAACTGGATCTTCCCTATTCATTCCTTCAGAAATCTATCAGGTGTGCGTTTTTCTCCTTATCTTTGGCATGAAGCACCTTGTACGCCTATTTTCCCTAAATCCTTGTGTTCAAATGAATAAGCTGCCTGTTTTCCAAGTGCCTCTTTGGTCTTTTTGTTGTTAGGTGTTTGGATATATTTTCTCTGTTGCAGGGTGTGGGGTTATGTGGGGCAGATGCTCCACCTTTCCTGAGTATTTGTTTGTGGTTGGTAGAGGAGTACATGTACACCCAGCCCCACAGTTCAATTCCTTCTGCCATTTAGTAAATTTAAGAGCAATTCAAGGCTCAATTTTCCCCAAGACATCTAATGATATGATGAAACAATCATTACTGTCATGTGAAAGGCATGCAGAGGCCAACTGGTTGCTTCCTGAAGACAAGTGAAAACTGGATAAATTAAAAAATACACTGCTTGGCCTTTTACTAGTAAACTAGTTCAGGCAATGATGGGATTACTCCAAGTATGTGTAAGACTGAATTCATGTTGCTGACCCATAGAATCAAATGGTTTATGTGCACGTGAGCAAACTCTCACAGTTATAAGTCATATTAGAAGTATGATTCATACCGATATGTTATACTTTTGAACTATGTCTAGAACCAACAGAAAGACCTCTTAGAAAATAGCTTGCAAAAAAAAGTGTCTGCTGTGTCTTTAATCTCTTTTGGTACTTCTCGGAGAACAATGGCAACATTTGGTATTGCTGACTATTAAATTTTATTGTATGGATTTATGGATTTCAATTTTAGTGTGTAGTTGTGCTTCTATTTAATGGGATGTATACCTATAAACCAAGAAAGGTCTGCTGCTTAATCTGCTTGCAATTCCTAAAGCACCACAAAATTCTCTTATGAGTCCTATATTTTTTCTAAGTGTTCTCTGGCAGATACAGTGCAACATTTTTACTGATGCTTTGGAAACGGCCTTTTCTGCAGGTGCGTGATATCTGATTCGTTGTCTTGCCTCTTACCTTCGTTCTTGCTTTGCAGTGTGATAAAAATTCAATAATTGAAGAACTGACACCTCCACATTCTTATTTGGAAAATGCTCTTTCCTTGGAAATAATTAATGACACTTACTTTCAGACAAGTCATACACATAAAATGAGGGACAGAAAAGTCGTCTTGTCTCAGAAAACGTAAAGATTCACAGCTTTTTTTTTTTTCTGGTTTGCTGTGCCTGAGATGATTTGAATGAGGTGTCCTGGCTCAATGAATTGGCATTTTCTACTAGAATTTCCAAGCAGCTTTACTCTAAACCTCCTGTGATGACAGATTGCTGCATCAGTACGTTATGACTTGCCTCCCCATTAATTAATGCTAACCAGTGGCACTAAACCATAGCTCTGCACAATCAACAGTGAGAGCTCAGTACCACCTCAGTGAGGTCTTGCATGAAAAGTGTTGTGGTTTAACCCCAGCCAGCAACTAAGCACCACACAGCCGCTCGCTTGCTCACTCCGCCCCAGTGGGATGGGGGAGAGAATCAGAAGGGTAAAAGTGAGAAAACTCGTGGGTTAAGATGAAGACAGTTTAATAGGGAAAGCAAAAGCTGTGCACACAAATAAAGCAAAACAAGGAATTCCTTCACTACTTCCCATGGGCAGGCAAATGTTCAGCCATCTCCAGGAAAGCAGGGCTCTATCACGCGTAACGGTTAGTTGGGAAGACAAACGCCATCACTCCACACGTCCCCCCACTTCCTCCTTCTTCCCCCAGCTTTATATGCTGAGCATGACGTCATATGATGTGGAATATCCCTTTGGTCAGTTGGGGTCAGCTGTCCCGGCTGTGTCCCCTCCCGTCTCCTTGTGCACCCCCAGCCTACTCGCTGGTTGGGGTGGTGTGAGAAGCAGAAAAGGCCTGGACTCTGTGTAAGCACTGCTCAGCAATAACTAAAACATCCCTGTGTTATCAACACCGTTTCCAGCACAAATCCAAAACATAGCCTCGTACTAGCTACTATAAAGAAAATTTACTCTATCCCAGCCAAAACCAGCACAAAACCCCACCGAAGTGTGCCAGTTGCCTTTACTGAAGGCAAGAAGCATGCACAGTGAGGGCCAGATGCAGAAGGATGGAGGGAGGGTAGTTATCTGTGGCACTAAATTTCTAGAGGAGCCATCTGCATGAATTTTTCTTGGCAGGCCTGGCTGGCGTGTTATTTAGTTCTGCTTCATGTGATCACAGCTGCCAGGAATTGTCTCATTGTGTGACATTCCTTCTGTAGATACAGACAAGCACAGTGAAAGCTACAGCCCTACACAAGTAATTAAAGCTTCTTGGCATTCAACAAGAAACTGCACTGACAGAATGCTAAAAATAATAGTTACACACCCACCCTCCCAGAAAAAAAAACCAGAAAATGGCAAAATTAAATTAAATTCAAAAGTAAATCTCCTCTGCCAGTTTGTTATTATGCCATAAGCACAACCCATTTCTTGAGTAATCCAGGGAATGTAAGGGACTCATGTCTCGGTTTGGAAACAGAGCAATGTGACTTGCAAATTTCTTACCTATAGCTAGTTATGCCCTTGGTGCTGTCTGATACAATTTGATAGGTTAAACTATCTGCTTTATATGAATTTGTTCAGAAGATAAGCAGGCAAATACACATCTAAGCAAGTCATTATTACTCTCTATCCTGCAATTTTACCCAGCTAATTAAAGACAAAAAGCCACAGTGTTTAAGTCAAGGTCACGATAAAGTTAAATCAATAATCTCTAATGCTCAAATCTTAATATGATAGAGTTATTCCAAATTGTAAGGTTAGTAGTGGTTTTCTCTTGGGAAAATTTAGGCAGAGGACTGATCCCTTTCTGTCTAAGAATATTAATGTAGTCAGTGTTGCATGTCTACATTGACCTAGGTGGTAAAGGACACAGATGTCCCTTGAATATATTTATTCAAGGACCTGAGCATTTGCTCTGCTCGTCTACGGCAAGCAGTACAGTCTCCTTGTTTGTCTTCAGGCAGTTCCAGAAGTGCTTGTAATGATTCCGTATTTCCATTTCCACCTTAAATTGCATTCCTCTCAGACATTATTGTGCTTGATTTTATTGTTCTCTCCCTTCCTACAATTACACAAAGCCTTTCAATAGAGGTATTGGTAAATTATACATAATAGCAATATTAACACAATAATGCAACATTTTATGCTTGAAGTACCAATTGACTTCTTCCATTATTGGTTGGTTTTTACTTTTTAGAAGCTATTAAAATCATAGCTTCCATAAATACACACACAAACTCACATAGTATGTCCATAAAACCACTAAAAACCATAGATGCCCATTCACTTTAAAAATAAGGTAAAATAGAATGATCAAATTCTTTTTACTTTGTTTTTTACTCTCTTACTTACAAATTTTGTTGCTGCCTAGAGTGAGGACCTATAAGCATGGTTGGTAACCAAAACACATACATTAACCTTCATCAGACCAGCTGTCCTGATAACTCAAGTTTACACTTCGTCTGTCTCTTCACAGGCTGTACAAGGAAGGAGAGTTGCAACAACTTTGGACATGGTCAGTGGCACGTGGAAGTGAAAAGCAATTTTTTATGTCATGGCCCTTGATTTTATAGGGACTGTTTTCCATTGGTTCTGCCTCAGGGATCACCTTGTCATCTTCAGTGGCAATTAGATGAACATAAGACTTCAGAATAGTTGCAAGGCAGCCTCTTTTCATTATGGGAAATGTTTAGGCCTTTAGTGGTAATGGAAAGTTTTCCCTCTGAATTACCTTGATTTCACCAGGAGATCCTTGGTTGTTATGGAGAGATGACCTACAAGTATGAATGCATGGGAAGGTGACTATTTGCTGAAAAAACAGAACTCTACTTTCTGCAAGAGGCAAAGGATCTAGGACCCTGAATCAACAACAATATTGTTCTGTAAAAGTATTAAACAGTCTAAACAGTATGCATTCAAACAGTAATGTAAATGCCTCATGGCTCTCCAATGTCTTCAGCATTTATTAAAAAAATCTTCTGCTTCCTGTGAGTGATAGCGAACTGGGGAACTAATTTGCACTATAATTTACTCTGTGGCTTTGATCCTGAAACCTGTTATATATTTTATTAGAATAATTTCTATTCATAATGAAATGATTAGTGTCCTCCAATGTCTGCCTCAAATTTGGACCTATTTTCTTCATGTATCTTATATAATTTGAAACATATCAGTTAATTGGAGTTGTCATTTAGCTGTCAGCTTTTCTGGAATCAATTTTTAAATCAACGTAGGACACATTGTAATTGAGAATGAGGTTCCAGGTATCCTAGTGGTCACTTCGTAGTGCTCCCAATGAATATGACAATTTACAGCATATAAAATTAGTCTCTCATCTGCTAAATGCATCCTGCTGTGAAATTGCAGCCAGTTAGAAAAGGAAAGATGCCCTTAGCATAGAAAAATGGTTTGAGAGAATATGAAAGTTATAATGGAAAATGTAATAGATGCCAGAAATAATTACACAGGTGACTTCTACAGAGTATGACTGCCATTCCTTGTAGTTCTTGAGAAAACCCAGAGCCTGTTATTAATTAAGCTGCAAAAATACAAATCTGCTGTAGTTCTTTAACCATCAAATAGTCTGCTTTTCTTTTATACAGATTATGTTCTTTCAAAGGGTACTTGTTCCTGAAATCTTTTTCTGTGGAAACAAAGGATCATTTAATATGCAACTTTTGGAGTTGTGCTACACTCTGTCTTAACCTTTTGAGGTACTGCTTTGAAACATCTTCGCTGATGAAAAGTTAACATGTGGTGATGTTTTTAAAGATGTATGGGGAGCAAATAATTAGTGCAGGAGAAATGGCACTGCTTTTGAATATTGACTGTGGAAAGCACATACATTGCAAACCATCCATGTGTATGAAACAAATAAGAAAGGTGAAGAACTCACAAAGACATCAGGATGTTGCTGCCTATAGGTGATTCACTAGGCTGCTTCTTTTGTACGTTCCCTTCTGTCAGAATGCCTGTGAAATGACAGTGTGCTGCTGGATGTGTTTGCTTCCTTCAAGATAGTGGGGTCAGGTTCTAACCATGAATTGTATGTCATGGTGGCTTCTGAGCTGTTTGGTTTACTAAACAGTTTCAGACATTGTTTCTCTCTTATTTTACTCTTTTGCTCCTAGTGCTCATTATTTGATAAAGCCTCACTATTATCATTAAAAAGGGGGGGGGGGGGGAGTCTTTCC
>NW_008825433.1:607519-609201 GCF_000699105.1 Pygoscelis adeliae
GCCCATTTTTTTAAAAAACCCCACTTTTTTATTAAAAAAGGGGGGGGGGGGGGAATCTCTTCCCATTAGAAAAATCTGAGAAACAGAGAGTAGACAGTCTTACATGTCTTCAGTTGTCTCGCTATATAGCGGTCCTTGTACCACCAATGTTGAGAGCCCCCTGTGACAAGCCAAGTCTCTCTGTGCTCTCACAGTGGATGAGTTACCTCTTTTAATCTGCTAATTTTTGAGTGCAACCTGCTTTTCACTGGGGATGAGGGCAATGTCCTTTTTTACATGATTTGGAGTCTAAGCCAGTGAATGGGGTTTTAGTTATGCATTGGGCTCTGATCTCTTCAGCACAACCCACCAAGCTGAGACCTTGTAGTCTGTACAATAAATGCTCACTGCAATGATGAGTGAGGTGGGTGACACAAAAGGTCCTCCTATTTCACAGCAGCTTAATTTCTTGGCATCAGTCTGAATAGTCTGAAGGCTGCCATTACTGACACCAACAAGAACTGAGACGGTGGGTGGTTATCACAGCTACAGAGATTCCTCCATTTAGCCTTCCTCTTGTTAGTTGTCCCTTGCTTCTGCTGATCACCCCCTCGTGGAGGGGTTTAAACAGACTCTGCTGAAGTCGCTGGAGAGGAATATGGAAACACACCTAGAGATAATGCATGTATCCAAAGCAGAATACGTGACTGGTAGTGCCGTGACACTGCTTCTGGTACTTGTCCAGGCTTGTGTAGAGCTGGTTTGGGTGCAAAGTGTAAATGTAAGCTCTGAACTACCACAGAGGATTTTACAGAGTTTACATTGGAGAGTTATTCCAGGTACCAAATAACTTAATTTCAGAGCGAATTTCAGCTCTGAAGGAGACTGTAACATATGATGTATTTAACAATGAATGGAAAGAATAAACAATTTACACTATGGAATACTAAAACAAAGATCTGGTTCTTGAAACAGATTTCACTACTACAATGAATGAAGTCAGAGCCAAGAGTCAAAAAACATGCAATTTTTTTTCCTGAGGGGTGGGTAACGATCTTGCAAAGCCAGATACAACATTTAATTGACTGAGCTATGATGTGGAAATAAACTGAGAATGAAATAAACACAGCAGTTGGAAGAAAAGACAGTATATGTAATCTAGAAATATAAGACAAGAAAGGAAAATAAGGCAACAGATAATGGTAACAGGTAAATGGCAAAGAAGTATCAATAAAATATTTCAGAATAATATTCCGGTAATTGTCTAAGGAATTTAGTTAATGCTTTGAATAAGAATCTGTCAAAACTAACCTTAATTTTTAGTGAGTTAGAAAGTTCATTTGCCTGAATACCATCCCACTGCCAACACTGTTAAAACTTAACTCTGCAATAATTCTGCAAGAGAAATCATGTGCTGGCCGTAATCATAGAATCATTAAGGTTGGAAGAGACCTCCAAGATAATAATAGAGTAATAGAGCAGTATGATAAAAATCATGATGAATGGCAGACTTGAGTCAACTGTGCCCCTCTGTTAATGGATAACATCCTTTTTTATTATATAATTGAGACAAAACATTAAAGATGGGGCAATCAGGCATGTCAGAAGCCTTGAAGAAGAACTGTATTTTATGAGTTCCTTACCAATTAAATTAGTTTATTCTGCTGTATGTCACTATTGATTTGCATTTTCTTTCGGCTGAA
>NW_008825433.1:609237-624435 GCF_000699105.1 Pygoscelis adeliae
TGTTTTTTACTGTTTGAAATATGAAACATGAATTGAGGGGTTCCCTTCTTTAGATTTCCTCCTCTGCTGCTGCATACGTTAGATTTCCAGCTCTCTTCATTATATAGTTAGGCACCTTATGGGGAGACAGTGCAGGTTGTGAGCTGCAAGTTGGAAGTAGGTGTGTAAGACAGAGGGGCTTGGGGCACACCTTGCTGTCTCCTTTGGATTATTTCGATGCTGCTAAGCTGGGGTGGGCTCCCATGGCTTCCCTCTGAGGTTCCCAGGGTTCCCCATCCAAGCTCAGGGCAGGGGTTAGAGATCCAGCTCCCAGTTGTCGGATCATGCCAAAGTTGAAATTGGAAGTGGAAGGTCTTATTTCTTGTCAGTCTTTCCACAGTCCTCTCTCAGAGTGACTTATCCCAGGTCAGAACCAGAAGACCAATCCTGCAAATCCTTACCCGTTTGACTAAGCGTGCTTACATGAGTAATGGCAGAAGTGCTTTGCAGAGTTGGGTTGTTTAATTTAGAACCCAATTATCAGATCACGGCTTATGTTCTTCAGCAGTGAGGGTGATCATTAATCAGGATGCAAGGTTTTTAGTTCAGTGTGAAGACCCTGTCATGGGCAGATTACTCTATGTGAGCAAACATCCTCCACAGCCTTCAGACCAGCTCACAGCTATGGAATTGTGCCAATGATTACACATGGTAAAGATCAATAAAATACAGTTACAGTCACCTCAAAGAGATATATAGTAGACAAGTAAACAGAAAATGGATTATATCTAATGTCCATGTAAAGTTAAAAGTACCTTACACCAACAAATGCTTCTAAATTCCATGGACTTGTTTATTATTATCTATGTAATTTCTACTCCTGTGGATGTACACGGTTTTTCTTAGAGTTATTTCAATGATTTGTGTTTCAGCAGTGGTAAGCGACTTAAAAGAGATATGTCTTGATGAATATTGATCAGATAAATATTTTAAAAGGTACAGATTAGTAGAAAAGGCAAGCATCACGTGTAATTCATCTATTATGACAAACTGAGAAGCATTTTAAAATATCTTTGATCTCCAGGAAAAAATGTCCCACACTAAGGTATTGATTTTTTGATAATTCTTTCAAGCTGGAGTCTGTGCATTTTTGCTGCAGAGACAGGGATACTGTGGCATTGCTCCAAATCACTGAGAAACTTTCTTTTTAATGTCAGGATGATAGACTACTTAAGATGGTTAATCAAATTATTAGTTGGAATTTGTCAGCTGGTTGATATTTTCAAACTTAAACAAACCAGCAATTGTTTTTTCTGGGAAAAAAAGATGGTTTGCTGAAAATTCCTGAAATCATCATGGTTGATGAGGCATTTTGCTTGTGTAAAATCTGTGTCGCAGTCATTGTGTAATGTTTACGTTTTTCACTCTACCAAAAGAAGTCAAATTGCAGCATTACTGATTTCAAGAGACAGGAAGGTCTTAGGGGTGCTGTGTAGGGACACAAAGACATTCCTATGACACTTTTGGGGGAGCAATAGGATTTCTGTGTGGATTGCTTCTGCCCAGCACAATAACTACCATTTGCTGCTCTCCTCTGTGTAGACAATCTTACTCCCAGGTGCTTAAAGAGATGGCATGTTAGGATTTTGGAATTGAGGCAATCTTTCAGACAGACTTTGAACTATACAGGGATGGCCACACTTGTTTTCCAAATGAAGAATGAGGAAAAAATTTAAGTCTGTAATCTTGAGAGAAACATGGAATAATTTGAATATACAGCCTAAAATTCATAGGAAGAAAATGAGGTTGGCACCTGCCATCCACCTGCCTGAAGCAGTTGTCCTGGTTCTGGCTGGGATAGAGTTAATTTTCTTCCTAGTAGCTGGTACAGTGCTGTGGTTTGGGTTTGTTATGAGAATAATGTTGATAACACACTGATGTTTTGGTTGTTGCTAAGTAGTGCTTACGCTAGTCAAGGACTTTTCAGCTTCCCATGCCCTGCCAGTGAGAAGCTGGGAGGGGGCACAGCCAGGACAGCTGACCCAAACTGGCCAGAGGGATATTCCATACCATGTGACGTCATGCTCAGTACATCAACTGGGGGCAGTTAGCCGGGGGGCGGTGACCGCTGCTTGGGGACTGGCTGGGCATCGGTCAGCAGGTGGTGAGCAATTGCATTGGTCATCACTTGCTTTGTATATTCTTTTATCATTATTAGTATTATTATTTTTTTCTCTTCCTTTTTGGTCCTATTAAACTGTCTTTATCTCAACCCACAAATTTTACTCTTTTTTCCGATTCTCTCCCCTATCCCCCTGGGGAGGTGGGGGAGTGAGGGAACGGCTGTGTGGTGTTTAGCTGCCTGCCGGGTTAAACCACAACAGCAGTGCAGTCCAAGTCCAGCTGGGGCATCTTTTTCAAGTGGTGGGCAAGTTGCTGTGAGCAGTTCCAGGAAAAATACCAGGAAACTTTGGTGACATCATTGTGCCACACTTGAAAGATGAAGCAGCCTAGTATGGAGCTAGGGGGACAGAGAAAGGCAGCTGACGCTGTTCAATATTGCTCAAGAAAATCACAGTTTGGTCTAAATAACACTGTAATCATAGTTTAAGTCACCTGCAAAATAACAATAGCATTTTGTTACCTATGGTTTAAAAATGAACTTAATTGATACTTAAAGAAGATACAAAAAGTATAGAGAGAGACGCCATAAAATAGCAACCAAAACCTTTTAAAGATTATTGAAGGAAGAGAGGAAAAAAGGAAATAGGGTTTGTATGGTTTATGGCAATTTTTCTTGTAAGATTGGAATTCATCATGGGTTTCCGTAGAGCTGAAGTCAGCGTACTGTCTAATCCGTATTGTACGCAGGCTACATAAAACTTTGCGTAATAGATCACTCATTTTTCTTAGACATAGTCTAAGAGTTTCTTCCTCCTACATCTTTCTTGAAATATTCCTTTAGTAAATCACATTTTTGTTAAACAAGAACAAGCAACCTGATGGATATTTCACTTACATTTTGGAGAGAGTAGTATTAATTTCACTAGTGACAACATAACAATTTGTTCTTATAAAAACACTTTTCATCTATGCATCCCATGCTCTTCAAAGTGGGATTATTATTCTAATCCCTGCTTAAGGCTGGTGAAGCTGAATCACTGTGTAGTTATGGCTTTATCCAAGGATGTGCAGCAAGTAAGTGACAGATCTGGGAATAAAAGTTCTGAAATGAGCTCTATTAATTGGGTTAATAACAACAGTAACAGCAACAGTAGCAAGACATCTTAGAAGTCGAAGATGAGAGATGAAATCTCTAATTGGAAATCTCTCTGTTAACGCATCAGGTCGGGTTATGACTTTGTCACAAGGAAAGTGTGTAGGGGATAAGATAAAGTAGAGTGATGATTCACTGGTGAAATCAAGCCCTTCAGAACAATAGCCTTGTTACTTGCTAAGTAACCCAGCAACCTTTTAGCTATTTAGTCTTTCCAAATTATGCAGTTTTCTTCTAATGATCACATTTTTTGAGCGGGTTTGTCTGCTGCAGCTGAGATGCCTGGAAGTTACAATACGTGCAAGTCAGAGCAGTGGCCATAGGTTGCACCTGAGACAGCTGAGAGAGATTCGTCATCAGCAATGGGGGGTCTGAAGTCTTGGCACACTGATTGTCCTCTGGAGATACCTCGTTCTCTCCACTGACTGCGCAATGAGAGTGACAGATTTTGCCATAGTTATCTAGCCTTTTGAAAACCAAAAGTCAGGAGAGATGATTGTTTCAGGCAAGTAGTATTTCTGAGGCGCTTTTCAAATTCAAAGCTTTTTAGCACTTATGTTTCATTGTCAAACTGTTTCAGTTTATGAACTAGAAGATATTAGTGGAAATTCTGATCTCTTAAAAATTTTGACTGGATGAGGACTGCAATATAAGTTGGAAAGTAAAAAAAGCTAATGTAAATTAAGGCAGCTAGAGGTGATGTGGCAGACTACAACAGATGTGACTTCTATAAGTAATATGTGGATAAGAACCTTTTCATCGATTAAAAAGATGCCGAATTATGTTTAGTGCTGCAACTGTTCATTAAATGTTTCTTGACTTTACAGCATTCATATTTAGGAGTTAGATGTCTTGAGAGCTCCAGAAGAATGTCTGTTTCAGATGTTTCCCAAATCACTTGCACATGCAAGGAGAGCTCTGGTGGCTGCCATCCTTATTAAACCTGTGTATGCCCCTTTTGTGAATAACACCCAATTCTGAGGTAGTTTATTGCCTTTTAGGTCACTTTCAAAATTCAGGGGTGCAGGGAGGTGATGGAGGGGACAGGAATGCTTCATGGAGTTAGGTTTAAGGCAAGAAGAAACAACTAAGTAGTGTAACTGGACTCTGCATAATACAGGCCATGGGATTTCATGTAGTTAATTGTGTGTTGAGCCCTAGCTTAGAGAGTGTCTTCCAGCAACGAGCTTTCATTTGGCAACACCGAGAAATGGAATATATACCAATATTCTCGGTAGCTTGTTCTCTGAGTTATTGAACCCTTATTACTAATAAGGTACTCAGTAAACAGTAATACAGGACTCCAGCTCTAAAACAGTTCTTAATTGATTTTTTTCTTAAAGAGACTTAAAAGTTATGCTTTTGACTAGCACTGCTAATTATTTTTACTACAAGTAATTTCTAAAAGTACTGAGCAAGAGCGATTAGGGCAAATTTTTGTTTTGTGTATTTAAGTGTGCTTATTTCTTTCTTTGCCAGCCTTTAGTTTATCTTGGATTTTTTGTTTCTTCTCTATAGTGAATTCTCTGTGTTGTTCATGTGGATGTTTTGAAACCAGAAAGGGAAAAACATTTTTTAAATTAGGAAAATGTTATTACAGAAGTACAAAAAATTGGCAGAGAGATTCAGAGAAGATATTCCATCTGCCACTAGTTTTAATTGAATCAAAAGCCCAGAACAGAAACAATCAAACATGCACAAAACCAGAATTCAGTGACAGTATCCTATTAGCTGACTTGTATATTCAGAGAAGTTATTTTCATCAGAAAATTAAAATGACCCCAAAATATTTTTGTTCCCTATCCTCCAGTATGTGTTGTATTATTTTATGAAACAGAAGATTTTGAAGTAAACAAATAACCCTTTTCTGAACCACAGTATTCTTGTTTGTTTATGTTTTGAATGTCTGCGTATTGTATTATGTAGCCCTCGAGCCATTCAAGTTAGTTTTAAAATCCTGGTTAGCCTTTTTACCATTGATTTTTGAGAAGTTTCTGCTTCCCTAGAACATAATTTTTGAATGGTTGTTTAAATGATGAAGTGAAATATATTGGCACTATGTTCGGTGGCATCAAATAGTTATTAACAAAGAAAGTTCTGTGTGAGTGAGTTATGAGCGTGACAAGCAGGTTAATAAAAGCTCTCTCTAGACTGGCCAGCAGTTCAGTTATCTTAAGACTGTGCTAAGATGTCCACTGATGTCAGTATCAATTAGAGCGGGTAATAAATTAATGGGTATTATAAGTTGTGAGGAGAGGAAAACGAAACGTGTGTTGTTATCTGGCATCATCTGGATAGGAAATGAAAGCTGATGGGTGTCAGAACAGTTCTCACACTTGGAAAGCATTTAGGAAATTTATTAACTATGCACATCCCACAGTCATTTCAGGATCTACCATTTTTAATGCCTTCTGTATGCAATTTATCACCATCATTGTCAGCATGCTTTCTTTTCTTCCCTTTTTCTTTTCTACTTCCATGTATGCATACACAGAAACACATATATTATTTTTATTTCCTATAAATAATAGTAATCCAGACAAAAAAAATCTGTGGTTGTTCTTTGTGTATGGGAAATACAGTGAAAACTGTGTTGAGTTTTCAGAATATAAGTATTTTTTTCCTGTTCATAACTTAACAGCTAGAAACAGATTCTGTGATACCTCTGCAAAACCTTAGTAAAGGTTTAGTCACCTTTTTAAGAAAACAGTCTATAAGTGCATTCATGTTGTGTAGATGCATATGCTGAGAATTCTGAATTTTTCTCTTTCTTGTCAATCATAGAGTATGCTATGCTAGAGATGCGAGCAATAGAGTGCTAGTTTCCCCAGGAGAACACATCCTGTATCTGCGATGATGGAGGGACCCCTCAACATTTCAGTCGCCTCCTTATATACACACCTTAACCTATAGGGATAAGTGATAGGATTTGTTGTAAACATACTTCTGTTCCCCTGCTTAGATTCACCTGCACTCAACACCTTACACCATCAGGCTTAAAGAATATATGAAGCATTACTGCCAGACACCAGTACCACAGTGTTCAACCTCCAGAAACAAGACAGTGTAACAACTCTCCCATTTGTTGGGATGCTGTTGGTTTGAGTCTGGTGCTGTCTTCAGACTGGCTGGCTACAGCAGACAACGTGAAGCAATGCCACCTGCTACGTTAGTGTGTCCTGAGGTCAGCCTCTTTGCTTTAGATGTAAACAAGATGTGCCACTGCTTCTGGGCTAGGTCTGTTTTCATGTCCTTTCTTGGGAGACATCCTCGTGCTATGGTTGAGAAATGCATGTGCAATTTCCCCATGTTTCTCCTTTTCCTGAGAACGTTATATGAGGTAAGACTGTATATGTTAATACTAGTTCTGGTGGCCTCCATGTGGACCATACTGCTGGTACCACAACCTGCTTAGTCCACAATTAAGGACACCCAGACCTTACCTTTACTTCCAGACCTGTCACCACAGCCTTGGGGAATTTGAATAATCTCAGGCCTTGTGTCTCACTGGTCAGTGGCTGGATGACTGCCATCCATTGAGGGTGCATGTTTGTTCCTGTTCTGGTCAATATTAAGGGGTTCACCAAGCTGTTGAGAGCTGTGCTGTTAGGTCTTCCTTTTCTATTGCCTTGGCCCACCTACCAAAAAGGAAGGGTTATCCACTAGTTTATTAAGATTCGCTTGACTGTCACATGCTAGCTGAAGACTTTTTTCTTCTCACCACTCATAACAAACACATTTTTGAATAATTTGTTGGGGCTTTGCTATGCATTAGGAAATCCAGTTCGCAGTGGGACTTGGACCTATTATTTTTTGTGCTTGTGTAAAATCAGTTTTCGAGTCCATGGCAATCTACTGTCTGTTGCACATATCCAGGAAGGTGTCAATCCTGAGGTGAATTCTGTTGTCCTAAGAATAGCCATAGAGAGAGAGGTGAATGGCAGAAGATCAATACCATGAAAAACATAGCAATCTTAATACACCTTTAGAAGTATAATTTTAAGAAAAAGGTGGTTTGAATAATTTTCTGCAGTGTATTTACATTAACATATGTCTAGCGCAGCTGGAAAAAATATATTTCTGAGTTGTACTATCAAGATAAAAGCATGAATTTTGGTTTTTTGTATTTAAATCTTTCCCTTGTGCTTTCAGTTTATCAAATTATTCAGTAATATTTGAAGAGCTGAAGAACACTATACCTGAATAAAGTGTAGACCACCAGCAACATAAATATACCTGATACATGAGGAAAGAGAAAAGATGCAACTTTTCATAAGGTTAGCAAAACGAAAAGATGACTTTACAGCCATTTAGAATTTCATAAGGTACCAGTGAAGTTTCTAAGTTCTGGCAAGTTGATTAGTGTTAGTTAGTGAGAAAAGCCTCTGGAGGGTACTTTGGAAAAAGGAATTACAAGATTTTGCAGTCACAAAATTAAAAGCCACTTCCCTGAAAGATGCTGAGATTTAATTTAGAATTTGAACATTTGAGATATGCACTAATGACCCCTGCTCCCCATACGTTGAGACAGGGTAATGAACAGAATTGTAAATTAAATGCCAAATGATTATGGATGAAAACATAGTGAACAGAAGGTGCATGTCGATTATGACCTAAGACTTATGTAGAACTCTGAGACTCAGCTTAGATCCTTGTCTACTGTCATGGATGGGCCTCTGCTGTTCTGGGGGCATTGTGGTGAGTTGTATGAGCCAACTGGCCACTTGATTTTATTTTCTTTGAGGAAAATGAATAGATTGTAGGCTAACATAAACAAGAATATTCATACATATAGTGATCTAATGACACCAAGACATAAGAAAAGGCTGAGAAATAGCACTATATTTCCTTAAGATTCCTATTAAAGGATTTAATGATGAAAATGAGAAAACTACTCACAAATCTCAAGTTAGTTTCAAACAGACATGACAATTCAAAACCCATATCCTTTAGAAAAAGACTTTTAATATAGGTCTTGTTATTAATTGAGCTGATGTTCAACAAAGGTGTTTTAATATTAAAAAAACTTCTATTCATGTTATCTGAATCACTGACCCATATGGAATTTAAATTAGTTAATTTCACAGATTTTAATAAAGAAAAATTGACTCTGCATTTGTGAGTCTTTCAGGAATATGTAGCTTATTCATAATAATATAGAGATCTGAGCTGGTGTATCTCAACCATGATGAGAGCAATGAAGGGTGGCGTTCATCTAATAATGAAAAAAGCTCTTCATTTTTTGATTAGCTGAGAAGGTCCAAAAGGTCCAAAATTGTTCTTCCAGAAGGAAGAACAATTAACTCCGGAAAAGTTTTGTACACCTGTTCAGGGATAACAGCATATGTTAAAGATAAAGCAAATCCCACTGGATCATACTGACTAAAACTTTCACCTGATTTGAGTGCCTCGCCGGTGAATAGAGTGGCTGATTTGTTATTTGAATCCTTTGCAAATGGTCCTATACTTCTGAGGAATTCTTTGGGAGATACAAGGTCAGGTATAAAGTCATGGTTACAGTTATTCTCCTGGGATAGGTCCTGCTTGCAATTTTTTATATGTATTTATGGAAATCCATAAAGGATGTGAGGGGATCCTGTGAAGTATAATGTTCACAGGACACTGAAAGAAGTGACATTAGATGACTTGGTACTGATTCAGTGTTAAAAGACTTCAGTGACAGACTTCAACTCTTACAAAGACATCGGGCCTTTAAACATAACCCAGAGAGTTCCACCCCACGTACATCATCCTTGTCCCCTTGTTTTGCAGTCTGTCCTTCCTGACCAAGCTGTATATCTTTTTATATTAATAAAAAGTAATTCTAGTTCAGCCATTTGAATTATCCCATGAGTCTCTTGCACAGCAAGTCAAGCCTGGTTTTGGCCACATGTAAGGAATTTTAGGTCCTGTTTATTTCCTGTGTTTTTTGCATTCATGTATAAACTTGTACTGAATGACTGTATAGATTCATGTGTACCTTTTTCTTTCTGACTCTTTTGACCCTATTCTGAGTATCTCTGAATTTCCTGATTTTAGGCTATGATTCCTAACAGAATCACCATTTCATCATTTGTAGGATAGGGTTAGTGATGCTGACCTCTGTGTGAAAAGCTTTGTATTCTCCTGTTTAAAAATGCCATGCAAGAGCCAGGCATTATTATTTACAAATTTAACTCCTGGCAGCACTGAGTGGTACCACCAGAATGCTGAAAGACCTGTAAATCTGTTGTCCATTCCAGTATGTTTTCAGGGGCTAAAACAAGCAAAGAAAAGCAGCAGACTGTGAAGACAGGAAAACTAGAGGCGTAGCATGGCAGGCTGGGGTGGCAAATAAAATTCTCTTTCTTGCTTAAAACAAGAGGGCATCTTGTGTCTGAGGAAGTTGATGTAAAGTAGGCCTGGGGGAATCAAGTAGTGAAACAGTAGACGCAGACAGCAATAAGACACTCTTTGGAGCAACAACAAAACAGATGGTTCAATGCCCCCCTGTCCACTCCAGAGAATACACAATTACTTACAGGACAAAGTCCATCTGGTCCTATAATAAGCTGAGAATTCATCATGACTAAAGCTGCAGTGGGCTTTTTGCCAGCTGTTTAAATTAACTTGATCAATCCCCTCTATAAACTTATCTAAAAAAAATCCCATCCTCTCTACCCTTTAACCTGCTGTAACAGGTTCACCTCTTGCCTTGTGATCAGAAAAACAGAAGAAACCAGTGCCACCTGTTAACTTTGGGAAGGATGGCCTGTACCTATTGGAAACTGCTGCAAATGAAGTGAGCAGTCACAAAATTTTAGAGGCCACCCTGTTAACTTGTTTGTACTTCTGGCACTGTGACTGATTGTCTGAGGTCAGACAGATAAAGGAGATAGCATGTAAGGGTGTATAAAAGAATATCTCATTATGGTTTTCAAGACACTAAGCCAAGGACTTGTACTGCACTCAAATGGAGCAGATGATTGTGCTATAAACAGGAGCTTGTAGAGGGAGAAGGAGAAAGAGGAGGTATAGTCATACTGGGATGGACTGCAGGTTTGGGGAAGTGTGGAACAGCAGTGGTACTTTTTGATATTCAGGGTCCATTAAGTCACTGCTTTCTGCCTTCTGTAGTCACTCACATCTGAACAACAATATTGACACAAAGGTCTCTCAACTCAGGGTGGGAGCTAACTTGCTGCACAAGTGTAAAGGCTATGCGAGGCATGTGTTTGTGCTAAATTAGGCCCTGGGTGTTGAGATGGTGAGACTGAGGTAGGATGCAGAGCAAGAGCAAAAGGTGTTTGAATTCAAGATGCAATCTCCTGGAAGTACCCTTGGAAAATATCCTAAGCACTTATTTCTGAAGTTCTTTCATGCTCATTGGGTTGCTTTGGAGGAGTCTTTGGGTCAAGTAATATACACAGTTAATTTCTCACTAAATTGTATCCTTTGTGCACGTTATTGCCATTTTCAGCATTGATTTGGTTTTATTTTTTGTAAGGGCCCAGCTGGTTTCAGTATGCAGTTGGCTTACAGAAACCCATTCAACCTTTTTAGCCATTTACTTTAACTATCAAAGAGGCATGATTGCTACCTGTAGGTGACAAAAGGAGAGGAATGGAATGGAATGATATATGTGATTATAAAACTCAGCTGTCTGTATATGAAACAAACACTGCCCTAAGGATAAAACAAGAGCCTTCTTCCTCAGTCAGGCATCCAGTCCTGTGAAATTAATGCTTCCTCTAAATAACTTTCTAATTCAACATATGTCACATTTCCATACCTGTGCTGCAGCTAAGTTTCCAGTAACCAGCTGCCAAAGAAAATGTATAGGCATTGCAATATGTTTTCAGAGTCTGGAATAGCTTTCAGGCTGTCACTGGCTCAATTTCAGGCTTTTTGACAGTCTGTAATCTGTCCTTCTTGAAACAATTGACAATTTTGCAGGCAGGAGCTGTGCAAATAGCCTGAAAAATGGACAGTTATTATTTTAAAAATATTATTAAAATGAAAAAAATAAAGCTAAAAAGTGCAGGTGTTCTTACTTTGAGCACTATTCTTCAGAGTAATGAATATTATTTTAGTAATACTACCTGGTGGTAGAATTCTAAGTAAAGACTGTAAATTCTGACTAGTGTAACATTTGCTAAGCGAGGAACATACACCATTTATCTTATGGGAATAGAAAGTGAGTCGGTATGCTAGATGACGCAAAAAAAGGAAATATAATTAAGCATCTAAACCTCATATTAACTTAGTCACAGTGCACTTGTAACATCTAGCTGCTTTAGTAATAATGAAAGATACTACTGCGTGGGAATTCGACACTGCTACCAGAAAGTCCTCGTCTCAGTAGTTTTGCATTTTTAATCATTGTGACCTGGAGAGTGACCTGAAAACTTCTCACTGATTCTATATTTTTTTTCTTTTAAAAATATGTAGCATATCAATTTTCTTTTTAAAAGGTATAATTGTGTTTTGTAGTTAAAATGAAAAAAAAAAGGAAATGTAAAGTTAAAATCCCCATTAAGAAGTTCAGCTTGTTTATGAACATCTTTTCTTGTTAAATGCAGACCTTAATACATTAATATGTACCTGTACTTAATTTAAATCCTGTTAAATTCTTTGTAGCTTTCAGTGCAGCAAAAAAAAAAAGTCTTCAAAGTTGGCCTTTGAGTTTGTGTGCAGACAAATGTGAGTGGGCTGAACAGTTAGATCAGTCCAAGGACAGGTCTTGGATATAGTATGGAGTAGGTCTGGGTGACTGAGAACACATGCTGCTATAGCAAGGGGTCTTAAGGGAATGTATAACTGTTTAGGACCACCTATGCTATAGGTAAACCCTGCTATCTCTTTGTTGTAACTGGGGAGCAGTTGCCAGAGCAGAACAGGTGCTGTTCCACTACAGAGAAGAGTTGGAAACTCCACAGAGGAGTGGAAAAGTTTGTGATAGTTTTGAGATGTTGATTTAGCATTTTCTTCTAAAATATTGAGTAGAAATACCACAGTAATTTTTTTTTATTTGTCTGTTTTCCATTTCCTACCCCAGAAAGTTAAGCAACAAAACTACATCTTGGTGAGGGGAAAAAAAAAAAAAAGGACATTTGTCTCTTTCCTATTTTCGTTTTCTAGTAGTAGTATTTTTTGTAGCAATGCAGTATTTTAGGGTATGTCACACAACAGTGAGTGCACACATCTGAGCAAGTCCGAGTGTTAACTTCGCTGGCTTGGGTGCTTGTAGTTGAGCTGTGGCATTTTGGCCAGCTTAGCAGGTTCTGGTGTGGCTCTTGCAACTCCGTGTGTGCGCGTGTATCAGTGTGAGTGTCACTGGTGTGCTTTGTTGCTGAGACCATTGTGTGTCCACAACATGCCCCGTCCAGCCCCTGCTTACACAGAAGTCGTTATGTGTCACTGATATGCCCTCAGCTTTCTTCTGCTTCAGCACTTCAAATGTACACGTTCTCAGCATGTCTTAAGGGAGATGATAATTCCCCCTGCGGAGATTGTGTATGGGCATATACACCATCCTACGCCCCCAAGCAAACCAAGGTAGTGGGACCAACACGTGATTTAAGCATGTTGTACACGGAGATGAATTTTATCCCATTAAGACCCAGGTATACCTGACAGATTCAATGATGCATAAGCTTTTTATGGGCTGCTAGCATACAATAGAATTTTATCTGAAATGACTACTGTGCAAACATCCCCAAATCCAACCCTAATGAACTGTGGAAGATATTAACCTCTATCAGTACTGTACATGACACCTTAGCATCCTCTGTGTTTACAGTTTGTAGTGAGTGCTTCATTAAGATTTCTGTGTATGCTTGCCATTGCTGCAACACAGCAGAGACAGATTAGGATAATATAAAGTGTTTATAAATCACATTTAGGAATTAAAACAGTGAGCACAAAATGACTGCCTTCAGGTTGAAGAAAATAAGATTTCAAAGCAATTATACTAAGTTTAATATATCTGGTCTTTTGTGGCTTTATGGCTTTAATTCAAAACAAGATGCTTTTGTATGTAGCTATGATGGGAAAGCAATTGCCATATTGAGCAACTGGAATAATAGTTTATCTTTTCTCTTAATTCTTTCCTCTGAGGTCACATTACTTGTTTGGCTTACCTTTGCTCCACAACGTGAAAAATTAAATATTTTTTTTTTTTTAATTTGGTGAATTTGAGGAAGGTCTTAAGATGCTTTTTATTTGGTACATATGTTATTCTGTGTCCTTAGACAGTGTGTTATTCTTGGCAGACTTTTAAAGAGCTGACATAAGCACCTTTAGCAAGTTCCTGTTTTCACTGGTTCAAGCTTACAGTCATCAGTCTTTTGTAGCACCTCCACATCACTTAAAGCTCCATAAATTTTTAAAACTATCATTCTTATTTGAACATGGGGAGGAGGCAACACAAAAATGATAATATACTGTCATTAAAATTTCATTTAAGCTCTATGTCATTGTTATTTAACTAATTTCACGAAGCATAGTAACATGCATCAGATGAGATATAAGAACTGGTCTTCTGCTGGAAGTGTGCAGTCTTGGCTGCTGTTGATTAAATGGGTGAGAGAATCTTTACATTGCACTGAAGTCACTGTTCCACCTTGTTACTGAAGTAAGGACTTAATATATTTAGGTAAGGCTATTTTCCTTGACCATGGTCAACCTAGCTGGAAGGTAAAAAGAAACTGTTTGCATGACGTCCTTCTGTTTTGGAATAATAGAAAGTATTACCTGCATAAAAACCCTGCTTTGTTCATAGCCTTTGGCTGTCATGACTACAAAGGCACTGCTGTCACAGTTATTGAAAGGTTTTAAGCATCTGCCTCCTGCAATTTTCAGATTGCTCTGAATGGCTAGGATTGCTCAGATGACTAGGATATCAAATTTCTGAAGTGCTCAAGTAACACAGGATTTTGACACGTCTCAATTTTCCCTTAATTTCTATGGGAACTTGCTGCTACTGTGGATTTGAAGTAGCTCAAGTGCCATCTCTGGGAAAACAAGCAAACAAACAAAAAAACCCAGACAAGATTTTGGATGCTCAAGGCCTTTTTTCTTCAAGTCTGAGTCAAAATGTGGATCTGTATGTGACAAGCACATCAAGACATGCAGACATACTGGAAAAGAGCCACGAATAGTGTCATGCAACACTCAACAGCTGATACATTGTCTAGCTGTATAAACCGGGAGTAAATCTTGCTGCAGAGACAGGGCGGGAGGAGCGTGCATAATTTTTCTGTAGCTGTTGTGTGCATAACAATGCAAAAACAGTGTTCTTTTATGAGACAAGTGATTTTAATGTATCTTCTAAAACCTAAATAATGGGCTCTGTACAGATAGTGTTCCCAAGACACACAGCTTTTGAAGATTTGTTCCCTTTCCTTGACTTCGACAGTTTCGTAGCAACTGAGAAAGGTGCTTCTATTGTATGAAGCATGCAAGAGATTAATTTAAAATACAGGTCATGTTTAGTGTACAGACTCGAGTTAGACATGTTCTTTTATAGTTTTGAGAAGGGAAATGGGATTAGTCTTGGCCATAACTGCTGTCATATACTGAAGATGCTTCTGACTACATGTAGTCTGAGCACATTTCCAGTTCTGGTGAGAATAATGTTATCAATTGCTAGGTCTGCATACTAAGACAGACAGACATTGTTCAAGATAAACTATAAAGAACTTAATTTAGATGTTCATGCTGATGCTAATGTAAAGGAGGGGGTAATACAAGCCCAGGACCCTCTAATATAATAAATATACTAATGAAGATAAATATTCCATGAAAGCCAATCAGTCAGTCTGAAGACACCCCATGGCTGTTAGGTGTCTGGCTTTTGCATCATTAATTAGTTAGCTGAGAAGGAATCAAATAATCCAGGAGACCAAGAATATGGTTATTTTTGTCACTCTTGTTCTTCTTTCCATTAAGTTAACTCCATT
>NW_008825433.1:624466-630760 GCF_000699105.1 Pygoscelis adeliae
ATAGGATTTAAAGGCAACATAAATGTGTATCGGAATTTTCAGTGGCCCTTGGAGAGAAACAAAACCAATATTTTTGGTGTTCCTGTCAGTGACGTAAATGAAACCAGGCACTAAGCACAAGTGTTAAATGCAAAAATGTGCTCTAAGACACTGAGAAATTGATAAGCAGATTGTTTACATCTGGGCTGTGTCTTGGGAAGGCCTTAATCAAATCACTTCATATTTGCATTGCAGACTCACCCTCTGTCTCTGGTAGCATCAGAATTTTCTGGCCTATTTAACTCCATACATGCAGTTTGTGGCAGCAAAAAAGCAGTGTGAGCGGTGTGGCAGACAGCTGCTCCGGCACACAGTCTGTCACTGTTTGGTGCTCTGCAGTATAACGCGGAACAGGATTGTCATCAACTGCTAAGAGTCCTTCACCCCACCCTTTTGATCTCTTTCTGCCTCTATTTGGTGGGGTCACACAACAGATCAGAGTAGTTCATTCTTCCAGACGTTTGTCGCTGTACCAACACATGGGCCACTTGTGTTAGTGGTTGCTATGAAATGGAGACCTGTCCCTCAGGAGCTTGTCTGAGATTGCTCATTTCACAGAGGTTATAAAAGTTAATACATACTTGATAAACACTTGATATGAGATGATGAGACATGAAGAAAAACCCTGCATCACCTTAACACAACCTTCACCCAATGAGTTCTGTCTTGTTTTCATGATAGAGACTATGGGGGGCACATCCCACACCTGCTGCGTGTTGCTGCAAATCGATTTAATACTGTTCCTGTCCCTTGCTTATCTCGGTGATCAAAAACAGTTTTTGCAAATGTCAGTTCCAATTTCCTTTCATCCAGAATGGTGCTTATTTTATTAAATGATTGTGCCTACATCTTTCCTAATTCTAATATATTTTTTGAAGGTCAAACACAAATGACCAGGGGTTCAAAAAACACAGAAGATTAGAGGGAAGCTGAAGCTGTTCCCTGATGTTCCTCTATTAGCATGTTTGGGCAGCAGCTCTGTGATATATAACAACGCTCGCTCTGTGGCTCCCAGGGTGGGGAGGCATTGCCAGGGAGCCACTTTCCTGTCAGATGCTGCCACAGCACTTGGAGGTTTCCCCAAGAGAAGGACGTGCCAGTGTTCGATGAGGGAGCATGAGGTGTTGGACTGAGCCTGCTGTGAGGTGGTCCAAAATGGCAAACCAGGTTCATGGCAACAAACTGCAGCACAGTATTGACACTAAGGCCATAGAGTCTGAGGAGAGCTCACTTGGACTGGACGCTGTGCTGTAACTACAGGGTATAGTGATTTCTAGAAGTGTTTGCTAACTCTTGGCCTTCATTTCTCCTTGCTATTTTGCACTCCATAGAAAGGGCAGGATTTTAACTTGGTGTAAAACCATGTAGATGATATGTGGTGGGTAACAACCTTGATGACCTGATCTCGCATTACACAGTGAAACATCAAGAGCTTGTCAAGGAGGGCACAAGTTTCCTGTCTAAGTGACTTAGTTTTCAAACATTCTGGATGGTAACTTGATGTAGCTACTGCATTAAGTGCAGCACTTATGTTTTTAGCCATCCATCTGAGCATTTTGCATAGATTTTAGCCCAATAAGTCTCCACAGGTCAGTTGTCCTGAGTGTATCTGGTGGACTTTGAACAATGAATAATTGAATATGATTTTTTTAATGTTTAACTTAGTCTTATAAGATGTGTCAAAGGAAGCATAGGCTATAATTTCTTCCTAATACAAAAAAATATTGATCCATTACTGTCTATGCTATTATTAACATTTGCAAGGGACTTAGACTCTTAGTATCCCTCAAAAGCTGCTAAGAACATCATTACTGGAACACTCTTATGATCTTTTAATATTTTTTACTAACTGGCTTGGTTAATTGCAGCATACTCAATGGGATGGGTCAAGGCATTATTTCAGTGGTATATGGTATTTGCATGGGAATCTTTACTCCTTTAGTGCTTTTAAGTGCTTCAGAGGAATGTTTCTATAAAAGCGAGAGTTCCTAAAAAGCAATATTCTTCCCTGCCTCTCCTTTCCTTCCCTCCCTTTTTTTCTCTCTCTCCCCTGTGTATGTGCGTGTACATTTTAGGTGAACAGTTAACCTGTCTATGTGTTTGGAAAGCTTTCAAAAATCACTCTCGTTAGGACTGATTTTTGCCTCTTGGTTTAAGGAGCAATAGCAAAAACAGAAGGCTTATCCTGACAGTGGATGAGGCAGTAGGACATGGGATGCAGAAATCTGGACTTTAAACACATCAATACATATCAAAACATATATTAGTAAATTCTCAAGCTATAACCAAAGGCATTTTTTTCCTGCAATATAGACCAAATTTAGAGCCTGTAAGGAACATAATTTTTTAAGATGTTGGGGTTTTTTTGCGTGGTAGTCATTAAATGAATGCATGGAAAGTAATTTAAAGTCTTCACGTAGAAACATCTATTCAAAGAGAATAGATATCCATCAAAAATAAAAGGAACCTATAAATTCCGAGACAAATGTTTTGGTCATGTCTTACTGAAAATGGGTGCAGAATGTCTAACTATCTGCTTTCCATGATTTGTACAATCACATGCACAGAAGAAAGCCTCTTGAATCTTTCTCAACCTTTTCTCAGCCTGGAAATTCTTGAGAACCAGGTTTGACTACCTGGGAAGAGCAGGCATACAGAGCTAGCTATAAAAACATTCATCCTCATTCTCTGCTGTACACACAGTTGTTGTGGCTCAGGTGTGTATTATTTTGTTTGTTGTCTAGCCCACAGCCTTACTGCTAATTCTGCTGACAGAGATCCTTTTGTTGTTTCTAGAATTCAGTCTGTGAGTCTCTTTCCAGAACCACATGGGTGTAGTTTCTTGGCTGGTTATCTAGATATTTCAAATGCTAAATTCACGACAGTCTCTACCCTTAAGTCTCAACTGATCACTTTTCTTTCAATGGTTGCTCTTCCCGTCCCCCCTCCCCCCCCCCCCCCCCCCCCCCGACTTTTCCCCATGCCTCTCAAGCACATTTACTCTCGTCCCAATGCTTACAGAGAAGTAAAAAGCAAGAACAGTGCTCTCTCTGGGAATGGTCCAGAGCTCCTTTAAGTTAAAAACCATAACAGGTTCAAGCTAAAAATCCCTGATGCGTGCTCTCACTATTTTCTTTATCTTTATTATGTATCCACACATAGCCCCTAGACAGTCAGAACTGACTGTCTGGGTGTACAGAAGAGGATAATGAATCAGAAGCCTCCCTAAATAAATCTATAAATTTTTGACCAATAATCTAAAGAAAGTCTGTGCTAATAATGTCACCAACCCTGTGTTCCTACTATGCTTGACAGTGTATCTCATTAAACATCAGGAAACCCCTGAAATATTTCAATAATGTTGTTTATTGCAACATTTAATTACATATTAAACTACTTTATATTCCAGTTGATAAAGCAGTTATTCATCTATGACTGTAAAAGCCATTGGTAACTTTATAGAAAAACCTGTAAGCAGCAACATGGTGCTAAATTCTAATAAAAGAGGAAGGAGGCTGGAAGCTGATAAGAGAGGTGGTGACTCAGAGAAGAAAGATAGTTAAGGCAAGAGTAAGCAGAGAGCACTGAGTCGTGAAGAAAGAAGCTAAACATTTTCAGAAAGTCTAATGCAAATGTTAAAGCTGTGGATGAGAGCTTTAAATAACACAGCTGGAACATAAGTAGTACTAAGAACACCATAGATCTGGCATCAGGTAGGGTGATTAATCTTAATTTAACTAGATGTATTAATGCTTATATTTATGTAAGGATGAAATTTTATGATTGAAAGTCTCCAATGTGTTATGTGTAAGACTGTATTTTTCCTTCTGTGGGTTTTACCACAGCAGTGAGAAAAAAAAAAAAAAAAAAAATTAAATAAGAAGGGTGAGTAGGCATTCAGGGTGAAACAGGGTGAGTAAATTCTTCCTCAGACTGCTGAGTTGTCAAGTAATGGGTTGATTTTGGTTGTGGTGGGGGAAGGAGTACGGTGTCAGGGTGGGAAATGCTAGTGCTTGTATAGGTGGCTGAGGTATTGTGGTGGTTAGATCCAAAAACAGCACAGGAAAAACTAGCATTTCCTTCCCTCACCCAGCTCTCACTCTGATCTTCCTCACCCACTGCTTCAGGCTCGAGTCTCTTGAGAGCAGATGCCACCAATCATTCCAAATTATAGGATACTTTGTGATATCGAGGCTTGCTGTGTATAACAGGCATTTTAACTGCTGCTATTGGCAAAAGCCATCTTTAGCACCGCCTGAAAGAAATACTCCTTTCTTTGCTGCAGGCAGAAACCTCTGAAGGAAGGGTATTCTCTTGGCAACAAGTTGTACATAAGTACTTGGCTAGCTGAGGTTCGGATGTGCTGGGCTGCTCTCCACCATGGAGAAGAGGAAAACTTGGAGCACATGGGCTAGGAGAAGGAAGCCAGCACCTTTCAACCCTCAGCCCTTACAGAAAAACATGTCTGGGCTGGTTTCTGATGGCTTCAGGAAAATCTGTTGTCACAATCTGCTTCCACTTGAATGGAAACTGTCTAAGTTTAATTGCTCTCTTTTGTCCCTGAGCTAAGACACTAGCCTGGCAGCAAAACACTGGGAGTCACATCCAGTTTAGCATTTATGGTATGGCAAGCCCACTACATCAACAAGAGTTAAGATGTTCGTAAAGGCCATATTTAAAGTATTTTCCTTTGGATTTAGTCTCCTTAGAAATCACAGATGTACTTGCAGTGCTTTCTTTAATCAAGTCAAGTGAAAAAGTTATAAAAGCAAATGATATAATAATATTTTCATTAGTAATGAACCAGCTTATATAAATATAATGAGGAATTTCGTACTGTTCTTGTAGTCCCCATTACTGTTACAGTGTCAGATGGAATGTTTTTTAAACTGTTACTGAATTTTTTGTGAACTGAAGAATCCTTGATTTATAAGCTCTGAATATAGAGAGTCACAGAGATTTTCATATCAGTGAAAAAAATATAATAACCTGGGTCCCCTGGGGAAGTGTTTTATTTGTTCAGTGGGAGATTTTGTATGGAAAGTCTAGATTTCTTACTTGAAACAATGTGCTGTCAAAGTACTGAGATTCAGCTCTTACCTTTATACGTGCTGTGAATATTACAGTAGCGTACACTTATGCTACCTGTGGGGCAAAGTGTCCTTTAAATAGAAGTAGTCAAAATTTATTGTGAGCGTCATATGTCTAAAAAGCTTGGTAGAGATGTATCTAGGTATTTAAATTTGCATGTGTTAGATATTATGTAAAAAATCTGGAGGAGTAAAAACTGAGATATTAAAGAAATATTAACTGGTTTTGATTAGATATGCAATATTTTATGTCAGAAAAAAGCTTAGTTCTGATTAGGAGTTGACTGGTTACCAAATGGAAAAAAGAAGAGATGATAAGTAATGTGTAGTACTAGTAATTGGTGTATTTTGATGTGAGTGAGCAGAATAAATGAGTGTTTATGCAGGTGATAATGAGCCAGAAATTCTAACCAAAGACTTATCTATTTTTCTAAACTAGCGCTTAAGATTGGTTTTATTTGTTGCATTTCACAGAACATCATATATCAGTTATTCAAGACAGCAAAAACGCATGATGGCATCATCCACATATCTTATGTGAAAGTATTTTTAGCATGGTTGGGGGTCTGCTACAGGCCACCTGACCATTTTCTAAACTAGCGCTTAAGATTGGTTTTATTTGTTGCATTTCACAGAACATCATATATCAGTTATTCAAGACAGCAAAAACGCATGATGGCATCATCCACATATCTTATGTGAAAGTATTTTTAGCATGGTTGGGGGTCTGCTACAGGCCACCTGACCAGCAAGACCAAGCGGATGAGGCCCTCTATCGACAGATAGGAGCAGCCTTACGCTCACAAGCCCTGGTCCTCATGGGGGACTTCAACCACCCTGATATCTGTTGGAGGGAAGCAAGGCAGGGCATAAGCAATCCAGGAGGTTCCTGGAATGCGTCGATGATAACGTCCCTCTCCAAGTGGTAGAGGAGCCAACGAGGAGAGGCACTATGCTGGACCTTGTTCTCACCAACAAGGAGGGGCTGGTGGGGAATGTGAAGCTCAAGGGCAGCCTGGGCTGCAGTGACCACAACATGGTGGAGTTCCAGATCCTTAGGGCACCGAGGAGGACGCACAGCAAGCTCACTACCCTGGACTTCAGGAGAGCAGACTTTGGCCTCTTCAGGGATCTGCTTGGTAGAGTGCCATGGGACAAAGCCCTG
>NW_008825433.1:632228-639081 GCF_000699105.1 Pygoscelis adeliae
GTTGGAGCAGGTCCAGAGGAGGGCCACGAAAACGATCAGGGGGATGGAACACCTCTCCTATGAAGAAAGGCTGAGAGAGTTGGGGTTGTTCAGCCTGGAGAAGGGAGACCTTGTTGCAGCCTATCAGTACTTAAAGGGGGCATATAAAAAAGACGGGGGCAAACTTTTTAGCAGGGCCTGTTGTGACAGGACAAGGGGGAATGGCTTTAAACTAAAAGGGGGTAGATTTAGACTAGATAGAAGGAAGAAATTATTTATGCTGAGGGTGGTGAAGCACTGGCACAGGTTGCCCAGGGAGGTGGTGGATGCCCTGTCTCCGGAAACCTTCAAGGTCAGGTTGGACAGGGCTCTGAGCAACCTGATCTAGTTGAAGATGTCCCTGCATATTGCAGGGGGGTTTGGACTAGATGACCTTTAAATGTCCCTTCCAACCCAAACTATTCTATGATTCTGTGTGTGCTAGTCCATGTACATAAAGAAAGCACCTTACCAGTGAAATCCATACTTTCCCTGCTCAGCGGGTCTTAATTTAACCTGTTTTGGATGGAAAAATAGGGGTTTGAGCAATTAATTTCTTTTTATGAAAAAATCATGATTTTGGAAATTTTGGTTTAAAAATCTCCAGGTGACATAAACTCTCAAAATTCCTAAACAGACAACTGTATAGTTTTTAACCAGGGAGAGAAATATTATGCTTTGAATACACAGTACTGCAAACCTAGGGGAGTCAAAACTAATTTGTTTCATATACCTCTGAAACTCATAGCACAAATTTCCTGCTGGACCTCCTATTGCATTATGCACTTTGCTAAAGCAACTACTATGATGGATCACCAAAAAATGAATATTTCATCAGGACAGATTTGATTTTTAAAATTATTTCTAAATGCTTCAGTTTTATGTTGAGGCTATTTAATTTTAATAATGTATTTGTCTGAATTTAACAACGTTTCTAAATCAAATAATTGCAAATAAACTGAAATGTTAGACAATTGACTTGATAAACGGCAGACAAATGATTTAACAATTTCTGATTTTTTTGTCTTCCTTCTTCCACTTTTCCCACCTTCCCCTTTTCACAAACATTTTAGGTTTTACTAAATCTGCATTTTTTCAGTTAAAAATAATTTATTAAACAAGAATCCTTGTAAAGGTACACTGTAGCCATCAGCTATGTTGTTAGCACACAGTTATTAACATTTTTACTAGTATTTGCACCCAGTCCACTACCTGATTTAGAATGGTAGTGGACTGTGTGCAAAGTGTGTTGATATTAGCTTCACAAAATGTTTACTTTTTAATTCTAAAGAATGTGATTTTTTTCAGACCCTGACTGCAATTAAGTACATTTTGCAAGACTTCAAATTCTTTCATAGCGATATGATAATAAGTTTTGGTTCTTCCATTCATAGAACTTCTCTGAGCTTAATGGGATTTTTTCTGCAGGAAAGATTCAAATAATTAAGGACATATATAGAAAAAATAATTCTGTTGCTGATGCTGAACTGAAGGCTATTGTCAAAATTACTCACGTTAATAGGCAAAACACAGGCCCAGCTAAGAAAAAGGTTGAAAATACTAACTTCAGTTTTGGATAGAAAAAGAACTTAAATGCAAGTAGACTTGCATAAACAAGATTGCAATCTTTATTTTGCTTTAGGATTCTCAGTTGCTGTATCATCTTCCGCTTATATTTCTAACAGTCAATTTGCCCAAATTACCATTGTAGTCTCCGAAAGCGCTACTGGCAGATCCTCCAGCAGGGCAGAGACACCTATGCCTTTTCATATATATTTCCATTTAGGCACAATTATCCTGAATTACTTCTTTCCTACACACTCTGTTGCTGTGGTACTGTGGCGTGGGAATAGTCCAGTCAACAGGTAGCCATTGACTGCACCTCACCACCTCGTGTGGCACCAGGCTGTCTACCCCAGAGCAGAGAAACATCACCCCACAAAAGGTGCGCCCTTCCTTGCCTTAGAGTTGGGCATACCTCATAGTGCTTGGGCTATACAATTCCTACTTCTGTTGATCGCTGGGCAAGCTTAGTTTTAAACTGTTTACAATTCACTTTGGAAATAAAAAGGGAGTAGTGGTAGACATATCAATTGTCTCAATATAACAACAATAAAACTGATTTAGTCTTATTTCTTCCCCAAAGAACAAGGGAGGTAAAAACCTGGGTGTTCAACATTAAAAGCTTGGTGGAAGTTAAGACAAGGTTAAAGGAGTGGGGGAGGAATTTTAGCTAACATGATAACTGCTGATCCATGTAATACTCTTGGAGTGGAGAGAGATTTGTTTTCTTCTGTTCTTTTCTTTTCCTTATTGATTGCTTGTTCAAGCTATTGAAATACTGATTTAACCGATTTAGTTCTGCTATACTTGCAACATCTACATGGTGCCAAAATATAGAGGGTGTAGATACATCTGTAGTTACAGATAATTCCATTTACTGTGGATTTTCATGAATATCCTTTGAGGTAAAGAAGCAGCCCTCAGTTTCTAGGCAGGGATAGCGAAGGAGGAATGCTGAAATTCACAGGAAGAAATGCAGGATCCTGAAACATCATGGTTTAGGTTTGACACTGAAGTCACCACAGCATGTTTACACCTGCAAATTAGTTCTGCTGACTTCACTGTGGAGCCTGCACATGAATAATATTTACATGTCAAGCCCTCCATATGGTTGACTGTGCTGTTATCAGGCAATCTGAAGTCTTACTTCAGCTGTCACTTAGCTGTCGCAAAATTTGCCAAGTCTATACTAAGGTCTGGATCTTGGCTGGTCATGCGTGTGGGTGCCTAGAGCCGTGCTGTTCAGCATCCAGTGAGTGGCAGGTAGCCTGACTTCTCTTCTAACTGCTCAGCATTGGATGACACACGCTCCTGAACAGCGCAACACGCATTTCTCCTTCCAGACTTTCCCTGTGGGTGCAGCTCGGTAGCAGGACTGAGAGGGGAGGCATAAAATCATCTCTATTAAAGACATTCTGGTTACCTGTTCTGGTTACTTATACAGTGGGGGGGGCGGGGGAGGGGGGAAGGAAAAAAATCAAGGAATAGGTAGATGCTTGATTTCAATGAGCATTTCATGTAGGAGAATATTTTTGATGCAGATTACATCTTGTTCTCCTATTGCAGTTCATGTCTTAGAGCAATGGAAGCACAGGAACCTGAGGATGTTCAGGTGTTGTCCCCCTACTCCTGAATAGTCTAGGCAGAAACACAGATGCTGTTTGCTATGTTTTTGAGGGTGAGGTATTATTACTTGGCTGTCAGTAGCTATACTAACACTGCTTTCCTATGGCTGTTGAATGCTTGGTGCTGAAGGTTTCTTTAGTTCTGGCAGTACGTTTTTTTGTTTGTTTATTTTTCTTGTCTGAATTTGTTCCCCTGAGACTTTAAAACTAATTTGACAAGTTAGCCTATAATTTAACATGTCAAAAACTGGAGGTGCTTCCACAATTTTGATACAGAATCTGTGTTGTTGCCTCATAGTTTTATTTATTCTGCCAAATAGTTTTAATACCCTAAATTTAGAACAGGTTTATCAGCTGGTGTTGATGGGCAAAGCTTCAGTTAGGGCTCCTTAATGCATGTCTACACAGATGGGTGCAGACAGCTGTGAGCTTTTCTGTCCACTCTGCAAGCCAGCCAAAAGCAAGCCAGCTCTGCTCTGGAAGTTGTAGAGCTGCATTAGTGAGATACTGTGCCCAAGCGTGTATCTACCGCCTCTGGCAGAGTTTCCAGGTCTGAGCTGGCTCTTGTCTGTTCCTCCTGGAAGTTGAACAGGAATGTTCATGCCTGGCTCCATTCTTCATCTGAGAAGGTATATCCCTGGGTGCTGCTTAGGCCTTAGCTCCTGCTACATTTTAGTTCCTGTTCCTTCAATGAGTTTCACTTACGTCTGTTAAGTTACTGTTTTTTCCTCAGATCTTTTTTCCCTTCTTTCAGTTCTTGTGCTCACAGGCCGGATTGAGGGTGTCCCCCAGCACACCCCTGAAAGCAGTTTACATCACCTGTGAGCCCGTTGCGATCACTCGCGTGCATCCCTAAAGGGTAGGATACAGTTGCGTGTGCATGAAGGGATCAAATCCTGGCTCACGCAAAGTGTGCGACTGACTTGTCTCTGTCGGTCTGAGTGGAGGCTCAAGGGCTGCCCTTTTGTGTGATACAAAGCAAAATTGAAACTGTGAGTGGTGGGCTTTTTTGCTGTAAGCCCCCCCTGCTGTGGTTGTCACCTTTAGGACACAGGACTCCTTCCATGGAAGGATCACGGGGCAACCCCAGCTTCATCTTTCAGCACCTCCTCTGGTGGATTTGTTTGCTTTAAAATTCACCATCATTTCACAAACCTTTCTGGTGACTGGCTTGAAAACAGAGGTGCAGGAAGACATGCTAACTGCCGTATTTGAAGTGAACTCCTTTGAATGCAAAACACGTTATAAACAGCTAGTGCTGTCATGCACGAGGGTTCTTTTCCTCCCCAAAAGTCTCAGCAGAAGATAGGTGCCATCTGTGTCCTCTATAAAACAGGGCCCAGTGTTTACACAGTGTCTCCTGTGGGAGGTGTTGTGAGATGGTCACCAGTCCACGTGCCTGCAAGGCCGACTGGTGAGAATATGTAGATAAGCTGGTTGGGACGCAGTGCTAGGAGACAGTGCCACTTCTGACTTCTTGAACTCTCAGTCTTTGGGGCAGAGGGGCAGTGAGGGGTGATGGGCGCAGATCCTGCTTTCTGTTTTGGATGGTCTGAACACATTGTTTAAAAGAACTGACAAAGTAGGTGATCACCGTGGGGAAGATTTCAAATACAGAAATTGGAGAGAGGAGCAAGTTCCTGGGTGAACGCAGGCACCTGTGATACGGACAGACAGTGTAGCCAGAGGAATAAAAGTGCACACACTGAAGGAAAGAAAAAAATTTTAAAAAATAGATGATTTACATGGTTAAATTAAATAGAAATGGCTGTATCTGGAAATAAGGTGATAAGTCAAAGTCAAAAGCAGCTGTTTAATAACTAATATATAAAGCAAGTGTTAAAGCAGCACTCATGAAGAAAGCACGTGTAGTGAAACCATATGAAAGTGGTAAAGAAAGGAAGATTCAGCAAAGCTTCCAGATTTTATAATTCTATTACGTTTCTAAGCTAGGCAGTGCTTTCAGAGTCTCTTGGGACAGCACCCTCAGCTGCAGGGAAAACAGCGTTTTTTGATATCACAGATGCCTGGGGAGAAGACGACCAGTCTTCTCAGGTTACTGACCACACTGTCTGGAAAAGGAAAGGAAAAAAATCCTTAATAGTGTTTTTCCACATGAAGTATGTATTTTTAATTGAGAGAGCTTTATCATGTGGGTGCTCTGTGTTTAAAAGAGGCCTGTGACTTCAGCGTAAAGGGACCCCCCTGCAAAGCTGCATCGAGAGTCGCCATTACAACTCCCTGGCTGTGCGAGCCTGTCTCCTGCTGCATCGCAGGTCCTTTCTCCTCTAAAAACTGAGAAAATTGGTCCTAGTTTTTGTTTTTAAAAATTGATTCTCATCCCTAGAAGAGATAGGTTTTCTGAGATCCGTATTTAGTGTTTTTCTGGTTTCTACCAATAGATTAAACTGGACTTTTTTCTGGCTCTTGCTCATGAACCAACACTCAACCTGCTGAAATTGGAAGTAGACAAAAAAAAGAAAAAGAATTAAACTCAGTTTCAATCTCTGCAATAATTAGGTAGTGTTAAGAAGATTGCAAAGCAAAAAAAAAAAGTAATAAAAAAGATTTTCTTCTTTGGACCCAATTCCTCCTTCCATTTGAGAAAAATGCAACTGAACCACCCCTCTTAAGCTCACTGGGGCCACAGTCAGGTTGGAAATGCAATTTGGAAACACACAGGAGTCAAAAAAAGGTGAACATCAGCGCAACTCTATTGAGTGCAGCAGCATTATGCCAGTTTTGTGCTAGATGAAGATCCAATTTACTTTATATGTTGAATGTGATTAAAAATGATGACATTACATTTATGGTCATTTTATACTTACTGTTGCAGAGACAAAAGAGAAACAGCAAAATCTCACGTAATGTGCATGTGACAGAAGCATCTCTATTCACAGTCGTATCCCATTTTCCACTTCTTTGTGTGCTTGCCATCTGCTGATATGCCTTCTCTAATTTAGATGATAAGGTCCCTGGGATATCAGTCTAACTTTTAGTATCTTCGTTCTGAAGTATGGTTGGTAGTTATACTCATGATAGCTAATTAGAAGAAACAGAACATTGACAAAAGCTTTCTTCCCAGTGATCTGATATTTCTAGTTTGATTAGGTAGGTGGGTGCAAAGCTTAGACTGAGATACTTTCTACTTCAAATAAAACCTGTGGTACGTGGTACTTTGGGGAACTCTCATACAGGGCATGTCGACACACTCGCATGACTATAATGCTCTCAGTTGAAGCATTTAGTGCTGCACAGCAGAAAATGCTGCTAAGGGAAACAAAGGAAATAGCATTCATTGCTGAAACACAGAATTTGATGCTGCTGCTACTTTTTTTGCTATTACTGTTCCAGATGTTCAAAATGAAGCTTTCGACTGTCAGCTCTGGGGAAATACTCAAAGGAGCAAAGAGCAGCAAGAGCAGTTCTGTAACTCCCACTGAGAGTCAGTGTGTGTGTGAATGTAGATAGCGTTTTGTAGAGCAATAAAAAAAGTCCAAACTACTTTTTGGGCTCCTGACTTTTCAATTCATGGAACCATAGAATCATTAAGGTTGGAAAAGACCTCTAAGATCATTGAGTCCAACTGTCACCCCAACACCCCCATGCCCACTAAACCATGTCCCTAAGCGCCTCATCTACATGTC
>NW_008825433.1:640623-657519 GCF_000699105.1 Pygoscelis adeliae
GGAACCTCCTAGACTGCTTCCTCTCTGCCATGTTGTATTTCCAGCAGATGTCCAGGAAGTTGAAGTCCCCCACGAGACCAAGGGCTAGTGATCGAGAGACTTCTGCCAGCCGCTTGTAGAATGCTTCATCTGCCTCTTCATCCTGGTTGGGTGGTCTATAACAGACTCCCAGCAGGATATCTGCCCCATTGGCCTTCCCACTCATCCTTACCATAAACACTCGATGGTATCATCATCACAGTCGTTAAGCTCTAGACAATCGAAACACTCCCTAACATACAGAGCCACCCCACCGCCTCTCCTTCCTCGCCTGTCCCTTCTGAAGAAGCTATAGCCATCCATTGCAGCACTCCAATCATGACAGTCACCCCACCATGTTTCTGTGATGGCGACTAAGTCATAGCTATCCCACTGCAATTGTTGCAGTGAGGTATAAAAGTCAGAATGACACAAATGAAGTTCTGCTTAAAGGATGAGGATCACTCATAGGTACTTTTCTCCAGCTGGCTTCAGGAGGAATTGCACATGCCGTGTATAAAGGCAGACTGTGGACTGTCTGATTAGGAGGAGAGTGCAGAATGGGGGATCCTGTAGGATGTTTAGTCTTGGCTAAGAAGAAGTGGTACATTAAATTATCTTCTTGCAATTCAGCATCATGTTCCTGAGAACAGAACTGATGCAAATCTACAGTTTGTTGGGAATCAGTGTTGGAAATTACAGCCAGGCAGATAGGCACTCTAGAAACATTTACTTTCCTCTGTTAACATTGGTTTCTGTTTGCCTCTATATGAGCTGAAAAATTTGTTTTTTCTTTGCATTTTTTATATCTTAATAAAAAGGAAGCAAGGGCTGTCATCAGGGTTGATTTACACAGAGAAAGAGGGCCTCCAGATGAGCCTCAGATCTAGTGAAGCGTGTCCCATGTCACATGACCACCTATCCATATCCTTTCTTTAGCGCGCTGTCTTTCTGCTTCCTTGGGATGTTAGATTTAAATCACTAGGTGATACAGGTGCTGGGCATTTTGACTGTCGTTCTCTCCCTCCTGTGTGATGGTTTCGATATTGGCTTCTTGTGGGCATTGCAACAGCAAATCAGCACAAGAGGCAAAGCACTCAGCTCTGCTTTTACTTCCAGTGGGTGCACGAGAGAACTGCAGTGCCAGAGAAGGCAGAGTGATATCATAGCCTAAAAAGAAAGAAATCCCATTTTGTCAGTTGGCACAGCTTTATAAACTTTGCAATGTTTTATGAGAATACTGTTCAGTCATCTTTTTGCCATGCAGATTCTTAATCATCTATCTGAAGTTATCTGTATCCCCCAGTCCTTGATCCTAACACTTCTGTGAAAGCCTTTTGCATCTGTCCTCTACTAGTCTCCTTCACAGTTGTCTGTGGGCTTTTTTTTTTTCTGCCAGCCAGTTTGCTGCAATTTTTCAGGCTGACAGGCTTTGTGCACGTTCAGAAAGATTTGCTTTCAAATATGAAGTAGCCAAGTCTTTACTTACTGAACTTGCACATGAAAAAATGGTTCACTTACCCATACAAAATTGCAAGCAAGCATTTGCTTTCAAACCGATGTCCTTTTGTGGCTTTTTCTCATATGCTCATTAAGCACTCCAAAGTGCCTAGGAATAGAAAAAGGGATTTAAGATGCTTTAAGAAAAGAGAATGTTCTTGTTCTGTTGTTATTCATTTGTACTTTTTAGTGTGTAGAGATCTCATTCAGCCCCACTGGAATCGCTACCATCCAAACATGTCATAATAGACAACCCTTGTCTCAGAGATTTGCCAGGCTAAAGAAATCATGGGCAATGGTCCAGAGAAAGGGACAGCAGAGAAATGGAATTACTTGGCTGAAGGCACCCAGGATTTACTGTGATCTGGAGAAGAGGGAAACGTGTGCCTCTGCCTGTGCCGCAGCTCTGTGTAATGCTGTAAGCCTGTCCCGTTGTTTTAGTGCAGAGCTGCATCCTCTTGCCCTCATTAAGTGGTCACTTGTGGGGGGCATTAGTTGCAGAAATTAATTTGTGTTCCATATGTACCTCTTATTACTTAATTTTATTATTTTAACGTTGAATTTCCTCCCAGGACTGATATTTTAAAAGCTAGTTGTTAAGTCCTAGGCTGCCTGGTTCACCTTGAACTGAGTTCTTTGCAAGATTTTTGCGTTAGCAGATTTTTGTGATTGGATCAAACTAGGACATGTATTCCAGTGCCCTAGGACTAGTCTCTGGTTACAAAGCCACATGCTTTGTCAGACGGAACTGCACCAGTGTGCAGGAAATGCTTTTCAATGTTGGGGAGCACGATTCTCCTCCATCTGCCAGGCTGCAGAAGGTTGCTATCTTCGCTGCAACCCCCCAACACCTGGAAATTTGTTGCAGAATGAGTGATGAGAAAGAAAACTAATTTCCCACTTATTTCTTGTTATTGCCAGAGCACTTTTACCTCTGGATCTCTGTTTATAGAGAGTATAGGAATCACGATGGCACTCTTGGATGGCTATACAAAATATTTGCATTTGAGGGGTGTGTGCATGTGTGTGTTTGTGAGCGCACACACATGGGTGTGTGTTTGAATATGTGTTAGAAATGGCAGTAGGAAGGAAATTCTCTGTGCCTTCTCAAAGGTTGCTGAAAATCCAGGCAGGACAAGATATTTCTGTGCTCACTTTAATGAAATTCATGTGTTAAGGTGTATCCCTAAAAAGATAGGACTAAAACTACTAGGGTCTTGTTAGTGGAGAACTGGTACTTATTTTGTGTGGAAATCGAACACTCAAAAAAGATGAAAGCCTGGAACCTCAGAAGCACAAAGTCATCAAATTCCCTTTGCTATCAAAGGAAGGCAGGTACATGAATACTTTTAAGTACCAATCTGTTAAGGATGCTGAGTTACCTGTTCATGTTATTCCTCAGTCTACAAATCAAGTATAATAGGCGACACAACCATCGGAGATACCATTGCCTATCACTTTGCAAACACATGACCCCTGAAGAACACAGATACCGCCCCCCCTCCCAAACACAGGCTCTCAGTGTGCTCAGACAGCAGAATAGGGGAAGATGGGTGAATTACAGGGCTCTCTGCAAGCATAGATAACAGAAATGCTAATGCTACATCAGCACTTCCTAGTACTCAGCAGCTCTACTCTGCTCTTATTCGGAGTAGTGTTCCTCCGTAACATGCACTGAGTGTATTAGACTTATGACCTCTGACAAAACAAAGCAGGACAAAAATGTTTTGTCTGCATGTATGTACATATATGATTGTATTTGTGCACAAATCCAGTGGCAGACTGTTGTATGTGCCATTCTCTTCAGTTACAATGTAATGAAACATAAATGTGAGAAGATGATAGCACTCATTTATGTATCTTGCCTGCAATAGTTATGATTGGGATGACATGCATTTAGCAAATAAAACTTGCTCAAGTGTCCTTATTGCTGGAGAAACATGGGAATTGCCTCATTAGGTGTGTCTAGTGTAATACTACCTTGATCAGTATCAATAATTCAAAGCAAAATAGCATAAAAGCTAACTGTACTTAAGTAACTGATTTTTGGTTGCCTGACAAATCTAAAAAAAAAGGAATTTTTTTTTTGAGGTTTATCTCCAAAACCAGATCAAATTCAAAGAAAAGGTTTTTTTTTAAATCACTTTCAAACAAAGGGGCATTTTGAAAATATGAGAATGATATGCTTTAATCTTTTTCAGAAATGCATTTTTTTTCCAACTGGAGATTTCACCTAGTTGCACTTGAATTTGTGAATATCTATTCACATCAACTGATCAGGTCAGATCAGGTAAGGTATGTGCTTTATGAATAACTTATTTGGATGAAAAATTTCACTAAACCTTGAAGAAAACAAATTAAACCCCAAGAATTTCACCCCTAACCTTCTGCTTCTGGCTAGTGCTTCTGATCTGAGCCATGACAATAGTTTATTTAGTTTTTCCATCACTTGTCTCTAGGACAAAAATTTCTATGTTTTTTCTAAGTAAAGGTGGAGATAGTAATTTTATTAAGCATGTTGAATGTTTTCTATAGCTCTCCTAGACTTGCTGACATAGTATCTTGTGGCAATACTTTTTCTAGATTAGTATTGTAACATGTAAAAAATTATGTCCTTTTAGTAGATTTTCTCCTTTCTGTGAGCAATGCTTTAGAGATTTAAAAAATGTTATTGGATTTACCTATAAAGATAACGAGTTTTGTTCCTGTGGCACCAACTGTGAGAGTATATTCATTATTTATACACAGACAGTAGAGCTAAAAATGACAACTGTGAAGTGTTGACAAAAGCAAAAAGTTGCACTCTGTGTTTGTACTTTCCCAGACAAATGAGGGCATATTAATAAGTTTTGACTTAATCTCAGTATAATGTATACTTATATAAGTATTCTCTGAGCCTTGCACAGCAGCTGTTGTATCAATCATTACAACAAATTCCTTTGCCTTGATAAATTCATTTATACCATATTTCAGTGATGTTAAATGATCATTATACACAGGAGAGTCGTTACTTTAGGTCAAAAAAGATCAGTGGCTCTCTGGTTTCTTGAGTAAAGGTCAACTGCATTTTATTTTTGAAGGCAAAAGCCAACTATTCTCTCTCACGTTCCCTTGCATTTGTCTAAAAATGTTACCCAGAACCAGGAGAGCTTTGACTTTGCTGCTTGCCAGTACCGTCAGACCCAGGGCACATGTTGTCACATCTCACTGTGTCAGGCGAGCTGCTCCATGTCTTTTGTCTTGGAGCATCTAATCACAACAAACACTGAAGTCAAAACCAAAGGGATGCAGCTCCGAACTTTCTCTGTTGGTCTATGGGCAGGGCACAGCTAAAAGAACAGCGCAACTGGAGTGCAGCAGGGCCCATCAAGGGACCAGCTGCTGAGATACAAAAGGATATAAACTTAGGATCAGGAATTAAGCTTGACAGATTAATAATTTGCCTCAGAAACAGCAGAGAGGGTAAAAATTGCATCAGAGATTTTGCTTGGCAATTTTGAGGGAGGAGGAATCCGAAAACATCATCATATGTTGAGCCTTATGCATCAAGGAGTGGAATATTAACTGTCCGGCACAGCCCCTGAGGTGGGTATCACAGTCCCCATGGATGACTGGTTTCCTCAGGACGTGCCGGCGCTGATTGATCGAGCTGTCACAGCCCCTTATCTCTCAGAGTGGGGGGAGGCCCACAAGGAAAACTTTTAATGGTGCTTGTCGTCAAAGAAAAATGTTGTGCTTCTCACTTCAGTGGCCCTGCTGACACCATCAACGTGGCACCTGCACTCATCCTGTCTAGGATCATGGCAGGCTTTCTCTTGTCGGTCTGATATTTACTGGGGCTTCACATAGCTCCTGTTCCACTGGATGCGTCTCTTCTACACAATTGAAGGCAATGAAAGGACTCCAGCTGCTTAGAAAGATGAAGTCCAACAGCTCTAGACTGCTCCAGATAGGTACAATAAATCATGAATATCTAAGATTCAAATAAATGTAATCTCGCTTGCAGGATGAGAAGACTAAGGAATGAAGTATTTACTTTACATAGGGGGCTTTGCTGTTGTTGGTTTGTTTTTGATAATGTACATTTTCATAATTTATAATTTGTCTACATCCATGGAACAGCTCAATGCTGGTTCGTGTCCGTAGGCTGGACATCGGAGGGGGTATGTTGGCAGAAGGGCTGGTGGGACACAGGTTTGTGCTGAAGAAGAGCAGTGCCTGTCCCTGAGAGCAGAGGGCAGAGCAGGCCAGGCAGAGCCCAGCTGGTGAAGGAGTTCACAGGAGCTGCAGCAGTGGCAGCTCTTGCACAGGTCAGCAGGGAGGAGGAGGTGGTGAGTACTGCAACGGCAGCGTGGACGTTTTTGTCATGGGTTCTGCTTCCTTTTCGTGACCTTGGAAACTCGGGGGACGAAGAGGGATTGGAGTACATGTGGTAGAGACATTGTAACAGGCACGTCAGGAAAGATATGCAAAATCTTTATCCAAACCCCTTCTACTGCCCCAGCAAAAAAAAACTGGGTGTGATTTGTGTGGTCTCAGAAAATAGAAGAAATGTGGATGAGCAAAGCTGTTTTTTTTTTTTTCCATCATTTCATGTTGCCATTTGTAAATGCTTGACATCAAAGGAGATGTTCTGTTCCCAGCTGACACGAGCCTGGGCACCAGAGAGGTGCTGGGTGCTGTGGAGGTGCGTGTGGGTACCGGGGAGTATCAGCCCCTCAGACCTCGAGGCCCCTTGGCACAGAGGACACTGCTGGGGTCTGCTGCCCATTGCTCTGAAATGGCTGGGGAAGCCCCAGCGCATCTGCCCGGCATTTTTGGTGGCAGCCTGAGGCATTTTAGGTTTCAGTGTTGCTCCATTTCAAATCTGGCATAATAAATGCAATGATCTCAAACACCCTGCAGGGCAGGAGCCCAAAGGGGAAAAGGGCAAGGGGTGTCTTAGAGGGCTCTTCAGAAACAGGGCAGAGCCTTTCTTTTTGCAGTGCAGGAAGATGTTATGGAAATATCTACATAAAAGGAAATGGACAGTTTCATATCGTGTGGACACAGGCGGAGGAAGCCATATCCAGGCCTACATTTCATCTTGTGAGGGATGTCACTGGCAGGTTGTGGGTCTGTGTTCAACCTCCCTGGTTTAGAGGAGGAAGCAGGTATATGCACTACTGAAAATCAGCCAAGTCACAGCAGCAAGAAAGATTAGCAGTAGGTAATTAACTAATTGTACTTTGCCCACCATGATAAGGGGATCTTTATAGTTACTGTGGAAAAATAGTGCCTTTATAAAAGCAAAAGTGATGTGGTGGTGGTGAAGATGACTTCACTTAAACTTTGCTTTTTCTTCTTGACAATGATGCTTACGAAATGTTTGAGTGTTCTATTAATTTGTGAGTAACTGTCATTAAATCAATGTAGTTGCAGAGTTTCCTTTCATATTGCCAAAGTCTCTATGAAAATAAATATTTTTTTGTAATATATAAGAAGTCTCATCTTCTACAATGAAACTGGACAACTTACTAATCAGTAAAACTTTTCAGATGTTTTGGACAAAGATGGTTTTTTTTGTTCCACAAAATGTTTTGGTCTGAGGGGGACAAGTTTCCCCTCCCGATATGTTCCTTCATAAAAATTTCCCACAACCAAGCTGTTGAGCAAACTCAAAAATAGGAGGCAAAATAGTGGTAAAACTAGCCTTCAAGTTTAAAGAAAATATTTTTCTAGTATAGCTTTATTCTGCTATTTAAAAACTTGCTTCTATATTTATCATCTTTCCCTTCGGAGTGAATTCTTTAACATGCTGCAGTGTGATAGGATGTTTCCTTCAGTGTTTTAAAAAAGTTTCAACGTTAAAACTTAGCACAAGTGTATCAGGGGATCTGTCTTGCTGTCAGTTTTTCAGAACAACTCAATTTTGAAGTCAGCGGGGATATCTGTTGAACAAGGAGTGGCATAATATGGCCTAGGGCTACTAAGTTACTTGATAAATGTTATAGGAAATGTGTTCTGATTATTGCACTCTTTCTCTTTTTGTTAAGTGCCTTACTACCAGGAATACTATCCATTAACTTCTTCTAGTTAATGGTTTCCCCATAAATGTGTTTTTTCTGCCAGAGCGGTATGAGTTGAGAAGAGGGAGGGGAATGTAGTCTGACAGCCGTCCCTCTTGTAGAGCAGCTGGTACTTCTTCAGCAATTGCAGAACACCAAAGAGAAGGGACAAGAGTCCATAAAAAGGTAGCTCATTTTAGGCCAGATACTCAAGGGGGTATGTTGGTGTCGGTTGACTGACTTTGAAAGAAATCAGCTGGTTTACTATGTCTAAGGTCTTTGATCTTTTTAGATATTCCTAATCTGGACATAGTTTGTGATGTTTTGCTCATTAATGTTGATAGTAAAGCAACAAGGATTCTTTTAGTCCTGGAGATTTCCGGGAAAGACCTGGAAGACTGAAGCTGTTTATATAATAGAATTACTTTTAGCCTCAGTGGAATGGCTCATGTGAGCATCCACACATTGGTAGTGTTGCCAAGCAGTTTTAGCAAATACACTACTGAGTTTTGAATTACAGCTTGAGCAGTACAAAGATGAAGATAATCCTTAATATTTGGTCATCTTCAGGAATTGGGTGTAGCTTTAATATCTAATTCCTGCTAATTACGAGCACTTATTAGCAAAAGGTGAACATACTTCCCAGTGAAGGTCAGATATGGAAGAGGTTCCACTGAAGTTATTCGGTAAGTTCTAGACCAGGAAGTCCCTGAGGTGAAAATAGTTGGAACCCAGAAATATGTTCAGGGAAAGCAATATAGTGCAAATTTCCCCTGTTCTTACTCTTTCCAAGGCATCTGTTTATAACCACTATTGGAGAAAGGCAAATTCAGTCTCACCATTCTTACGTTTTTGAGAGATCTACTCTTTCTTCTGCAATTGTTATCTTTCCCCACTCTGGTTCTGCATATCACAACTGAATAGAGTGACATCTAAGGCAAAGTTGCTCTTACTAAAATCACAGTTTTATGCCGGTACTAAGAGTTAGTTTTTAAGTGTAATGAATTAGAGAAAGGGAGCTGAGTCCTATCTCCGTAGATGAAAGTGATACACATGATCTTACTCACACACACTATATCATAAGCCTGATGTAGGGACAAGACACTGTAAAGAGAATCAAACTTTAAAGTATATTTGGTTCTTCTATTCTGATGCAACACCATAGAAAACAATCACGAAAACAACTGCATATGGTCACCTCGCTGGGGCTTATAGGTATCAGTGGTTCTTGGACCTCAAAGAATTTTGTCTGTGCAGCAAGTCTTACTTGGAGCTAGTTGGAAAAACTGCAAATCACCTTTTTTTTTTTATACAACAACATAATTTTTGAGGATGCTTTTGTTATGAGGTACTCTCAGGTCCAAGAGAGATTTCTGATCACACATGTGAACAGCACAGCTTAAAATTACTTTGTGTCTTGAGTCACTACTTGAGATGCAGATAGTCTAAGTTCAAGTGAGTGCTGTTATTGGTGTGAAGTAGGGATGTTGCCCATGTCTCTTTCGCTTAGTAGGGAGGTCTCACCCTTTGCTGTAAAAGCTCGTACTTTTTTCAAAAGAAAATGCATTTTGCATTTCATGCTGAATCGATACACACCCTGCAACAACTTGACTTCTCTGTCTGCTTCTGCTTTTGCCATTTTAAGTGGAATGTCTTGCTTTCTGACTGGCTGTGGCTAGCCATGACATTCGTTAGAGATTAGTAAAGCTGGAAAGGTACTTATATCAGCTTATGCTGTATGAAAACTAGGTTGGCAGGCTTCATAACTTCTCCCTGACATCTAAATGACTGCTCTGATTTTTTCCAAATAGTGATCAACGTAGTAAGACAGCAGCTTTGATGTGTGTGTTCATTCCTGTGTTCACCAGTGCAGCCTCACATTTCTGTTTCTTCATTTATCTATTAAGTTTAAGTTCATATTCAGTTGTTTCAGCTCCTTTCAACAAGAATATATTTTTTCTCAGTCACCTTTTCAGTGCCAATAACAATGGGATTTTCATCGGGTTTCTACATGCTACTGCATTCAAGTAATAAAGAGAATCTGTTCTCTTTGCCCTTGACACTTGTTTTACAGAGGGATACACAAGAAGTAACCAGAGCCAGCTGTTCTTCTCATGTAAATAGGCAGAGCTTTATTGCCACCAGTAGAGTTATGCCCAGTTTTACAATCTTATGGCATGTCATAAATGTTTTTGCCCTCTGAACTAATATATTTGAAAGCATTTTCCTGCATTCTAATCCTTGCTGTAGAAAGATAATGTTTCCAAGTGTTACCCTCTAAGCTGCTAATCACTTGCTCAGCTTCCCACGCTTTTGCTTTTAACCTCTTCTTCATGACAGATGAAGATAGTTTTAGTCTGGAAGATAAGGTTTTTCTACTACGATGTATATGGGGAAAACAGCTTTTTTAAAAATCCAAGCAGACTGGGACCTGCAAATGTTTCACTATATAAAAGTATCAAATGAGGAAGGATAATTGCATGAGTACAAACTTGAGTAACTCATTAAATGCACTAAAAATATGAAAGTAGTCTCTTGATTTGACATTAAGTTGAGATTAGTTAAAAAATAAAAGCAGCTGCTTTGCCATCATAAACAAAGAATTCAACACTTTCCCTTATCCTCTTGCCAAGCTGCTGCTTAGTCTTATCTTTTAATTAAACCTGAACTTTAAAATACATGTGTCTAGCATGCGAGTTTATTAAATGAAACATCAGTAGGCACACAGTATTCTCAGCAATTAGCATTCTGCATAGAGGTTCCTGTTTTTTTTTTCCTCCTTACAGAATGGACACACTAAAGACCCCAGTTTTATTGTAACTCAGAGTTTAAAGTCATCGATTAGAAAGAAAGAGAAATTAAAGTCTTGTGCTGAAATTTTTTTTAGTTTCCACTGGTTTTATTTTCTACTGCACAACCACACCCAACCACTTTAATTTTGTGTTAAACAGACACATTAGTCCCAAGAAATGAAAACCAGAATAACACTCTCTGCTGCTGATCAATCTGTGATAAGGAACTCGTAACATCTTGATTCTCTCAGAAGGAAAAACTAGATCTGATACATTTTCTCTAATTCCCAAATAATTTTTCCTTTTTTTTTCTTTTTTAAACTTATTAACAAATTGAGTCTCACTGGGGAGTTGGAGGTGAAACCCTCACTACACTGAAGCCAGTGGGAGCTTTGCCATTTACTGAAGGCCATCCTCAGATGGGACTGAATGAAATCACAAATCACCCCTGTAATTACTATGCAAGCACACAGTTTTGATCTAGATGTAGTCAGTCATTCAGGGAATGGAAGTAAAACCCCGTGACTTAGATGACCAAGCCCACTGCACTAGAACCCAGTTCAAAGTACTGAATGTGAAAGAATGCAATTTCTGGCTACAATGACTAAAATCCACATCATTTAGGTATGTCTAAGCCCAGCAAAGGACTTAATTCTGTCCTAAAATAAGAAATGGTGACGGGACCACTGATATTCTTGAAGTTAAATGTATTCTTTTCTATGTTAAGCCTCAAGTACTTATAAATAATACAGAAATTACCAAGCAATCAAGATTAGTCCCCAGATAACTGGATGGCCAAAGAAAGAGTTGAGTATCTATATAAAAAAATTGAATCGGTGTCCAAACACCTATATTACCAACAGATAAAAACATGTATTCAGAACTCCAGTGACCTGAAATACTTTCACCACCTTGAAAATATTAACAATAAAGGCCACCCTTTTCCTCAAATATACATGATGACTGCTCTTTCATTTCTGTTCAATACAGTGTTAGATTGCAGTTTTGTGCACATTAAAAATACAGTATGTTTGTAATGCTATAATGCCTTATAACCTAGAGTAAACATAGTATATTGATCTAATACAGAGTGATGTGGTAAGCAATGAGGCTAAAACAAGCATCTAAGAAGGAATTCATGATGGAAGCAAACAAGACTGTTTCCAGTAACTCTGTGCAAACATTAGGAAGGCAGTTAATTGGCAAAATGAATTGGAATTAATTATGCATGAATCTTGTGGCAAATACAGCAGCACTCAACTCACTAAGAAATCATAGTTTGGAGCAGAGGATGCCATCCTGACTGCATTATATCCCGAATGTGCTTATGGCCACTTTTCGGAGGATTGCAAGGTCCATAGCTAGCTTTATAGAGTACACTGTCATTAGGAGAAATATCTGGGGTTTCTGAATCACTGCTGATGCTTTTCAAGAACCCTTGGGTACTGGTGAATTCCCTGACAGATGCATAAGGGCAATACACTATCTTTAAAAAGAGAAAAGGGGTAAGACTCAAAAAGTGAGATCCCTAGGAAGATTTAGAAACAAATAACTAATCAATCTGCATTTAAAAAAATCAGGAGATAATAAAATGATAAAAAGAGCAATTATGGTTTTTAAAAAAGAAAAATCTGTCAAACCAATTTAATTTCCTTCCTTGACAAGGTAACTAGCATAATATCTGGAAGAACAGAAAACAGTAAAAGTAAGAAATCTGAATTTTGGTATTGCTTTTTGACACTGGTCAACATAACATTCTCATAAGCAAGTTAAAGAAATATGATCTAGCTTTAATCACTGTTAAGAGGATGCACAACATGGATCAAAAATTTCCCACTTTAATTAGTGTGAAGTACTGGGCTTCACATGGGATATAACTTTTTAAGGAAGGGGCAGATAAACAGCATAGCAGGCAAACAAGAATGATAAAAAATTTAGAAAGAAAAGTTAATGAAAAATCTAGAAGGTTCACTATATAGGAGGATGCTACACTAAGGAAGGTGAACAGGTTTTTGCATCACTAATTGATGACAGAAACCCAAAAAGTATATTCATTTACATCAAATCAGATTTACATTGGATATTAAGAAAATCTTCCAAAATGTTATGGAGGATGAAGTATTGGGATGAGATACATGGTAATGTTCAGAGATTCACGGAGTCACAGAATGATTTGGGTGGGAAGGGCCCTTAGGAGGCCATTTGTTCCAACTCTGCACTCAGATCAGATCCAACAAAAGCAGGTTGCCCAAAATGATGTCCAGTGAAGTTCTGATTATTTCCAGTGATGGAGATACCACAGCCACTCTGGGAATCTGTTCAGGTGTTTCACCACCCACATGGTGGGATTTTTTTTCCTTGTATCTTACTGGAATTTCCCATGTTGCAGCTTGTGTCCATTGCCTCTGTGCCGGTTTTGGCTGGGGTAGAGTTAATTTTCTTCACAGTAGCTAGTACGAGGCTGTATTTTGGATTTGTGGAGAAAACAGTGTTGATAATACAGGGATGTTTTCGTTACTGCTGAGCAGTGCTTACACAGAGTCAAGGCCTTTTCTGCTTCTCACCCCACCCCACCAGTGAGTAGGCTGGGAGTGCACAAGGAGACGGGAGGGGACAAAGCCGGGACAGCTGACCCCAACTGGCCAAAGGGATATTCCATACCATGTGACGTCATGCTCAGCATATAAAGCTGGGGGAAGAAGAAGGAAGAGGGGGATGTGTGGAGTGATGGCGTTTGTCTTCCCAAGTAACCATTATGCATGATGGAGCCCTGCTTTCCTGGAGGTGGTTGAACACCTGCCTGCCCATGGGAAGTAGTGAAGGAATTCCTTGTTTTGCTTTGCTTGCGTGCGCGGCTTTTGCTTTAGTTATTAAACTGTCTTTATCTCAACCCATGAGTTTTCTCGCTTTTACTCTTCCAAATATCTCCCCCATCCCACCAGGAGTGAGTGAGCAAGTGGCTGTGTGGTGCTTAGTTGCTGGCTGGGGTTAAACCATGACACTCTTGTTCTATTATTTTGCATCTCCAAGAAGACTCTGGCTCTGTCTTCTCTATGCCATACCACTAGGTAGCTGAACTGTGGAATTTTCACTATTACAAGTATTATGAACAGGTTTGATAAACATTTCTGGAATATGCTGGAATTTCCCTCAGTACAGTGGTTGAATGAAATGAGAATAAGTCTGTTAGCATTCTGTGTTTCTGAGAGTTCCTAACTTTCTGTAGTTCTTTGGAGTATGCAGAAACATAGCATTTAGCAAATGAAGCTATCTATCTATATAGATATTGTGTGTAACAGAAAGTTCTGGATCAATGGGTCATGAATGCATTTCAGGCGTTTCACCCACACTCTTATTATAATTAAATATTTGGATCCCAAAGCTTTCAGATTTTTGTTTTCTCCAGAAAGTCCCAAGGTGATTTATGGCAGGGGAAGAGTTTGTGGTCTAGTTTTCTCTGGAGTGGGGGTCTTTGTAATGTATCACTTTTACTCTGAGGGGGAAAAAAAGTTGCCTAACTTTATTTCAAGGAAACAGATTGAAAAAATCTTGGCTCTAGAGGCAAGAGGTGACTTGTACTGAAGCTATTACAAGGTGTAGACAAATTGAGTCCCTTTATTTTTCACTAACTTCAACCAAATAAAGTTCAAATTTAATTTTGGAATATGAACGTTGCAAACTACAAAGCCCTGGTTGGTATTATGTGAAGGGTTAATGAAAGGGAGAATATTTTAGAAATACCTACATTATTTTTCAAGCATGATTTCTCACTCATGAACCATGTGAGAAAGATTGGGAGATACAGAAGGAAATATTGAAATTAAAATTACCAGGACAGTGTTTAAAACCCACGCAGTTTAAAGAAGGTTTAATAGAAGAAGCTGAATCTTCTGCAATTTTGGGTTTAGAAAAGATCCCAGATCAAAATTTGAACTAAGTATTTAAGACAGAGGAAAAAAGTAAAAGGCGATACATATGCTCTGTAGATGCTTGCAGAAAAAAATAAAACTTATCTGGGCACGATGAAATGAGAAAGAAAAGTGATAAGGAGAAAGGAAGTGAAGATTCCAAATGGTTGAAGAAATTTTAATCAGTTGTATATATTCATTTTCAATAAAAATGTCTAATGAGGGCATAGAAATGAAATCAGAAGAGTTCTGCTGGAAGCAAGAAAATAACTAGCAACAAAAATTAGATGAGAAAGAGCAAAGGGTAAACAAAGTAATGTTTGATGAGAGTGTTGCAAAATAAATGATAAACATGCAGATTCATACAATATATACAAGAAAAGCTGGAAAATTATTGCATAACTACCTTAATGGTGAATTATTCTAGAAAATATTCAAACAGAAAAAAGGGAGAGTTGAAAATATTGTGTACTATTCAACCAACATATATATAAAGCTGACATAAAAAGTTTGTAGCATTTGTTTTAAAAAGTGACACCGATCAAATATAACTCCATACTTCAGTAGTGTTTGTGCGTATCTTCAGTGTTATCAATAGATTAGACAGAAGAGCGTGGACATTGGAGGAAAATGGGCATGGTTGGGCTTGGGTCTTTACTCAGTTCCTACCGAAGTATAGAACTCGTTAAAGCCAAAGGGAGCTTGCCAGATTCAAAAATAAATGTTTTGCTATCCACTAGATAGGTGAATGAGCACTCCATGATTTTGATCTCTGTTGAAAAACTTTGTTTTTTGGAATTCTTTCTCTGAAGTCAGCGGTTAAAAAAGTTTCTTTTCTTTCAAATAACTAGAAAAATAGGCCATTTATGGGTTGTTTTTAATGTCCCACTGAAATCCTGCCATCTCAATCTTACAGCTAGAGAGTCAGCAGTGTTGTCATTTTTGGTCACAGGAACTTAGTTAAGGAATGTCCTGGTTTCGGCTGGGATAGAGTTAATTTTCTTCCTAGTAACTGGTACAGTGCTGTGGTTTGGATTTAGGGTGAGAACAATGTTGATACACACCGATGGTTTAGTTGTTGCTAAGCAGTGCTCACACTAGTCAAGGACTTGTCAGCTTTCCATGCTCTACCGACTGAGAAGGCTGGAGGTGCACAAGGAGCTGGGAGGGGGCACAGCCAGGACAGCTGACCCAAACTGGCCAAAGGGACATTCCATACCATGTGACGTCATGCTCAGTACATCAACTGGGGGAAAGCTGGCCAGGGGGGCTGCTGCTCGGGGACTGGCTGGGCATCAGTCGGCAGGTGGTGAGCAATTGCATCGTGCATCACTTGCTTTGTATATTCTTTTATCATCATTATTATTACTTTCCCTTCCTTTTCTGTCTTATTAAACTGTCTTTATCTCAACCCATGAATTTTACTCTTTTTTTTTTTTCTGATTTTCTTCCCCATCCCCCACTGTGGGGGGAGGAGTGAGCGAACGGCTGTGTGGTGTTTAGCTGCCTGCCGGGTTAAACCACAACAAAGAATTATTGTCCTCTTCAGACAGTCCTGCTGGCCTACATCTTGCCAAGTCACTCACCCATTTTATTCTCCAAGGATGTCTGTCCTGTCATTGAAACATCTTTCCATGTTATGTGTAACTGAACTATGATAATGGTATTTTGCCGTGACATTGAAGGCAACATTAAAAGCAAATGCTGCTTTTGAATTTTGGTTGACCAGATATCATGGTAGGCCTTTAATGACCCCAAAGTACTTTGCCTTCAGGCTAGAGCATGAAGGTTTGGTGAAACATTGAGGAAAGAAGGAAAAGTCTCGTAGATACAATTAGGATATTACACAGTGTTTACAATATCATTTTCATTCTGCTCTTTTCCACTCAGATTGTCCTGCTTAATTTTTTGTAAAGAAATGTGCTCAGTCCCATTTTCAAGATAACATTTTGGAATACATCTGTTACCATGATTATGCTGAAATGAATTTGTAGTTCAAGGAAGTGTATTATCTCTCTTTTCCAGGGTTGGATTACCTTTCCTGGGAAAAGAACAAATAGCTGTAAATGTAATGTCTGTTAATCATGATAATATATAAATTAAACATCTTACCAGGATTACATTTATTATTTTGCTCTGCAGCCATAGTAGATATCTCCTTTAGCTTTCCTTCACAGATGTGTATTTCTTCAGCCAGCTTCAAAATAAAAATTATAACATATTCCTGTAAACAGTGACATGTCTGCAGTCCCAACAAGACATGCATGATTTGTTGTGTGAGAAATGAGGAAATAGAAGATCTTTAACCATGTTTTACACAATAGTACCACCATATCCCTGGAAGCATTTGGGTCCTCTTGTCAGGATGGGCACACCACATAAAATATAGGCCAATTTTTTTAACGTCACTGACCCTATGGCCACCTTCCTATTGAGCTTCTTCAATAATTCTTGGAGATGACTTGACCTAAAATGTACAGTGTTTTAAATCTGTCTCCTTGCAGTCCTTGTCTTTCAAAACATGCCTGTAGAAGAAGGTGGTAATAGAATCATAGAATCATAGAATTGTTTAGGTTGCAAAAGACCTTTAAGATCATCGAGTCCAATCGTTAACCATAGAATCATAGAATC